>NW_023270377.1:69752038-69779648 GCF_011800145.1 Mirounga leonina | reverse complement strand
TTTTCATGAAACTGTTAATATGACCTTTGAGTCATGACTCCCTTCTAGCTTTAATTACTTCACCACTCCTTTCCATGACTGTTAGGACTCTAGATTTAGCCAGTTTTGTCTTGTTTGGGTATTAAAATGGTATTATTGAATGTGCAATGAAAGGGTCCAGTTTGGGCTGGAGATTTGCATAGTGAGCCGCTAAGATTTTCTTTTGTTGTTCATTAAGGAATGGGCCTTTCTTTTTTACCCTCCTTTATGAGTGCCAGCAGGGCTGCCCTAGAATAATACGATGAAAATAAGATCTCAGGCAGTCCATGAAATTATACTTAGAAAAGGAAGAAATGTGAGAAGGCGGGGCGGTAAGGAGGCCAGCATCCAGGAAGGTCCCGCAAGGATACAGAAATATAAACTATGTGCATGCACCACTGAATTAAGACAACTATGTATTTAAAGATCTGTGCTCTGGGGATGAGTCAGGAGTTCTCAGGGGAACAGTTTCCCAAGGAAAAGAAAGGATTCTGTGGTCAAGTAAGTTCGGGAATCCTTCCCTACTCTAATTCTTCCTTTTGCCGCTCCTGAAAATTCACAACGCACATTTAATGTAATGTGAATAATTTTTCAGGAGTCCTGTGAAATAAACAAAAAGCTTAGCTTCCCATTTCCCAAACTGATATGACCATCCAGCACTTTCAGAACTAGTGTTCCATGGAACACACTTTGAGCAACAATGCTCTGAGTACATGAGTGTTGGGGTAAATTAAAAAGTGACTTTCAGGGGCGCCTGGGTGGCTCAGTCGGTTAAGCGACTGCCTTCGGCTCAGGTCATGATCCTGGAGTCCCGGGATCGAGTCCCACGTCGGGCTCCCTGCTCAGCAGGGAGTCTGCCTCTCTCTCTGACCCCCCCCCCTCATGCTCTCTATCTCATTCTCTCTCTCAAATAAATAAATACAATCTTTAAAAAAAATAAAATAAAATAAAAAGTGACTTTCAGCAAAATGGAATGAGTGAAGTTAAACCACGTATCTTTAGAGATATCAAAACAATATAAATGCCACTAACTTATTCCACTTTGGAAATGGATTAATTTCTCTATTCTATTTCTGTCTCTTCAAGACACATATCCTAGAGTGTCATACATTGTCTTGATTATTGCACTTTGCCTGAGATACGTCTTGGTCCCTTCTCTAAAGCGTGTAGAGCAGCAGGTCCACCGGAGCTGCCTGAGAATGCAGAGTTTGGGACGCTGGAAGAACAAATCCCCCTAGATTGTCCCTTGAGGAGGAGCTAGTCATCTTCTTCACAAATTATTTTTTAGGTGGGCTTCCCAGCCAAAATACAACCAATTTAAATATTTGAGATGATATTTTGCCATTAAAAAGAATCCAAGTTTAAGTCATTAAATTTTAAAATGACGGTGAAAGAAAGCAAGAGCCGAGTTTGCTTAGCAGTTAAAGGTCACAGGCCCTTCTTGTATTTGGGGGGTGAGCAACAGGGAATTAAGGGTGGTCATGTAACACCCATGTTTGGAAAGTTGGGAGTTAAAGCACACGTAAAGGAGTGGAGGGAAAACGGCCACTGACCAGAAACTACCTGGTGTCTCAGGCCTGCTCTCCAGAAACCCTCTTACACTTCACCTTGTCCTATCTTGAGATAAGGCAATAGGATGATAGAGGATGATTTCAGTTTTAGGGGTTAACATTTAGCTATTTTTAAAATTTTCTTCTTGGGATGCCTGGGTGGCTCATTCGGTTAAGTGTCTGCCTTCTGCTCAGGTCGTGATCCCAGGGTCCTGGATCAAGCCCCACATTGGGCTCCTTGCTCAGCAGGGAGCCTGCTTCTCCCTCTGCCTGCCGCTCCCCCTGCTTGTGCTCTTTCTTTCTCTCTCTCACTTTCCAACAAATAAATAAATAAAATTAAAAAAAATTTTTTTTCTTCTTTTCTAATTAAAAAATAGCATTCTGGAGTTCTCTACAATTGCATTTGTTAAGCAAAGGTGAGCTTGCCAACAGAGCCGAAGTCAAAGAGAATAGCTATGACTTTAAATTGCTTATATCCCAAACCATCACGTTTTTAGTCTTATGGGATGCATTTACTCTTAAAAACTAATGTTGACTATGGACTCTGAGAAACAAACAGCGTTTTAGAGGGGAGGGGGGAGGGGGGATTGGTTAGCCCGGTGATGGGTATTAAGGAGGGCACGTACTGCATGGAGCACTGGGTGTTATATGAAAACAATGGATCGTGGATCACCACATCAAAAACCAATGATGTATTGTATGGTTACTAACATAACATAATAAAATTAAAAAACAAAACCAAAAAAACTAATGTTGAACTAGTGCCCTGGTTCAAATGAGGTCGAGCTACTGAAAAGCCCTTCACAGAGTTTCTGCCTCTCAAGAACAATATAAAGGAAAAGAAAGCAATTTAAGACCAGTCTAACCTTCTGCTTCACTGATGGTCGCCCCAGCTAGTTTGCATTTGTCAACACATTCTTCTCGGGCCTGGCCATCTGCAGACAGGTGGCATTCAATGCAGCTCCTGTGAACATTATGTAGAGTTTATCAGTTCATTTTGGTGGAAAACAGATATGCAGCTGGGATACTGCTTTAATGCGGTTACTGTGATTCGTGCTATAAGAGTGTCTCATAGAGGACGTTGCCTTTTGTTACTTTCAGAAAGATATTTGGGTGATGTTCAAGAGGAAATTGCTTTATTCTGATTCCCCTTAGTAATCAGTGTTTTGTGAGCCAGGCTTGATAATAGCTACTATCCTCATTTATTTATAATGATTGCTTCTGATGGGTTAAATAACAAAGTAACCCCAAGAGTAAGACACACTTATTTTGGTATTTGATTTAATTTTTTGGTTCATTTTACATTCTCATGAGAAAGGTGTATGCTCCTAAAATATGATCAGTGACCAAAGTTTGAATTTCTTAACAGAAATGGTCTGTATTTTAACAAGAATTCTAAGATTTCATACATGTCATGAATGACTATTTTAAAGATTCACTTATCTGTAACTATTTTGAATGAGTCTAAGCCTTATAGGGGTATTTTCAAAAGCTGAGGTTACAGCTTGGATCCTCATTCATGCAGGGTTTTTAATAAACGATTGCTACTTACAGAAAAGTGTATTTCCAAAAACATAGCCAATGAATTAAGCTTCTCTAGTGATGTCTACGCAGCAAAGTAAAACTCAGACTCTGAATTAATCTTGTGCTGAAAATGACTTTACAACCAGATTCTGTTTGGAGTAACCCCAAACAGCAAAATTTTCTTACGTATCATCCTGCCTCTCTTCCCCAGGCCATGCAAATGTATACTCTTTTAAGTGCTGGAAACATTCTGTGCACCACCCCCCCATGCTCCGCTCTCAGGCTTCCGCCAATCTCAGCCGAAAGTGCCCTGCCCTAGGCAAGCCTTCTCTGACCCTTACCGGTTAGTTCTCTTGCCGTGGAAGCCTCTGTGTTCCTTTGTAGGAAGGGCTGAGGAGCCGCAATCTATGTGGAAGTGGGGATAGAAGTCTTGGCTGGAAATTGCCTTTGCATTGCAAGTATATTGCATTTATCTAGGTTATATATTTACTTAGAGTGGTTTTGCAGGGGACTCCTGGACACTGCGGAAACCCTTAAAACCTCTACCCCTCGGTGCATCTCATTGATGTCTGCCCAAGCTAGTGTCATACCCCTGCCCTGAGTGTGAGCTCAGATATCATTATAATTACTTTAAATAATGTCTGTTTTTCCCACTAGATTCTTAGCACCTGTGACGGCAGGAACTGTAACTGTTTCAGTCATCACTGTATGCCTTTGGCCTAACAGGATTTCTGGTGAACAGTAGGTACTTAATATCTATTTGATAAATGAATGTATGAATGAATAAATGGAAGAATGGATTCATCTCAAAGCTAAGATAAACACCAAGGAGATTACCTGATTCCTCAAATTCAAACTACCTTGACTGTTAACTTCATATTTTATAAGCCACATTTTAAATTGAATCATGTTTATAGAGAAGATTGAATAGATAAATAATGGAAGAAACATCCTGAAAGGACATTTTACATTTAGTTCCATTCAAGTAAGTCTAACCATGTCCCCATACTCCTCTTGGTGTATGTCCAGGCACAGTGACAGAGAAGTTTTGACACCTGAATGGTGAGGAACGACGGAGCGAATATTGATTTTCTTACTTTGTTTACACTGGAAATGCAAATGTCACCACGTTGGGTATAGAGTTAATGAAACTACGAACCCCTTAAGCCTGTTTGCTGCATAATACATTATATACCGCAATGTCATCACACAGCCCATTTGGAGATTTGCCTCACTTGACCTGGCAATGTTGCCCCCACTTCCATTAAGAAATTAGCTACCAACCAAAGAAATAGTGGTTCACTGTAAAACAAAAAAAAGTGTTTTGTTGTTGTTGTTCATATGGCATAAAAGAAAACACAACACACAATAGCTGTGTAGAATGACAACCAAAGAGAGGTGCCAAAGAGCATGAGTGGTAAAGAAGAGGGAAGAAATGGAAAGCCACGATCCTTTTTCTGCCTTTTTGCCTCCAGGGGTCTATAGAGGGGAATGAATCAGCCCGGTGAGGCTATACACTTCTAGATAAGGAAGAAGCTTGTCTGTTTCCCCTGAAAAGGCACTGAATGTGGGTGTCATCCGTCTACCTCCAGGGCATTCCTTCTGTGTGGCTGGTATTGTAAGTGAAAGGCCATCTGATGTTATCAGTGTGGGACATCAGCTCAGCTTCCCCAGGCTTGTCTCTAGCAGAAATGTGACATTGTGGTCCCGGATAATCAGGACAAAGAAAGAGGCAAATGAGACACTGACGTTCCAGGCTGATGATCACAGGGGCCTGGTGGGTTTGTGTTTTTGGGTGGATGCTCAGAGACCAAACCCACCAAAAGCAACAGGAGGGAAGTTGAGACATTACCGTTTAGAGTTACAGGCATCACCACAGGTAGGGCAACGTTCACAGGTCGGTCCAGAGGCTCCGGGATTCGTGCAAGCACACTTGCCACAGACGCAGTCCCCTCGTCCGCTGCAGAGCACTCCATCCTCGGAGACGCAGGAATCCGTGCTGGTGGTGCAGTTACAGTACTCGCCCGCCCAGCCAGGCCTGCACACGCATTCACCACAGTCACACACGCCGTTATCTGCAAAACAAACGCCCGGTGATGATTAGGGCCATGGCTACTTGGGTGGGGGGAGCATGTTTTCCCTTTGCCTTTAAACACCATCAGAAAGACTGAAGAAAAATGAGAAAAAAACGAGCGTGTGGGGAGTAGGGGGAGAGGTGAGTGTAGGTATATTTTATGGAACCAATTTTGCTAAGTGTGTATATTTATTGATCTGGTCTCTTAACTGAAGACCAATCTAATTACCTGATGTTATATCAAAAAGAACTTATAGCCAGATGAAATGAGATAATCTAGAAGCCTATAATAGCAACTTGGGGTGTGTGTGTGTGATTATGTGTATGTGTGTGTGTATTTAAATTGTTTTTACAACTTTTTTTTTTTTTTTTGCTTTTAATTAAGGTGCCATAAGATAGAGATGCAGCACAGACCTGGATAATGCCTCACCTCTACATCATTCAAGCCGAGTGATCATAAAAGCCTCATCTATCAAATAGAGGGAATAAAATCTTATAGCAGTTGTGGTCAGATGAGATAATGTGTAACTCTTCTAGTTTTGCATTCACCAATTAGATGTCCTATAGGCATATAGTGAGTGCTCAACAAATTCATTTATTTAAGAAACTTTAATTGAGCATATATCATGTGCCGAAGATTGCATTAGGCATGAAGATACAAAATTAAATAAGGTCACTGAGCTTATTGTTTAGAGTAGGAGACAGGCAAGTAAATATAGTACAATGGGATAAATGTTATGCACACAGAGGGAGAGTTTTCAAATTAGATCAGCGATTTGGGGATGTTTCCAAAAGAGGTGATGCTTGAGCTGAATTTGGATGCTATAGATAGAAGACAGAAGAGGGTTACATCCATTTTAAGCCGAGAAAAAAAGCATAGGTAAATGACAGAAGTCTGTAATCATGTGACCTGCTTAATACCCACAGTAGTTTCATATAGATAGAGCCAAAGGTGCATATGAGCTGTGGCAGGAGGGCAGGATGGCGGGGGGTGGGTGCTGGAAAGGTCAACGGAAAGTCAGAAATCACATCATGAAAAGCTTTATGGGCTAAAGAAAGAACTGTTATCCTGAAAGTTATGGAATTTTAAGTAGAGACCTGAACAAATAGCCATGTGTCTAGAAATATCCTGGCCTCAGTAGAGAGGGTCAAACTAGAGACAGGAAAACTGGTTAGGAGGTTTTGTTGCAGCAAATGAGGAAAGAAGATCTGAGGTCCTGAACAGTGCGAGTGGAAATGGAGAGGAAAGAGGATACAGTTGAGGGGATGAATACTCAGGGCATGAGTGCCATTGCGGCCATGGTGCAGTGGGGCAGGGAAGAGAGAGAGGGATAGAACCTTCCCCAGGTGACCAGACTGGGCTGCTGAGTGGATGGTGCAGCTTTTTAGTGACCCGGAATGGAAGCTGACATCTCACACTCACTGACTTTTCCCCAGTACCTGGCCCAGGGCTTAATTATTGAACGAATAGATTGTTCTCAAGCAGAGGAAGAAGAGCAGCTTTGGGTAGGGAAGATGATGAATTCATTTTTGGCTCTGTTGAGTTCTGAGGGACCCATGGGACATTGTAGTAGGCATATATATGTATATATATATATGTGTATATATATATATATATATACACTAATTATATATATAAATGTATATATATATATAATACCAATTATAATACACACACACACAGACACACGTATGTATACATATGGAAAAAGAGGCAGAGAGGTTTGAGGTTTGGACCCATCAGAGATAGATGGCAGGTAAAGCTGTTGTGGATTGGGTCATGTAGAGAAAACAGATAGACTGAGAGAAGCCCTGAAGATCATCAGCATTTAAAAGGTGATCTGAGAGGGGCACTGGGTGGCTCAGTCATTCAAACATCTGACTTCGGCTCAGGTCATGATCCCAGGGTCCTGCGATGGAGCCCCACGTGGGGTTCCCTGCTCAGCAGGGAGCCTGCTTCTCCCTCTCCCCCTGCTCATGTTCTTTCTCTCTCAAGTAAATAAATCTTTAAAAAATGTGATCAGAGAGAAGGATCTTACCAGGGAACTGAAGTAGGAGAGCAATGAGAGCAAAGCTGCGGAAACCTAGGGCAGGGGAGCTTGAAGGAGGCGGTGCATGGAAACTTGCTGCAGACATAGCTCGTCTTAAGTTATCCTCTAAAATACAATTGCTTTTTGTTTCTTCCTCAGCAAAAAAGGGAAACGTATTCTCGTGATAGGGATAGATTTCTATATTAAAGTTTATTCCAGAAAATTAATGTGATCTATAAATAGTCAAATGAAATGTGCATTTCCTTCGAGAATGCCCAAGTGTATCACTGCATGTAAGAATCAGTTGGCAGAAATTAAAAGCTCCTGTCAGAAGTTAGAAGCCCTTCTTTCTGTGGGCTTTCCAGAACCATCCACCATATCACTGCTAATTGATATCCACAAGCAACCAATTATAAAGTACCTGTTCATATAACCACAACCACAAAAGCAACAACAAAACATTCACAATGGCTTCATGTAGAAGCAAGATGATGACCAAAGATCAAGACAAAATTGTCAGGCTCTTTTCAGAGGGATAGGTCTTTCTGGAATGCCATTGACTGATAACTCTAAGTGCATAATGGCAGGAAGTATTTTCTGTAATGCCATTTGCCTGTTAGTTTCCCATTTCTTAGAATCAAAATATAAAAGACTAATGGAATTTGGGCAAGAGAATAAATCAATGGAGCCCTATATCTGTGAGTACTTAAAGATGGATGAAAGAAGGTACATGAAAAAGAACGTTGTGGTAATAGGCCTTCAGAGGAGTGGCACATTGCAGAGTGAATTTGTTGTCAAAGAAGTGAGATCTGCATGAGAAGGGGAGCTGGAGCATATTCTGGCCTTTGCTGCAAACAAGAGAGTGTCTGTCCACAAGGTCAGGCACAGTTTTTATCCCTGCACTAAGCAGGATGTCAGGCACATAGTAGGTACTCCATAACTATTTGTTGAATTTGAATAATATTACTTTTATTATCCCATTTAAAAAAATTTTTTTTCTTTTTTTTTTTTTTTGAATAGGTTCTACACCCAGTGTGGAGCCCAGCTCGGGGCTTGAACTCAAGAGATCAAGACCTGAGTGAGATCAAGAGTCGGAAGTTTAAGTGACCTAGCCACCCAGGTGCCCCTATTATACATTTTTAAAGAGAAAGTTACTAATAATACAGTGACATCCTTTGCGATGTTACTACAAACAAAATAGATTTTGAGAAACACTAATAGATTGAGAATTGTCAAGTACCCTCAAATATGAAGGAAATTGGCATTAGGGAAGTTTTCTGAGTCCAGCTAAGGAAATAATTGTTTTCTAAATAGAATGTCTCTAGCGATCCTTGTATCTGATACAAAGAGAGGCCCTATTGTCAGACCTTCCCAACTACAATGCACAGATCAAGTCAACTCTTTCTGAGTGCTTTTCCGTTTGCATGCATGGCACCAAGTAAAGTGAAAGACCATCCACAAACTGGAAGAACTGTGTTGCTCAGCACAGGTCAGCAATTAGGTCTAGACTTCTGTGATCTGAGATTTAAAGAGTGAAATATAGGTGGGGGTAAGACTGCCATCCTGTTGTATACAGGTAGAATTTTTTTGGAAAGGTGATTTCAAATGTTTAGAGCACATATTTTATTAAAAGATTTTTCTTAGAGATGCAATCTGCGAATCTGCCGAGCATAGTCTTTCTTTACAAGACGCCGGGACAGCCTCTGGCTTCGGGCTGTGTCCTGCCTACATCTTATGAGACGAGAACTGATGTGGGTTTGGAAACACACCCATTAAATAGGGAAATAGACCTCCGAATGAAAGGGGGGAGAAATGTGTCTCAATCTGGACAGACCCTAAATTTTTCATTCTCTGGGGAGAAGAAAGAAGGCAGCCTCAGAGGAACATGTTGGTAGCAAGAGCTGCAGCAAAGAAATGAAATGGAGGTATCACAGGGCATCACAGGGTTTTCAAAGAGCTCGGAGTTCTTTGAGGCTTCTCTTCTCAGGCCTTTTTTTTCCTGAAAACCAGTCTCTTTTATATGTTCCTGACACTGTAGTTTGAAAACATAACTTTCTTAGTTTTCTTTAAAGATAATGGCTTTCTGTTTTGAAAAGCTGCCTGCTCACATACTGAAAAGGGGAGACATTGGGAGCTTAAATTCAGCTGTTAGTTAATATTCCTGTTGTAACACAAATTTATGTCATTTTAAAGAACATGAACACATTTGCAATTCTTATGCAGATAGATTATACTTAACTATATGGATATAGATCAGAATGATTTTTATAATAGTCAAAGTATATGCAATATATTCTTAAACTACAGTGATTCTCCATATGCAAAGGATTTTAAAACATATATTTTTCTGCTATTTAAGCATGTTCTCGATCTTAAAAAAATTCCAGGCAACGTTTCATTTTTACCCTTTCCATAGCCTTCATATGTCCTTATTCATCTTTATTATACCCGGTGCCTAATCTAGTATCTGTCACATAATAGGTGTTTAATAAATACCTGTGGAATGAATGAAGGCCCTGAAAGTTCATTTAGTATTTCTGAGTCCCTTGTCCTTGGCAATATGCTCCTTAAGCAGCCTAGCTTTTTATTTTCCCAAAGTAATAGGCATTTAAGAGTTGGGTAGGATACCCAAGAGCCTGATCGAGAAAAGTCTGGAAGATAATGGAGTTCAGATTACATGCAATTTTGTGGAGTCTGGGTAATAACCAAAGAGAAGGCATTCCCATTTCTTGCCTACTGAACTCTGAGGGAAATAACAAGAAAGATGTGAGTTGAATTGGCAGAGCTCTCCCCCCAAGAGAATGTAAGAGCCAGAGAAAATGTCAGCGAAGACCAGTTACCTTAGCTCTAGAGATTAACCCGCTCCCTCGATCAGCAACTACCTATGGAGCACCTACTCTGCCCAGAAAACTGGGGAAGGTGCAAAGGACGCAAAGCCCCTTCCTGATGCTCGCCCAGTTGCGGTGTGCGGTGCGTTTAGACGACGCCTACCTCCGCAGAGCAGCCCTTTGTGCCTCACGCAGGAGAAATTGTCGCACTGGCAGTAAGGCCCGTAAATGTCTCCATAGGGAGACAAGTGGCAGGTGCACTGCCCGCAGTAGCAGTCGCCTCTCCCGCTGCACGAGGGGTGATCCGGGGCCTCCTTGCAGGAGTCCGTGCTCAGTGTGTCCTCGCCACACTCGCAGCGAGGACCCATGTGGCCCGGGTTGCAGGCACACACCCCACACTGGAAGGAACCGTTCCCATTGTGGCATTTGGAGCTGTTCACTTGCACCTCTTTCTGACAGGCACAGCTGCATTCCGGACGGACAAGTACTTCGAGGGCGTCCCCCAGCCCCACAGGCTTTATGGTAATGTGCCTGCTTCTTCTCTCACAGTTTGGTATGCTCACAGTCACGTTAAATGAAGCCTGGAAAAGAAAATACTAATTATCTTCTTGCATCCACCGAAATGCGTAACAGGAAACCAAGGTGTGCGGGGATCAGCTTTGCCAAAAGCTCTTATTAGGGAATTTTTGAAAACCGCTTTTGAAATTCTTGAAAGGAAAAATCCAGCTTCAGTGCAACAAGGGAACTTCCGACTTACCTGAATATTTTTTTCAGACAATCTGTCGACCCTATACTTACTGTGTCTCCCACCTTCATGTGAGAGCATTTCTTCTGGTGTGGGAAGGGGGCCCCGTTGTTACAGATAGCCGTGAAAGATAGGTTGAGTCCTTCTGTGTCTCCTAACACTTCCAGCTCCACCTCCGACCGCAGTTCCTTTAGTTAGGACAGAAAGAGTTAAAATCTCAACCAAAAAATACAACCAGAAGAATCTGTGAATCCTGTTCATTAAACTACAAAAGAATAAAATGAAATTGGGTCTAAAAGTAATTCACCATACCATCAATCAAGCAAGAAAGCCAGCAAGACACACACATGCGCACGCGCGCTCGCACACACATGCACGCGCACATAGGTGCACATATACGTGCCACCTTTTATTGAGTCTAAGAGGCTATCAGTTATAAAACACACCATTATTTTATGACAATGACATTATGACCAAATATCTCATGATCATTCTGTGCAACATATGGATCAATCCTATTAGTCAATCATGGCTTTGAAAATTATCTTATCTGTTCTGAGGGATGTGGCAAATTCTCCAGCCCTGAGTAGCATTGCTTGGCATCTAAAAGGCATTTTTTTTGCTTGTGTCTCGGTAACACAACATAACAACAGCTTCCTTTACTTTTAAGTATCATCATTTCTTAGGCCCCATAAAGCAGCTGGTTGTTACTTTGTGAGGAACACCGAATCACAATCATTAATGAGTATTTGCTTCATTGATATCAAATTTATACCCTGTTTTGGTACATTGCTGCATATACAACAATTTTTCATTTCAATATCAAATCATAGTGCAAACTCTAAGAAAATATTTAAAAATGGCAATTACACTCAACATCTATAACACCAATAGTGTACTTAACAAATCTTGGTGACAACAACAAACACAGTTAGGGCCGATTTTATATTTTTGCAGGCAATGAATACTACGTTGTGACTTCTACCCAGCATTTATAAGACACCATTAATCACAAAACATATCCCAACTTTAGAGATGTTAAATGTGGGAGAAACTGTTCCTCGAAATCAATATTGGAATTTATTATGTACCTATTGTACATTTAATGTAGAGTCAGGTCTGGGGAATGAGTGTAAGATGGGATTTCTGCCCTCAAGATGACTATCATTTTGCTGGGAAAAAAAAAAAAAAAAACCCAAGATGGAACCAAGTAAAGCGGTTAACACGCAAGTCAATCAAAGTACCGTTAAGTTTAAAAAAAATCGTGTCATATAGTTGCAGGTTTGGGACAGTTCAGAAAAGAGTGGTCAGTGAAGGCTGAAGTATTAGAAGTCCTTAATGGCTATGTTGGATGTGGATGTGTGGACAGGACGATAATGGTGTCTCAGGGGAGGGGACCAGGAGAGAGAAAGCTCAGTGCCAGGAGTGTATAGAATGGGGACAAATGGGACTCAGACCCAGCCCAGACTCCTGCTGTCCTGGGAGATACCAGACAGCAAAGAGACTTGAGGTTTAGAGAGATGACTTAAGACCTGTGGGAAATAATATTCCTTATAGCTTTAAAGCAGGGGACCGATCCACTGAAAATATAGCTGCAGGGAAGTTGTCTGGGAGATGTGTGCAGGACAGACTTAATGTCTGTCAGACTTACACAGGAGGGGGCAGGGAGACTGGAGTCAAGAAAGCTGAGATGTTGTACAAGGATCGGGACCCCATTGGTAAATGTGATGACGTAGATTGAAGAGAGAAAGATTAGATGTGAAACATATAGGTTATGACAGAGTGGAGATAAAGACAAAGTTTTCCAGGGGGAAGAATGTCAGGGAAGGAGGAAGAAAGAGCTATTTGTTATGGGGAAATCTAGTGTTATCATGTAGACTTCCTCTGTTCCTCTTTCTTTTGCAAAATAAAAGTCTACATTTTTGAAACAAAATTATGAAAAATAAAAACAATAAAACAGAATAAAAATAAATTGTAAAACATTATGAGTTAAGTAATACTTCAGCTCATCTAAGAAGATTTGAGTCCCTATACTCCTGGAATTTTAAAAGCATATTCAGCCTCAAATTTTCCTTAAGTATAATTTTGCCAACTGCCTAGTAAGATGACCCTGTCTTCCTCCAAATTCTAAGTTGCTGACTGTAAATTCTAAGTCATTCTTCTTCCCTACTTTTATATTTGCCCCATATGGTCACTCCTTCAGAAGATGGACATAAGGCTGATTTTTCAGAATACGGTCTTCATCAGCGATTGGAGTGTCATTTCTCAGTCACAAAGATTATTTCTATCATGTATTAAAATTTACTCTTTAAATCTGTTTCATTTCAACTAGTTACATTATAAGTTTATTCATCCAGAAAATATTTATTGACTGTCCATGATGTGCCAGACACTGTTCTAGGGGCTTGGGAAGCAAAACCCACTAAAATAGCTGACCTTTTGTAGTTTATATTCCAGTGTGGGAAGTCAGAGAGGAAACAACATAATACATAAGAAAATTATGTAGCATGCTAGAAGGTGATAAGTGCTATGCAAAACATTAGGGTGGGATAATGAAGATTAAGAGAGTGTGTGTAGGGGGTGTACTCTGCAATTTTTAAAAAAGTAGTTAGAGTAGGATTCAGTAAGAAGGTGACATTTCAAGGAAGTGAGGAATCAGATAGCATGTAGATATCTGTCAAAAGAGTGTCCCAGGAAAGGGGTACAGTCAGTGCAAAGGCCCTGAGGCAGGAGTATGTCTGGCTTGCTCTGGAAACAGAATAGCAAGGAGGCCAGAGTTGCTGTACTGGATCAACTCTCTGATGGAGTAATAGGAGGTGAAGTCACAGAGGTAATGGGGTGGAGGAGAACAAATCTGGTAGGGTCCTAGTAGGTGGTTTTAAAGAATGTGGCATTTACTCTATGTAAAATGAGAAAACAATTAGGGTTATCTATAGAAGAGTGTTACGACCTTACTTAATATTTTTAAAGGAAAATTCTAGTTTATTTTTGTTTTTGTTTTTGTTTGAAAACAGAATGTAGGAAACCAAAGGTGGAAATGAGAAATAGCATTTAGGAGGCGTTTGCAATCGTTCAGGTGAGAGAAGGTGGTGGCTCCGATCAGGATGAAGGCAGTGGTTCTGGGTTAAATTCTAAATAATTTTGAAGATAGAGCCAGCAAGATTTTCTGTTGGATTAAATGTTCAGGATAGGAGAAAGAGGAGAGTCAAAGATCATTTTAAGCTTTTTGGCCCTAGCAACATGAAGGATGGTATTGAGAAGGAGAAAACTATTGGTGAATTATGTTTAGGAGAGTTCAGGTTACCTTCCTAAATTGCCAACTAACATCAACTGACGCCTAGACATCTGCACTTTGATGTCCCCTAGAGAAGTATATATAGCATGGTTGTTGGGCAGCATTGAGGGTCCTCCTGAGGTTCATGATTATGAATTTAAAGTGAGACTGGTTAGCACAATTGTATGTTTTTCCCCTTCCTGTTCAGCTGTGCAGGGTGAATGGACAGTTGGGATTAACCAGGACCATGATTGGCCAAGCAACCTCAGTGGAGAACTGAACTGAAAAAGAACTGAAAAGGAACTGAAAAGAGAAGGTAGAGTCACTTGAATTAAAAAAGAGAGAGAGAGAGAGAGAGGGTAGGGTCAACTAATTGGAGATCCTGATGGGTTGGAAGAAATACTAGGGGAACTAGCAGGAGTGAGCTGAAGAGGAAGGAAGTGGTGAGTGGGGAATGGGTTGCACGAAGCTGAGATTATAGAGGAGTCTATTAGCAATGACAAAGTTTAAGGTATGACAAAAGAGGAGGACAAGATCATTTTAGAAGCAGAGTTCAAGAAACAGAGGCCAGGGTACAGGAAGGAATATATGTACACTGAAACTGAAATCATCAGGAGGTAAAGCAGGAGTAATGTTAGAGACGGTGGCTCGGTGAGTCAGGAGTAAAAGGAGAAATGAGGGATATGACCCGCAAGTCTGTAGATTTGAAATTCGGAAGAGTGGGTGACATAATCTGACTAAAATAAGGGACATTTCAACATTGATATAATTGGAATATCATATTGTAGATTTTGCCAGGAATATTTTAATGTGAATTTCCCAAAGAAAGAGCATAAATGTTTATTTGTATGTTTCATCGTTTACTGAGCATCTACTATGAACCTGGCAAAACAAAACAAACCACGTCACTTCCCTTCTGGAGCTTAAATACTAATAGGGGAGCGTATCCTTGGGAGCACTGATATTTCAGTAGCTTTTATTACATGTTTAAGGAAGGAAGAAAATCAGCGAATGATGGTCAAACAAATACACATCTGGTATTTAAGGGTTTTTATGTTGATATGACACTGAACTGAAGTTCAGTGTCATAATTATAAACACAAATTGTCTACCTCTGCCCCACTAGAAGTTAGTCAGAAGTATTTTCTCTCAATCTATTCTTTTTCTTTTCTTTTTATGGACTAGAAAGAAACCCAGTCAACGGATTCCCATATTTTATTTTTTATTTTATGTTTAATTTTTTAATTATTTTCAATTTTTTTAAAGATTATTTTCAATTTTTTTAAAGATCTTTAAAGATTAAAGATTTATTTATTTGACAGAGCGAGCGAGAGAGAGAGAGCACAAGCAGAGGGAACGGCAGGCAAAGGGAGAAGGAGAAGCAGGCTCCTGGAGGAGCAGAGAGACCGATGTGGGGCTCCATCCCAGGAGCCCAGGATCATGACCTGAGCCGAAGGCAGTCGCTTAACCAGCTGAGCCACCCAGGTGCCCCTATTTTATTTTATAGAGGGGTGGGGCAACGGGAGAGAGAGAGAGAATCCCAAGCAGCCTCCTCACCTGGCATGGAGCCAGACATGGGACTTGATCTCACAACCCCAAGATCATGACTTGAGCTGAGATCAAGAGTTGGTCACTTACCTGATTGAGCCTCCCAGGTGCCCCTGGATCCCCATAGTTTTAAAGTCCTTTTAGAATACATTTAAAAATAACTGAATAGAAAAATAATTTGAACTAGTGCCAAGATCTATTACACACTTCCTTCAGTGAATCATGACATTATAATAATAACTCCAGAGCAAGATTATATAGTATAAGCATAATGGAGACTTCTTTATATGTTTGGACAGTAAAATAAGGACAAGAGATTCACTTCAAATGTGTGATGCCTTGATTCTACCGCCTTGTAAGTTATGTGGGTGATTTGGGACCGCAAAGTGAGAAAAGTGAGACAGAAATCCTGACGGAGTAAGCAGGAGCATGGAAGGGGCTAGTCAAACAAGAGGAAGAAATGTTTTTGACGTTTACAGTTTTCTAATTTGCTGAATTCCTTTGAAGATGTTAGTGGCCAATGCTTCTGAGAGCGCTGGGTTAAAGAAAATTGAGTGTGTTCTAATGCAGTGGAGGATTGCTGTGTGATTTTATCTGATTCTACACATTAAAACTTTAATTACCGCATAAGAGGGAGGATGGTTTTTATAGTATTTTGTTGACAAGCTTTCCTGTCTGGAAGAATTTCAAGCATGAGCTAATGTGGTAGTTAATTTTTGATGTGAGCTAAGAAACTGAAGTTTCTGAGGATATAAGTTCAAAAAAACCCTCATCCTATAGTTTTAATGGACACATCTGTTATTTTATTCCCTGAGGAAATGTATATGAGAAGAAACACCTTGTTTTTCCCCCTTAAAATGAGTTTCAAAACTGGTGGGGTGTTGTCAAAATCACTGGGGAGTATTTTTTCAAAATGTGTGGCTCTTCCTTCCCTTAAAGTTCTCCTAAGATGTCTGAGAGGAATCTGGATACACCTATTTTTAAAAGCTTCCCAGAAGATTCTGAAATGTCATTTAGTTAAGGACCACTGGCTCAGTATATGCTTGGTATTGGCATATAGTGCATATAAGTCATTTATTTGTAATTTTAAAACATCCAAAATTAGAATTTTATTTATTTGTCATTATGTAACTGCTGCTTAGAATAACTATTAGGGCTTTACTGCTTTATAAAAATTTACTTTTTTCATTTCTGTCCTAATTTAGAGCTTCATTTTCATCTTTGTGTGTGTGCATATGCGTGCGTGTGTGTATTTTTTCTTTGTAAGTTAAGGCAAAAAAGGAAAATGGAACTTAGGAAACAAAATAAAAAAAGAATTGGTAACTGGCCATCTACCATTGATTAAGTTATGAAATGGGGACAAAGCAAGAGAACATAGCAACCCTATAGCTGTGTATTTTATTTTAAGGGAGGAATGCTGTCCTCTGGTACTAATTTACAAACTCAAGGCAAAAAAAAATTATGTCTATGTGTATATATATATATGTATATATGTCTCTCTATATATGTATATATCCATAAAAATGAAAAATTCCTTGGTTCTCAAAAGCAGAGAATCTACAAAGAGGTACTCCTGATATGCTTTGGTGTCTTTTTTCTCTTTTAGCTATGAGGTAATCTTATTAAGCCTGTGGAGTTAGTTCTCCACATAGTTCTGTTACTCACTGGTATTTTATTTTATTTTATTTTATTTATTTATTTTTAAGATTTATTTATTTATTTGACAGAGAGAGACACAGTGAGAGAGGGAACACAAGCAGGGGGAATGGGAGAGGGAGAAGGAGGCTTCCTGCAGAACAGGGAGCCCGATGCGGGGCTCGACTCCAGGACCCTGAGGTCATGACCTGAGCCGAAGGCAGACGCTTAACAACTGAGCCACCCAGGCGCCCCTTCTGTTACTCACTGGTATTTTAAACTTAATTTTTTTTCAGGCAGAGAAGAGGGGAGCTTAATTGTAAGGTTTATGGAGCCTGTTCAATAGAATTAAAATTTTGCTATTGGTTATTATTATAAAAATAACTTCAACTTTATGATCAGGTTATGATTTTTCTACCTTGGGCCTCACCTTTCAGGAAGAATATCTGCAAATAAGGAGAACAAAATTGATATTTTGGCTGCATTAGTGCAGAGAGATTTTCTTTGGATAAGTACTCTCTCCACTAACAAATCCTAGTGCATTTAACTGCCTAAAACACATCTTAGTTTTTGAATACCACCGAAATGCAAAAAAAAACACCAAGAAGCCAACTGTAAAATATCATACTTCATAAGCCGAGATGATCAGCTGGAGAATGTTTCCAGAGTCCTTCTGAAGTAGCCCTACTGTAGCTCCAGGAATGAGTTTTGCATAATTCTGTAAACAAAAAAGAATAAGTCAATCTGCTCCCTGTAATCAAGAAAAGCTAAGTGTGGGTTTCAGCCTGCTGGTTGAGATCACCTCTATTTAACTGGCTGGGGGAAACAGGATCCTGGTAATAAACCGTGGCCCTGCCTGGGGCTCCTTCCTGTGCCCAAGTGGGAAGTGGACTGGTCCAAGTTGCCATTGGGGACATCAAGTATGTGTGGTTGCCTTAGTCTAGAGCTGTGATTTATATCACAACTGGAGTCAAGTCTCAAATAATAATAATAGCACTTATATACCGTCTTCCATTTGCAGAGCATCCTTTGTCCAAAAAATTCTGAGCATACTACCAGGAGCTATCCTCTCTTTTTTGTAATGGTTACAGAAACCCAGGTCCCACATTGGCCCCTCTCTGCCATCAGGTTGCTCTGCAAGTCATTCAGCCCAGGGGTCTCAGTTGTCAATCGCTTGGAGAAAAGGAGTGAGTTATTTGGATGCTTGCCATTAACCCCTTTCCTAGTGGTAATGAGCACTCGTTTAGGGATGTCACCATGGTGCTGGGGTTGATTAGAATTGATTTCCACTCATCACGATGGAGTCAGTCAGAACCTATCTCTAAACCATCTGCATTCTCCACTTATCTCCTTTTCCCGAGATGTCATTCCCACCTGCAGAGAACTCACGTTAGTTCAGCAGCACTCCAGGTATGAAGCATGACCAGGGAATGAGGCATTGCAAAGAAGGGAATTTTCCAGACTGCTGAAAATTACCCCTCCCTTAAGTTTTATGTTTTAAAACTTATTTTGAAATGAAGTTTTCTTAAGTGAACGGTACATACCTCTGTCTTCTTAAATAAAGATTCCCAAGCATACTTGGATTGTTTTCTTGAAGAAACAGTCATACTTATCAATATTAACTATAGCTCTATAATCATCAAAGACTTCTAAAATCCATGGGTAGGTCACATTCATACCAAGTGGACCCCAACTGCTATGCTTTTGCTTCTTTTATTTGTTTTTAAAGAGTTTCTATCTTCTCCTTGTTAAGCTGTAAGGTATCACTCATCTACCAGTTTTCTCATTCATTCATTTATTGTTGCATTCAACACCTATTAAGCAGGCTTAGTATGCTCTGCTACGTCAAGAAGAGACCATCACTCTTTTTTGTCAGCTGTGGTCTTCTGAGTTGCTGTGTGTCGTGAAATCAGATGACTGAATTTATTAAACTGACATGTAGAAAGAGAAATAAGTTTTGAGTGAAGGATTTAGGGTACCTCCTCTGGTTCAAACATAATGATATTCTGTCTTATTCCCAAGAAGATTTAAGTAGCTTAGGAGATATACAAAACTAAGTTAGAATTAGTGTAATTATTGATTATAATCGTGATACTAGATAAATAGATCAGGTCAAGGGGAGCCAAGGAGAGGAACAAGTGAAGCCAGGGTGACATTAGAACACCAACATGTTCTAGGAGGTCCCGGGCACTTGCTAGAGGTGGGTACCTGGGGTAAGTCCAAGGTTTCTACAACTCTCGTATGGAAAAATGGGTGCTGCTTTTAATTGGTGGGTTTTGTAATATTCCACTTATTTCAGTGTTTAAGTTTGAAGTTGATGGAAATCTGAACTCTTACAAGTGTCAGTTGTCACTCTGCCTTGACACTGCATTTGATTTTTGAAGGGGTCATGGACAGTAATCCAAGTAGCATTCCTCCCATTACCCAGTGCCCCACATCACCACCCATGGAAGGTGGGCCCCACTCTGTTTCCCTGAGTCAGGTAGAACTTGTCAAATATGAGGAAGGCACCGGTTCACTGACTTACCTTTTCAAATAAACACATGTCAAAAGGGCCGTGAAGCATGAGACCTGTGGTTAACAGCGAATACTTAAATAAGAACTTGAATCTCACTCAAGTGGAGCTGGAATGTATGTAAATTTGACTGGTCCCAAAGGAGAAGGCAAAGGCAAACTTTAAAGCCTGATGAAGAAAGGTTTGGATCTTTTTGAAGAAGAATTTCATGGCTCTTAGCTTTGCATGAAACTGCTAGCCTTGAAAAATGTCCTGGTTTCTCCAAGGCCAAGGTATAAGGGGTACTTTCCACAAGCACTAGTTCAAGTGGCCTCTGAATTTTGGGTTAATTCTTGGTTAACACAGCCAAATCCATCTACTTCCTAGAGCATAATTATGATCCTGCATGTGGTATAACATTTGGCATTTGGCTATCAGGACAAGTGGTTTAACATTAATCGCCTTTGCTGATTGCTACTAGAGTGAGGGTATAAAGGATTTGGCAGCTAGGAGCAGTACCCCGTGATAACTCTGACAATTGTGTAGAGGAAAACTATTAATTAATTTCTGGATGCTGATTTCTCCCCAAAGCATTGCAAATAATTAACTAAAAACATGGACAATTTGGCTTCCTGATCTAACACTGTAAAAAATTATGCTTTAAGTCTTGTAGTATTATGATTACTGTAAATATCATGTGTCAAATGCCTTTCTTTCATTAAAGCCCTAAAGTGCTATTATAAATTGTCCTGATTAAACATGTTTAATGTTAGAAAAAGGATGATTTTGCATGCCTGGATGTGATAAATTATAGCACCGCGACTGTAAAAGATAACTCTTGGATATTAGAAATGGTGAACTCTAAAAACACAATGTTTCATGAGCTGATTAGAAATGCCAACTCCTTGGGCTTGAATTTCTTAGGCTTGAATTCCCTGTTACCTGCCCATGGATTATCCTAATTATGGATTTTTCTCCCTCTCCTGCCACCATGCCACCCAGGAGTTCCTGCGGTTGCTTTTCTCACTCATGTTTGCAAAGTCGGCTTTTTTTGATTGCCTTAGTTTTCTTAACTTCCTTCATCAAAACCTATTTATTTCCTCACTATGCTCCCATCTCAAAAAAGATTTCTTATTTGTCCAACAGTTCGCATTTCCTCCTTAGAAATTTCCTGCTTGTGGGGCGCCTGGGTGGCTCAGTTGGTTAAGCGACTGCCTTCGGCTCAGGTCATGATCCTGGAGTCCCTGGATCGAGTCCCGCATCGGGCTCCCTGCTCGGCAGGGAGTCTGCTTCTCCCTCTGACCCTCCCGCCTCTCATGTACTCGCTCTCTCTCATTCTCTCTCTCAAATAAATAAATAAAAATCTTAAAAAAAAAAAAAAAAAGAAAGAAATTTCCTGCTTGTTAAGGAAGGAGGATAAGAAGAGGACAGGGGGTCATTTAGTTGGCAGGCAACAAAGGCTAGAGAGGAAAGTGCCTGAATTCACACCGGCGCTCTGGGCTCCTCTCAGGGAATGTCTCCAAGGTCAGGGCCTCTTGGTGTCTGGCTGTTAGAACCAGCTGTCAGGTGTCTCCTCCGGCTTGGTTGAGGGCAGAGGGACCTGCAGAGGCACCTGCCACCTCAGCTATCTACACACAGACTACTGGTTGGCTTTTCCTTCAGAGTGACTCAGACTAAGGACCGTGGCAGATATTTGGTGCTAGAAGGGACATTCCTGACGTAACCTGCATTCTTGCTTTGACTGCATTTCCTGTTGGGTTCACTCATCTCCAGGTTTAGGCTCTGTGACGTGGTTCAGTATTAACTGTATCCTTGCTGGACATCTTTTTTTTTTTTTTTTAAGATTTTATTTATTTATTTGAGACAGAGAGAATGAGAGAGAGAGAGCACATGAGAGGGATGAGGGTCAGAGGGAGAAGCAGGCTCCCTGCTTCTCGATCCTGTGCGGGACTCGATCCTGTGACTCGATGCGGGACTCGATCCTGTGACTCCAGGATCATGACCTGAGCCGAAGGCAGTCGCTCAACCAACTGAGCCACCCAGGCGCCCCCTTGCTGGACATCTTGATTGGGTTTCTGCCTTAGATGGTAACTCTCCTGGATCCTTCTGTCCTACTGTTGTGACATTTCTGCTGTGGTCTCAAAGACTCTTCACCACCTGAAACTCAGTAGCCACCATTTTATACAGACCAGGCTACTCATGCCCCTCATCAGAGGCCTGAGAGGTTGACTTGCCATATATCTGCTAGGAGCATTTTAACAAAGAATTTGTAAAACCAACCTACTGCTTCCCTTTAGGCTCTATGCTTGCTTAACTCTTTCTGTGAAGCTTCATTAATATGGAGGGACCATTTATTTTCAATATTATATTATTAATCAACATCAGTATTTCTGGTCTTCAACTGTATTACTAAATGTTTTTTGTTTACTAAAATACATTAGTCAAAGTTTGGCTTGTATAGATTGAGAACCTATGATGTTATATAATATGTCCACAAATATTTTCTCTAATATCTCACCATATATATACATATGTGTAGTCATTACCTTGTATATCTTCAATAGTCACTCCTATTTGTCCATTTTCTCTCTTTTCTTTCTTTAATGGCAGTATAGCACACATGCAGGGCATACAAGTAATAAGTATACAGTTCAATGAATATTTAAAAAGTAAACAAGCAAGTATAATCACACCAAGATCAAAAAATAGAGCATAATCAGCTCCCTGAAATCTTCCCTTGTACTGCTTCCCAGTCATTACCCTCCCTTAAAAGACTAAACACTGTTCTGACTTTTATTACTATAGAAGTCAGGGGAGATAACTTCATTGCCCTAAGGATAACAAGAAGGGCTTAAGTAGGACACAAAAGCACTAGCTATATAAAGGAAAGGATTGATAAATAGGACTTAAAAGTAGGGATTTCTGTTTTGAAAAGATGCCTTTAAGAAAGTGAAGAGGAGCCCTTGAGTGGGAGAAAATATCTGTAATACATGCATCTGATTTGGCACCAGAATATCTAAACAACTCCTACATATCGACAAGGAAAAGACATCTGGAAAAAAAAAAATGGATATTCAAGTTGCAAAAGAGTATGGCAAAAGTGTTCAGCATCATTAATCATTAGAGAAATAGAAATTAAAGCCACAATGAGGTGCCAGTGTGCACCCACTAGAATGGCTAAACTGTGAAAGAACTGACGATGTTCTCAAGTACTTGCAGGGGGCGTCTACACTGGGACGATATAATCACTTTCAAATGGAAAGACTACATCTTGAAAGAAACGTACCAAGTGGCAAAAGCATAGAAGCAAAAATTTTTTTTGTCCTGGGGGACTGTATTGTGCTATTTATCTGGTCAAAGGAAAACAGCTCTTTGCTGGTGATGCCTTGCTTTTGTTGAGCGGTGTGCTTCTTCCAGAGCTAGGGGCGGGCTGGGTTTGCTGAAATAAGTCCTTCTTCTGAAGGCAATGTGAAGTCTTCCATTCTTGTGGGATTTTATTCTGCTGGTTCTCCTGTTCATTATCAGTAAATGCAGGACTCCCAGTATTATGCAAAAGTTTACCCCCAGGCTTGACTGTGTTACTAGGACACCCAAGATTCCAAAAAGAATATGTAATTGTTTCTGGCACAAGGTAGCATGAATGTCTGTCTCTGGGTTGCATGATATCTGCTTTGCCTTCAGGCTTTCAATTGTCAGCATTCCACAGTCAGGCAGTCAGCAAAGGGAGTGTGCTAATTAGATCAGGTGCTTGATCTTGAAGTCTGCACCAGCTATGACTAGGTAGTCGGCTTCAGAACTTTTGAGGCTACCTGTCTTTCTCCCAGGCTGCCCTGGAATGTAATTATCTTGTCAGCCAAGGAGCTAGAGCGCACAGCTGAATGAGTGCTCGGCGGCAGTGACAGAGCGATAAGGGAAGACGAATGGACCCACCGTGCATGACCATTCTGAGACAAACAATTGCACACAGAGGCACTGGAGAACGGAGACTTAGAGAACAAAGAGGCTACACTGACTATTTGTTGCTGAGGAGACTTCAGATCTTCCCTTAATAAGATTACCCGGCTTTTCGAGAGGAATTGAAGAACTTTGTTGGCAAATGCAAGTCCCAAAGCTTTAGAAAGCTCTTTTAAAATGGGGAGCGATGTTGGGTTCAGTAGCAACTTATGTGCTTTGCCGACCAAACGGCAGGTAATAAAATTTCGAAAGATGACGAGTAGGAGCACGAGGAAGGGGACCAACAAAGAGAAAACAGGGGTATATACACCAGGACTGCTAAGGTGCTATCAGCCCTTGCAAGTGTGGTGGGGGGATGAGTAGCAGCAGTAGCGTCTGGAAAATTGTGAGAAAGGGAAAAATTCGTTTTTAATTTTTTGAGGACTCTCCATGTGGTCTTCCATAGTGGCTGAATCAATTTACATTTCCACCAACAGTGCGGGAGGGTTCCCTTTTCTCCGTATCCTCACCAACACTTGTTACTTCTTGTCTTTTCGATGATAGCCATTTAACAGGTGTCAGGTGATATCTCACTGTGGTTTTGATTTGCTTTTTTCTGATGATGAGTGATGCTGAGCATCTTTTCATGTGCCTGTTGGCCCTCTGCCTGTCTTCTTTGGAAAAAAGTCTACTCAGGCCCTCTGGCCATTTTTTAAAAATTGGATTGTTTAGGGTTTTTTGTTTTGCTATTGACTTGTATGAATTGTCTCTGTATTTTGAATATTAATCCCTTATTGGTTATATGATTTGCAAATATTTTCTCTCGTTCAGTAGGTTGCCTTTTCATTTTGCCGATCATTTCCTTTTTTTGTGCAGAAGCTTTTTAGTTTGATGTAGTTCCACTTGTTCAATTTTGCTTTTGTTTGTGGCCTTTGCTTTTGGAGTCAGATCCAAAAAATCACTGCCAAGACCAACATCAGGGAGCTTACCACCTATGTTTTCTTCTAGGAGTTTTATGGCTTCATGTCTTACATTTAAGTCTTGAATCCATTATGAGTTAATTTTTGTGTGTAGTGGAAGACAGTAGCCTAGTTTCCTCCTTCTGCATGTGGCTGTCCAGTTTTCCCAACATCCTTTCTTGAAGAGACCTTCCCTATTGTATATTTTTGCCTCCTTTGTGATAGATTAATTGACTATATGTGTGTGGGTTTATTTCTACCATATACTCCAGCAATTCCACTTCTGAGTGTTTATTCAAAGAAAATGAAAACACTAACTCAAAAAGATATATGCATCTCCATGTTTACTACAGGATTATTTATAATAACCAAGATATGGAAATAACCTAAGTGCCCACCCATACATGAATAGATAAAGAAGATGTGGTACACACACACACACACACACACAGTGGAATATTACTTGTCCATAAAAAAGAAAGGACTCTTGCTTTTGCAGCAATATGGATAGACCTTGAAGGCATTATGCTAAGTAAAAGCTAAGAAAAATAAGTCTGGCAGAGAAAGACAAATACCATATGATTCAATCAAATAAAAATAAAACAACAAATAAGAATGCCAAGCTCAGAGATACAGAGAACACACTGATAGTTTCCAGAGGAGAGAGGGGATGGTGGGGAGATGAAATGGGTAAGGGGAGTCAAAAAGTAAAACTTCTAGTTATAAAATAAATACATCATGGGGATATAATGTACAGCATGGCAACTATGGTAATAATACTGTATTGCATATTTGAAAGGTGCTAAGACAGTAAATCTTGAAAGCTCTCATCACAAGAAAAAATTTTTGAAAGTATGTATGGTGATGGATATTAACTAAATTTATCATGGTGATCATTTTGCATTGTATACAAATATTGAATCATTATGCTGTACAACTGAAACTAATGTAATATTATATGTCAATTATAACTCAACTTTAAAAAAAAAAAGAAATGTAAAACCTCAGATCCCATCCTATACCTGAATCAGAGTTGGTGTTTTAATAAGCTCCCTGAGTGATTCGAGGCACCAGAGGAGCTTAAAAAACAAAACAAAGCAAAACAAAAAAACAACACTGATGCCTTGGTCTCAGCCTTAGAGATAGTGAATTAATCAGATCAGGGTGTGGCCTGGGCATTGGAATTTTTAGAAAGGTTCCCAGGTGATTTTAATGAGCACCAAAGTTTAAGAATGTCCAGTATAGAATAGTCTGTCTACGCCCTTCTTGTTGCCAAATGGATGCTTCCAGGGAGGGCTGTGACAATCTGGAAAATAAAGTTGTTTTGTTTTTAAACCTATGCGCCCACAGGTGTCTGGGTGGCTCAGTGGGTTAAGCCTCTGACTCTTGGTTTTGACTCAGGTCATGATCTTGGGGTCATGAGATTGAGCGCTGCGTTGGGCTCTGCGCTCAGTGAGGAGTCTGTTTCAGATTCTTTCTCCCTCCCCCTCTGCTCCTCCCTGCGCTCATGCTCTCTCTTGCTCTCTCATTCTCTCTCTCTCAAATAAAAAATAAATAAATACATAAAATCTTAAAAAACCTGTACACTCATAAATCGTAAGGGGTCCTCAGTCTGTCAGATACCTGTGACATCTATTCTTTAGTCAAGAAAAAAAAGTGATGTTTTGGAATGCATGATGCCCATGGAATAACACCATGCTTACTTCCCTAGGCCTTCAAGACTGATTTATCTAGTTTTAGCCTACCTTTTCCACTCCATCCTCTTCTATCCTAGCTCACATCAGGCTGAGTAGCCTTTTTTCAATTTCTCAAACACATTGAGCACCGAGTTCTTTGCTGCCTCAGGGCCTTTGCACATGCCTTCTCCTCTTGAAAACTCAGTCTTTAGGTTGCTGCTCTATAATCACCTCTTAATAGGGGTCTTCCCTGAAGATCCTATAGAAGTAAGTCTCACACTCTCCTCTTTAATTTTTTCCATTATTACACACTATTCTTTTCCATTTTTAGTAATATTTCCAAAGTTTTTAGTGTAAGTGTGTCCCAAATATTGCATGTAACATACTAATACTAAAAAAATGATTTTGTTTATTTGAAATTCAAATTGAATGCCCTGTATTTTTATGTGCTAAATCTGGCAACCCTATAGAAAAAGTATGTGAATTTCTGAATAAGTGAATAAAGTGTGCCCAAACAGTTCAAGCTCAACAAAATGTTCTCCTTTGACAATTTCCTGTCTACTTTTTGAAGATTCAATACAATCAGGGGAACAAAATATTGAACTACGTTATAATTAATAGCTACCCCTTGTAGCGTATTTTTGGCTCTTTTAGGTCGTTAGGCATAAAATTAAAATACATAATACTCCCAAGCTTTTCTATGCCTAGGGGCTGTCAGTTTAACTTGTCCCTAGCACCTTGATGCCCTATGTATTCTGTAAAAGACTATGCCATGTGAAGAATGCTTGGTTGTAGTTAAACTCCTGTATGGTGATCCGAGCCAAGGTGAGCTTCCTTTAAGCATCACTGCTGTAATTTGGGCCAGCCTCACAGGCATGGACAGAGTGGCCAACTGTTACCTTAGGAAAGCCTTCAGGGGATAAATGGGTAACTGAGTTAAATAAGAATCCCTGAATTCTGTGAGGCTCTGAGAAAGCATACAGTGGAGCAATTATACAGCTTTGAGCACTTTGTGGTAGAGAGAGGTGCCTTTGAAGAAACAGTTTGTTCACAGATGTTGGAGTCCTCATCAAAAGGGCACTTTCAGGGATTAGAAAAAGGATACTAGAAATAACTTGTTAGTCCTATTAAGGTTATTACATGAACGTATAAAAAAGTAACTAAGTATCATTTGAATATGTAAAAAAGTAACCTGGTAGTTAATGCAAAAATGTAGTAATTGTGGATGTTCTGGGGCTGCTGGTGGGAGGAGAACACGTTTTTTTTTTTAAAGATTTTATTTATTTATTTATTTATTTATTTATTTATTTATTTATTTATTT
>NW_023270377.1:69750781-69752028 GCF_011800145.1 Mirounga leonina | reverse complement strand
TTTATTTATTTATTTATTTATTTATTTATTTATTTATTTATTTATTTATTTGAGAAAGAGAGAGTGCCCTCAGAGAGGGGAGGGGCAGAAGGGAAGGGAGAGGGAGCAGGAGAAAGAATCTGAAGCAGACTCTGCTGAGCACTGGAGCCCAATGCAGGGTTCCATCCCACGACCACGAGACCATGACCTGAGCCAAAACCAAGAGTTGGAGGCTGGAGGCTTAACCGACTGAGCCACCCAGACCCCTGGGAGCAAGTTTGTTTTCATTTTAAAGCAGGTACCCTATAAATATGGCAACCACAGATTTGGAATACTGTAGAATGACCTTGATTTCATCTAATGTGATTCTTGTCAGCAAAAGTGATTGTTTGACATATAACTAAATGCAATTTAATTTTCATGCCTTTAGAAGACTGTAAATGTATAAACTCATTCAAAAAATCTGAATATACTTAATATGTACAGTATGATGCCAATTATGTTAAACTATGTAAATGCATGCAAAAGAAAGAGAAGACTTATTTTAAAATGTCAAGAATGGTTAGCTGTGTCTGAGTAGTGAGTTTATGAGTGATCTTCATTTTCTTCTTTGTGCTTTTCTGTATCCACCTCCCCCCTGCTCTTTTTTGGGCAAATAACATGGATTAATTTTGTCATCAGAAAAAAAGTAATTGCAAGTGCGTGGTGTTTTTTTGTTTTCTGGTTTTGGCCACACTCCCACAGTGTTGGTAAGAGAATAACTGACCCAGCCACTTTGGAAAGCAGTTTGGACACACCTAGAAGACTTGAAGATGCCATTTCCTGCGAGCCAAGGACTTGAGTTCTAGCCATGGATCGTCAATAGAGAACACGTGTGCAAGGATGTGCATGGCACCAACCTTTGTCATGCTGCACAACTGGAAACGATCTGACGTTGTCAACCGCAGAATGGGCACACTGCAGTGCATTCACTCGATGGACTGTGTGTGGCAGGGGAACAGGGTACACTAGAGGTACACATATCTCTATGGATAAGCCTCAAAAACATAACATTGAGCACCACACTGTGAAGGTACTGAATGCCACAGACCTGTATATTTAAACGTGGTTAAAATGGTGAATTTTATGTTATGTGTATTTTACCATCATAACCCAACCCCCCAAAACATAACATTGCAGAAATAATAGGTACAGCATGAAATTAAAGTTGTAAGCCAAAATTATGTAATTATTTATGGATCTATATATTTTTTAATGGTACAAAAAAC
>NW_023270377.1:69624830-69750771 GCF_011800145.1 Mirounga leonina | reverse complement strand
CTCTATTTTTCTGTGTGTTTGAATTGCATCAGCATAACAAACCCTATAGTCTCTGCTAAACCATGTGTCCCCTTTTTCTCCTTTGGCTGGAACTGTAGATGGTGAGCACCATAGACAGTAGCTGTTGAGGATGTGTTTGTTGGCCAATGGCATGATGCGCCCTAGCTGCGTGGCCTGTTCTTACCACTCAGAACTTAAACAGCCCATAAGGCGGAATCCAAATGTCTCTCTTTTTTCAAGCCCACACATTGTAAAATTGCTCTATTCATCTAAATTAACAGCAACAGTCAAGGACCCGAGATGAAGTGTGCACTGGTTTTGAAGGACTCTGCCATTTTTAAGAATGCTATGTATTCATCTCTTCAGCTGTGAGGCTGCTCTGCTCTACCGTTAGGCTTTGTGCTTTTACTGCTCATTGACTTTCAAAGTTGGTTACTGTGTTTACAAGGCTGCTTCTTTGGTTGTGTAGTAGTTAGGAATTGGCATGCTCTTTCACGACAGTAGCCAAGGTTCCAGTGCAACTCAACTCAGTGATTGAGGCTGTAGACTCAAAGTGCCTTGGTTCTGATCCTGGCTCTCACAGGCAACTTGCTTTATTTTGAGTTCTTTCGTTATTTATTTCATTTTAATTTATTTTATTTGGTTCAATTTTTATTTTTTATTTTATTTGGGTTTATTTGGGGCCCATAACATGGAGATTAAATGATAAAATGAGTTAAAATACTTAACCCCAAGCTGCCACCTAATAAGCCCTCCGCAAACCTTCCCTATTATTCTCATAGTCATAGCTGCATAACGTCTTTGGCTCTCAGTTTCCAGTGCTATAAAGTGAAGGGCTTAGTCCAACAGTTATCATACTGTTAGCATCAAAGCTAGTTTTATGATACGCAATTAATTTTCTGCCCCTTCTAACAAAGATGCTGAGTAGATAAAAGTAAAAACATTGACAGATATGAAAACTCTGACCCCTCAGCAAAACTCTGCCTTGGGATGTCTGTCCAGAACACAATGTCTAAAATGCCCTCATCGGTTCTTTAGGCAAATTATTGGTCTACAAGTCTGTTAATGCTCTGTGAGACTTCTTAAGGCAGTCACTCTATCCTCTTTTGTTGTCACAAACCACAGCCCAGTCCAAGGGAGGTTCTCATGAAATGTTTGATGTATGAATGAATGAATGAATGAATGGCTTCAGTCAATAGCATACTGGTTCTAGTGATATGCTAGACATTCTGGGTGTTGTGTAAATCTTGAAACAATTAGGCTTTGTATTGAAATTCCATTCTGGGAGGCACCTGGCTGACTCAGTTGGAAGAGCATGAGACTCTTGATCTTAGGGTCCTGAGTTTGAGCCCCACATTGGGTATAGGGATAACTTAAATAAATAAAACTTAAAAAAAAAAAATCCCATTTTATATTTGTCCAAGGGTTGATCTAATAGAGCATCTCATTAAAACCCTACTTTAAATCTGTATCTCTTTTATTTTTTTACCTGTGTGTTTATTTTCTGATTTATGAGTCTTTGAGTTCTTTAGAAGAAAAGTACTATGTGTAAACTCAGGGTAACTACTGGTGACTTTTCACGGTTGTGATTTATTAATTAGCCTGGAAAATGCTTCTAACAATTTTGCCCTGATAATCTGAGGACATGAGTTTTATTTCCAAATCCTCCTTCTCTACAAGCTGTTTTTATTAATGAGGAAAGCGTAAATTGGCTCTCCTCAGTCTTTATTCTCAGGTACCATCAATTAAAGAGAAATCAAAATCCTTTTCCATTACATTTGAATTAAGAGTAATTTGTTAACTCTTGTGGAGATTTCTCATAATCCAGAAGTTCTCTTTTTATTCCTAGAAGATTTTATATTCACTAAAAGCATAAATTTGGAATACTTCATTACAGGATGGGGTTGATAGGATAAAGAACAACTTTTTTGTCCATGCCCTAAAATTAGCTATATTTTGGCTAGCTGAACTTTGTGTGTAGATCATTGGAATTCATGGTGATTTCCCTCCTCCAGGTTTAGAGTCACTGACTACTAAAGCTGGAGGTCATCTGGCCCAGTCCTTTTATTTTGTCAAAATTGAAGCCAGAGAAAAAGGGATTTTCATCAGAGCAAAATTGTTTTGATCTTTTCCAGTAGCGAACATTATAAAACAAAACAATAATAGAACAGGCTAACAGACAACAAAAGGGGCCAATTTTTGTTTTATCTCCCTCTCTAATTCTCTGCTTCCTTTCAACTCTCGTGCTGCAGTGAAAAGCTTAAAAGATGAGCAAAAAAGGAAAGAAGGGGTGAAGTGAAAACTGGGTTATTGATTCTGAAAGAATTGAAACTTGCATATGATAGATAATCACAAGCCACGCAAAAACATCAGGCTCAAAGCATGTTGTGGCTACTCTTTATGCTTGTTCTTAGACAACAGTGATCATCAGATGGGGGTACTTGCTGAGGGGTTTTCCTTTTATGGCCTAGTAAGAAGGCACTTGAGCTTATCCAAGAGGTTGGTCCCAAGGGTAATAGCAGAGAGTTCCTTTCCTGTGGTGCCATCTGGGTCCAAGGTGGAAAGGATGGAGGAGGGGACAGCCAGGGCTGCAGATGATTGTAGCAATGGGTCAGGCACACTTCTCCTGCTCTTATACATGGGCTCCCTCAACTTTGACACGTGTTTGTCACATTAAACTCCAAAATACTGTTTAGAAACTTTGACCCAATTTGACTAAAGATGAAAATCTACTGGTATCAAGAAATAGCCTAAACAGAAAGATGAGCTAAACAGAGTCCCTCAAAGGGACGATCATTGAGGGCGTTTCACCTCCAGACAGAAGGGCCCTTTGGTGGTATTAAAACCTGCATGGGTCCCCTGTCCCTAGGCTTTAGATACATCATTCTGTCCTAATAACCATAGGACATCAATTAGCAGTGATAGATGTTAGCAACTAAACTGGGAGGGTCCATTACCAATGTCTTGTTTACTTTCTAATGTTTCTTTTTTTTTTACTTTCTAATGTTTCAACATTACATTGTAAATACTAGGTTATATAATAATTATCCTTATCAAGTTCACAAAACTCATCTTTTCCAGCCAGATGTAGACATTTTGAAAGATTAGAATATTTCAAAGTCTTGCAACTAATCCCAGGTGATTAATAATATGATTTGACAATGTAGTTAAGAATGCTAATTTAATTGCTTTTTATCTCAATATCTCACTAGGAAGAAAAGACTAGTCAAATTAGACAATTGGGCTTTAGTAGCCTGATACTATCTTAATGTAAATTAACAGTAAACATTTGAAAGCAACAGAGGAGATAAAATTTTTTTTTAAGCTTGGGTAATTGAATCCTGATTCAAAATGGCGTTTAGCACTGGACTGTAATATACTACCTACTGCTCAGTCTGTTATCTACCATTATCTTTTGAACCCTGTAATTGGACAAACAGGCATCTATTCATAATAGTAAGTTTGTTCAAAATCATCTGTTTGCTGGAGATTGGGATGCACACTGCAGTCATATTGAACTGACGGCAAAACTGCTTACTTTATCCTTTCCACTGTTTGTTCTTCTTTGATACCAAAAAGTACAGCAACACTACATATTTGGACAGTCCAGAGCATCTTACCAAAGTTACAAAAAAAAAAAAAAACCAAACCAAAACCAATCCTTTTTCCTGCGTTCCATGAATGGGCAACATAAATCGTATTTACTGTGAGAGGGTCCACCATTGAATCTGAGCCATCCCCTGCCTGGAGTGTATGCACATGACTATGCTTAACACAGAACTGGAGCAAGCAAATTGTCTTCTGGAATTTCCATAGATCCAACCACTTAGTTGCTTTATTTATCCTATCACTGGTTTTATTTCTCAGTGATTCTTTAGTAGTTATGTTCCTTCTATCACAGCTATCCAAACATCAGGTTGTATAGGGCTCCTGCTCACATAGGGCTCCTTCTAAGAGATTTAAATGGAAAGGCAACATAAGCCATTAGTGGTTTATTTTCAGTTTTCATTATCAATAAAACAAGACATCAGCATTTTCATGCTGTGTGAAGCCTTCAGGGAAGCGCAATGTCGCTGTCATTATTTTTAGACAGGCTGCCGCCTCCTGCCTCCACTAATGCAGATGGAATGAGGAGTCCATCAGAATAGAGATAAAATGATGAAAGAAAGCATCGGAGTCATAGAGTGGGCGGCTGCCCTGGTCGGCTGCGTGGCTCCCTGACAATGTCCCTTTGAATTTAGTGGAGCCTGGATGGTAAAGACCACAGATCATGACAGAACATAAATTCGCCTCATAATGAGATTAGTAGGCAGGCAAAATAAATGTCCTGCTGTTCCATTAGAGGCAGGCTCTAATCTGGTGTTTTCCTTGGAAATGATCATTTCCTTTGCAACAGGGGAACCGTCAGCGCAACGAACTTAAATCCAACAGATTCTGTTTTGCCACGTGGTTATTTTTCATTTTCTTCTGCCTTTTTAATAGCAGTTTTGAGGAGGCGTGTAAATGAGTTGTGAGTCTTAAAGACTATTACCGAAGTGAGTTATGGACGACTATGTTCATGATCATCAATCGTATTTCCCAGACTCCCCTTTTAAAAAAAGTTCTCTGCAACCCTCCTCCCCCTTCTAAACAGGAACCGGCTGTGGAGGAGGTGTTGTGACCCCCAGGGTCCTTTCACTCTAGCCTTAAAGATCAAAGGCAGAATAGGCTCACTATTGTATTTGGGGTATTTTTTTTTTAAATCTTTACCGCAACTCTACTGCTTAAAACCACTGGAAACAAGTATCACATACTAAAGAGCCTTAAAAAAAAAATGCCCAGATCAGGTGAACCCACATGGTCTCTGAGTAGAACAAAGGCCTTGAGTATGCAGCTTGATTGCAAAGGACTTTTTTGGTTTTCAGCAGAAGGCAATTTCACCTGGAGTACAATACCCTCCTCTCATTAAAAATGCAAGATAGGATCTCCTCCTGGATCCTTTCTACAGCACCTGATGCAAGTTCATGGGCTGTACTGTCCTTAGCAGTGAGTGGCATTTAATCAAAGCCTTCTGTGAAATAATCTCAAAGTTTCCCGAGCCCTGTAAAGTAAGAGGTCCTTTCAAAGGAAGAGGAGATCAGACTCTGAACTTAGGAGTATATGAAGCTTCTGCATAGAAGGCACAGACAATTTAATGTACACCTATTTTCTCGGGGTCAGGCTGGAGATTCCTCACTTCTCTGTGAAATCACCCTCTAGGAATAAATCATTTGCTACTTCTTTGATTCATGGTATTCTGATATATTGTTTTCGTAGGCTAGAATGAAACCATGGAAACCTTTTGTGTTTGCATATGCATTTTACAGTTTAGGCAGTGGTTTATGAACATTAGCGCATCTAATGAAACAGTTCCCTTTCTGCATCTGGTGTTTCCATCCAAAAACTTGAACTGCAAATCCAGCTACTAGGAAGGAGAAAATATATTTTGGCCCAGTTTAACAAGTTTTTTCTTTCAACGTCTTACTTCTTAATGGTTGAAATTGTGTCTCTATTTATATATTTTCGATTCATCTGATTTGTAGATGCCTGAAAATTTCAAGTCACTTCTTCTCCCATCCTCTGTTAACCCCCTCCTTGTCAGATGAAACAGTTCAAAGGAAGACAGACTGATTTCTGTTAGGTAGGTTCTCCTCCATTCATTGGTGCTCTTACAACTTACCATTTCGTTCTCGAATTCATTCTTCCTTGCTCTACCATATCTGTCTCCCACTCTCCATCGCACTCCTGGGTTTGTAATTCAAATTGCAAACAGCAACTGAATCCACTTGACCAAGTGTCCAGTATATTTTTCACGTGTTCACGATTTTCTAATGGCATTCCATGCGTTAAACCCTCAGGGTTCATGTTAAAGTTTCATGTCGAGTAATCTCCCCGAAGGAATTCCCCGAACTGTGTTTGCTTACCTCATATAAATGAACTTGTTCTTGGGTTACGGCAAAGATTAATAGCACGTTATTTTGCACCAGTTTATCAATGAGTTGTCCAATTGTTGGATATTCCTAAAATTGACATAAAGATTTTAAGTATCATCTTAACACAAGTATGTAAAATAAAGAAAGGAGTATTTCTTTCAAAGATATTATACTGAGTTGGCATGTCAGTTTGGTTCTAAGTAGAAAAATACACAATTATCATTAGTCACTTAATTGGTTTAATAGTTGTTGCCTAAATCTTGTAAATCCAATAAATTCCTAAGAGTCAGTGTTGGTAGTGTAGCATATTACGGCCTGCCACTCCTAAGGAGAGCACTTGGAATTTATTTAAAAACTTATAGTGTGTCATATTTTCAAGGGTAGAGACATAGTTCTTCTAAGTGCCACTTGGCAGCAGACTCAAGATGTAGAGAATGTTAGAGTCAGGGGAGGAGCGGATACTTGATGACAGATGTGACTGAGGGGACTCAGGTAGCTCGGAAACTCCTACTGGAATTGGATGAGGCGGGCTGAGGGCTGAGGAAAGGACAGCCTGCTGAGGAATGATACACTACAGTTCCTATGTCCATCTGATCTGAGACATTCCTGCACCAGTTTTGCGTTTGGTCTTACTGACTTTTTGATGTCAGTAATCAGTTTTATGGGATCCTGCAATATTTTTACAGGACAACTGAAGACACATTGTACCTTTTTTTCATTGACACATTCATTCCCAAGTGATATGAGTCCTTTAAAAAATAAAGAAGGCAGGGGCGCCTGAGTGGCTCAGTCATTAAGCATCTGCCTTCGGCTCAGGTGATGACCCCAGGGTCCTGGGATTGAACCCCACATCGAGCTCCCTGCTCGGCGGGAAGCCTGCTTCTCCCTCTCCCACTCCCTCTGCTTGTGTTCCTGCTCTCACTATCTCTCTCTCTCTGTCAAATAAATAAATAAAATCTTTAAAAAAAAAAATAAAGAAGGCATAACCCGTCAAATTTGAACAGGGCCTCTACTTTCCAAAGTTAATAACTGTGCAGCACGTTTGGCTGTTGTATGACTCCAAATGTGGATAATGTACAAAGAGGAAACTCAAATGAAAGAGAAACCTGCAAACAAAGAAACTAAGAATATGTCGAACATGAAATCAGCCAAAGTGGAGGAACGCTGATAAGTAAGCCTTCCTGGACACGAACGTGTTCACATATTCTCAGCACGATGGGAGTAATTCTGCCTAATGTCTTCATTAGGCCCAAGATTCAAGTTGAGGGAAAAGTACAGTTTTGCCTAAAATACTCAGGTAAATGACCCAACCGTGTATCTGGCAGTGTAATATGTGCTTGCCATCCAATTTGGATTTTTATTAGTAAACAGCAGTAGAATCCAGATAATACAAATCTTCCAGAGTCTGACATATTCAGTGTTCCCTGCTTTTTCAACTGCCCAAACAGTAAGAATCCTTCAGCTTTAAGCCTGGATTCCCCCAACGCCGGCCTCTCCTATCTCCACATTCTTGCACTTTCAGCTGCTGTGGGTGTGTAGCAAGGATCACACCATGAAGCCCTTCGTACGTGGACAAGTGTCATTTTCTATTTGACCTAGATCAGTTGGCTTAATTCACACAAGTATATTGTATGTGTGTTCCTCAAGGCCAGGGACCATGTCCATTATTTTGTGGCCCCAGGAGCCGAGCCCAGTGTTGAGTGAATAGGAATTACTCAAAGGACCCAGGGAACTGTGCTGTAGGCAGGCATGGAGATAATCCATGACTTCTGTGCATTTGCAGCAACTTACTGAGCAACAATGAATTGAACATTTATTAGATGAGAAGGTTATAATAAGCAAGAAGTAGCATTTGCTTTTATGTCCCGCTTTTTTCAAGATATCTGTTAATGGGGCATTTGAATAGTTGCAAGAAAAAGTAATAAAAAAGAGATCTATGTCTCACCATTTCTTGGCACTCAAAGGTTAAAAGACAAAATGTGGCTATTCTCATGGATATTGTAATATGGAAAGGCAACTTATATGACAAAAGTATGAGGACTACTATAGGTCAAAATTTAGGGGAAAAACACTCACCTTGAAGTTTAGCAATTTAAGTCAAGGAATGATAGCAGGTGATTTGTGAACCATTAGTTGTTTGTTTTTTTTTAAAACTAATTACCATCACTGTGTGTGTATATATATGTCATATATATACATGTATATATATGACATATATATATGTTATCTCACTGAATTCTTTTTTTAGAGAATAGTTTTTCCAATCTGATATTAGTATTCTGGTTCTCTTCTCTCTCTCTTTCTCTCTCTCTCCTTCTCTCTCTTACATACATTTCTATAGCATTGTCATTTTAAGAAGTCACTTGAATTCTCTGTGCCATATTTTCCCAAGTATTAAATGGAGATAATTTGACCTCCTCAGGTTGCTGCTTCATAATTAAATTTTATTCCATACATAGTCAACACCCTCTGTGTTCCAGGCACTGTGCTGGCAGGAAATAGAGAAAATACACCACTCCTGGTCCCGAGGAATGCATTATTAGAGAAAGACAGACAAACATAAGCAAACACATTTCCACATAGTGATGGGTAAGAAGACATCTATGTACTAGAGCAAGGGGAGGGATGATCACTTTGGGGCTCAGCAAAGGGCAAAGAGGGTTCTCTGGGAGTAGTCATGATTGAGTCGGGTTTTAAAGGACAATTAAGAGTCTCTCAGCACCCTCTGAGGGAAGGGCATTCCAGACAGAGGTAACAACACATGCATGAGCATGGCAGCCTCATGGTCCATACAAGGAAAACAGATACGTAGGGTTCTGGGGAGCATCAAAGGTGATCATGTATGTCAAAGAGCTCTGAAATTTTTACCTTGTTTTACACAAGTCAAGAGCTTTTCTTTTTTTTTCCTTTGAATGTTACCAGCATTTTTAAAATGTTTTAAATGACAAAAATAAGCCAAATGTGAATAAACACCAGCCAAACAGTACTTGACAGCTGTTCCCCATGGAGCACCATGGTGCATAAAAGCATGATGTTATTTAGGGGGCATGACTCTGGGACCCATCATTCACAGAAAGTCCTAGGTGACTGTTGTTTTGGCCTCAGCCCCCCTTTCTGGGGCTGTCGTTGAAAACAGAATGAGCTGATTGCACTGCTTCTTATTGACCTTGGGCTCTTTGAAAAAATCAAGGAGGTTCTGGGATCATTCAAGCCATAGTAGACCCTAACTTCTTACATATCCCCACCACCCACCTGCGTTCCTGTGGGAAGCTCTAAGGGCAATTTGTTCATCTCAAAGCAGAAAATGTGCACTGTTTTCACCAAATGTGGGTTATTCTGCTGTGTATTGAGTGAGTGTTGCTTCATTTGCCTACTTGCAGCCCTGGAAACAGTGTAGAGTGCAGGTTACACACCAAGACAGTTGACATGGAGTATTCATTCTTGTTGTCCAAGTGACAGAGCCCATCATTAGGAATGACGATGCCTGCCAGTTTGCTGTCCATTCCAAAATGAGAATCGGCATCACTCACAAAGACCAGGAGATGGAGGGAGTCATTCCGCCAACCAATCTTTTCCTACAGTGAGAAAGAAACATTTGGGTCATATGGGATAGAGGCAGGCATTTACTGAGAGTGGATCAATTGTGATTGGACACACTCAGATTATAAAAACTATATTGCTGATCTATCTATTTTGGCCTTTTTCATCTATTGTGAGTTGATAATTATTAATGTATTTCAAACATGAAATTCTATGGCAGTTGCCTTTTCTTGGATAACACTTTCAGATGATTTATGCTTCAGAAAAAATAGTTCCACTATAATCACTCTCCAGTTGATCTTGGCTTTTACATAGTTAATTATTTTTACTGTCCAGCTTTCAATTTACCAGAAAAATGAGGAGAGAGAATGAGGGAGGTCATAGATTATCCCAAATCCAAGCTGAAGCAAAACTGGTAAGAATGCAATACACAATGGACTTAAAGGATGCCTGTTTTATTAAAATATCACCCAAAATTAGGCACATTTTTCTCTTTCTACTGATACCATCCAAAAATTATAAACGTAATACAAAGATAAGAATTGCTTATCAAAGTAGGACTTCCAGCATATGGCTTTTTAAGATGGTCTGTTGTCTGCTTCCTAGCAGAGCTCTCCTCTTTAATTGATAATTAGTCCAGGAACTAGTGGGACAAAAGCTCATCCTGGCAGGGCCATCCCACCTTATTCTTTTCCTTCCTTCCCTAATACCTTGCCCCCCACCCCCAACCTTCCAGGATTTTCAGCCCTGTCTGTTTCCTGGTATTTTCCAGGAAGAGCTGTCTTCTGAAGACCGGGGAATCATTCCCTTGGATGCCTGTTTGTCAAGGAGGAGAGGTGTTCCTGTGTTGTTGTAGGGACAATGTAGCTTCTGGTACCTATTTTGTGGGTTCAAAACAATAGATATCTAATCTTATGTAGAAGTTTGTACTGATTCAGGGCATTTTTACTTTTTTCATTAGTTTCTGCCTGTGATTTCTATTTTTACCATGGTTAATTAAAAAACTAATCTAATCTTGATCTTCAAAAATTAATCATACATGACTATCGTTTTAACCAATTTTCCCCAACATTACTATAATTTTATTAGATTATGTGAATATCAGATATAGAAAAGTATCTGTTTCCACATAACTGAATTATGAATTTTTGAAAATTTTGTGTTTTAAGAAATGTAGAAATATGGCAATTAAAGGAAAGATAAAGTTAGCTAAGCTTTTCAAAGTAGATTTGCTAATAAGAGATGTAATTTGTGTTAGCCCTCAGCATACCTTACACACAGCAGCTTGCATAATTGCATCAAATCCACCTTCTGGTGTGTCAATATTAGCAGAAATTTTCTGATTCTTCACAATTTCATTGAATCTTTCAGCATCATTCGTCAATGGCAAAATGTGCTTGAATCCAAATGTAGGTAAGCAGAAGTATGGAATACTACTGCAAAGGTAAGATGTAAAAATGTTCTTGATGAAATATGATACAACACACAAGGAATGGACCTAGTAGCCTAGCAACTTCATCTTAAGTGAAGATGGATTTTCCTCAAGTACCTGACTCTGGAACTTGGTTAGGAGTCTCCCGGTTAAGCTTGTTTCAGCATCTCCCTCTCACCCCTTCCAAATTGACCTTATTAGCTACTACTTAGCACTTACTATGTGTTTTACTTTGGCTCAAGCTCAGATAACAGATAATCAGGTCAGACTCCCCCTCCTCTGTGAGTGTGTGTGTGTGTGTATAATCACTATCTTCTAGTGCTTCTCAACCAAAATCTACCATTAAGTTTCCGTGATGACAACAATTCCTTTGTATTCTGATAGCTTAAGCTGTTATCAAGTATGAGTCATCTTGTAGCAAGATTGAAAGAGATACCCGTCTTCTTTCTTCTCTGCTCCTTCCTGTACTCCCTGCCCTGCCTGCCAAGGGCCCAAAAATCAGAGCAGGGCTCTTGGTTCTGGAGCCCAACTCAACTATGACTGAACAGACTGTTGTGGACCTGGCTAGGAATAAAACTACCACTTAAAACAGTTGACACATGGGAGAAATGCCATGTTAGCATGAGATCTGCCCCAAAGATATTGCAGTTGAATAGAAAAAGCTGATCATGAATTCAGCCACATCTTATTCTGAAAGCCAGTTAGTAGTTGTGGATGAGACTTTGGACAAGTTACTCAACCCTTTTGAGCTTCGGGTGTTCATTTGCAAAATGGAGATAATGGTATAGAGCAGAGGTTCTCAAAGTACAGTCCCTGGACCAGCTGCATGAGCATCACATGGGAGCTTGTTATAAATGCAAAATCTGGGACATTCTTCCAGACTTACTGAGTTAGAAATGTAAAGGGTGGGCTCCATGATGCATTCAAATCTTCCTGATGCATTCTAATGTTTGAGAAACACTTGTATTTAGAAGTACAGAGACAAAAAAGAGTAGCCCCCAGTGAGGTTGTGCTATGCCACCTGGGAAGAGCTGGTTGACTCTTGTAAGAACAGATTTCCAGGTTCAGGAGTCTGTCTTGTGTGCACACGAAGAGCTGGAGCATCTTTCAGAGTGAGGTTCCTGTTCACCAAGTTCATCTGCCTGAGGCAGGCAGTCAGCCTTCAGTATTCACAGATTCCGTATCTGTGAATTCACCTACTCGTTAAAATTTAAAATTTATTTTTAACCCCCAAATCAGTACCTTCAGTACTTTCTGAGTCACTCATGTACACACACAGGGTGGCAAAAAATTTCAGTCACCTGGTTCACATGTTCCCAGCTGAGATGAAATAAGGCTCTGTGTTCTTGCTTCAGCTCTCAAACTGTAAACAAGCATCCTTTTCATGGTCTTTTTGGTGCCATTTTTTTCATTTTTGTGCTTTTTGTTGGTGATTTTACTGTTTAGAATGGCCCTCAAGTGTAGTGCTGAAGTGTTGTCTAGTGTTCCTAAGTGCAAGAAGGCTGTTATGGGCCTTACAGAGAAAATATGTGCATTAGATAAGCTTTGTTCTGGCATGACTTAAACGGTGTTGTTGGCTGTGAGTACAATGCTAATGAATCAACAATATATATTAAGTTGTCTTTAAACAGAAAGAAACAGAAAATAAAGTTATGTATTGATCAGTTGGGAAAAAAAAAATGGCCAGAGGCGCACATGAGCCTAATCCTGTGTTTCCCCTTGGAGCAATAGTTTAGCATTGGTTAAGTCAGTGTTTGAGGAGACCTTGTAGAGCAAGACTTCCATGAATGATGAGAATCAACTATACAAATCAGAATGACTATGGATTCATTCACACCGAGAAATGGAGCTCTGCTGGGACCAAAATGCTGGTGTCTGCAAAGGTAACTATTTTCTTCCTGTCAGTAGACTTTCATGGAAAGTAGGTCACAATCCAAAATGTTCTCAGGCTTCAGAACAAGGGGAGTTGGAAGACCCCAGCAGTCTGAGATGTCCCAAGATAGACATCTCCGGAATGGATGCTCTTGGTCATATCTGGCTCCTCCCTTGCCTGTAGTTGGCTTTCTCAGCTAACAAAAATTTGGGAAGCCCTGGTAGCCAACAAGACTGGATACTCTGAAAGAGCCTGGGCTAAGGCTTTTGGATGGATGAGGCCCATACTTGCCTCTGGAACTGCTCTTTTTTGGGCATTCCCCTAACCTATGATGAGTAAACCTACAGTCCTGTTCATTCTTTCAGCTCTGTCAAGACGCCTGGTTTCGTGGGCCCATGAACCAGCCTATCACTTCTAGGGGACTTCTTGTATTTCCTTTCTGACCCATTATTTTTAATCTTAATTCTCAGAAGGCAATCTTATTCTCTTATTTTTAATATCTTGCATTAGCTTTCATTGAGGCTCTGAAGTGCAGACCACGGATAGTATCCACTTAGTAGGATTGTTGTAAGGCCTGATTGAGATAAAATATGCAAAGCACACAGCACAATGAGCTTTTCGGATTAAGTGCTTACTAGACGTTAATGTCATTTTTTACATAAATCACTTTTACACAGAGTCTAGCACAGACTTGAGGACAGAATGTGGGTTTGGCCAATGACATCTCTAGAATCCTATGTTTTTTTTTTCCTGATTAAAGGGATAATACATGTTCACTGAAGAAAATTTGAGTTAATATAAAAGTGTAAAGAAGAAAATAAAACAAATTTTAATAGTTATGAGATGTATCATAGTTTGATAATCTATTACTAAAAATTTATTCCATAAATCTTTCTGTAATTAAATAATGTAGTGATCCTTCTGCATACAGCTTTGCAGACTGTATCTCTGCTTAGAACTGATTCTTTCAAGGGAAATTGCTTGGTTACTTTTCAATCCATATAAGGAAACTCCTTTCCAAAAAGTTTGTATCAATTATATCATGAAAAAAACAAAACAAAACAAAACAAAAATATACCAGTGATTAGTTAAAAATGGCATCTTAATTTAACTTTTAATTTCCATTTTATTGCTACTAAGACTGCTAATTTGTTCATATTTATTGACAGTTTGTATTTCTTCTTTGCCACTTGCCAACTTACATCCTTTGCTCATTTTCTTGGTTTTTATTTTCTAACTTAATTTTAAGAACCTTTTCTCTTCAAAATATTAAACTTTTATCTTTGTGCTTTGTCTTTTAATTATGTTTATGCTATTTTTGGATATATACCTTAAAACTTTTTATGTAGTCAGGTGTTTCTCAACCTTCAATTAGAGATGTATTTTGAAGAGTTATATGAGGAAGAGGTTTAATTTTCTTTTCGCATTGTTACCTATTAAAGGGCAATGATTTAGCATTTGTTCTTATTGCTCTGATAGCATTTAAAGTAGTTGTGTGCTGGGAGAAAATGCATTCGATTTAGAATAAGAAGACTGAACAGTTGTCTATTCTTGGGCAAGTTACTTACCACTGCTGGGCCTCAGTATCCTCATCTGTAAAATGAGACTGAGAATACCTACTTCACAAAGTTCTTGTGAGTTACACGAGATAAAAAGTATGTAACTCTGTGAGGTGTACCATTGTCCCTATAATCTAATTATTCTTGGAAATTGTTAGTTTAATCTTTTATTTGGGGCTGCTTGTTCACACTGTACCAAAATGGCATTTGAGCATCTTCTGAAACCAAAGAACTAGCATTCCTGTCTTTTTGTAAGAAATTTACACCTTTGTGGGTTAGAATTGCTAGATAGATCTAGTAGAACTCTGTGCTTTTAGAAAGTGGAATAAAATGTTAGTTTATTTATTTATTTTTTAAAGATTTCATTTATTTATTTGACAGAGAGAGTGCACAAGTGGGCAGAAAAGCAGGCAGAGGGAGAGGGAGAAACAGGCTCTCTGTTGAGCGGGGAGCCCGATGCAGGGCTCGGTCCCAGGACCCCGGGATCATGACCTGAGCCCAAGGCAGATGCTTAACCACCTGAGCCACCCAGGCGCCTCTGAAGTGTTAGTTTAATTCAGTAAACAGACTCACGTGCTAGGAGACCCATGTAGCTAAAGCAAAGCAGAATGTCAGACTTGGGTTATGCCAGGAAATTTTGAGTGGAGACTCCCCTGGTTTTGGTCAAAGTCCTTCCTCTAACAGAGGTTCATATTTGGCTATTACTTTTTTAGCATAGCAGTTGAAGGAAGTAGGTACTCATCACCAAATAATTTGATTTTGAGTCCCTAGATAATAATAGATTTGCATTTAAAATGCAGAATAATTATGAAACACAATATACAAAAATACTATTTATATTTTTGTTAGAATTTTAAATAAATAGACATAAATTAAGATTACAATGATACATACCAAATGGCTAACACCATCTTTTTGAGTGGAATTAAAAATAATTTCCTTTTTCCTCTTTTTGTCTGCATTCTCACATGGCCTTGTATTACCTTTGCAATAAGAAACTATTCTGTACACGCATATATATTTATGTTTGTGTACATATAAGAAATCTAAGCATTTCATAGTTCTGCTTTCTCTTTTGCAAAACTACAGTGAGTCCCTCACTGTTGGTGTCATATTAAAAAACAAACAAAACATGAAACAAAACATAGCACATATGAAATGATGTTAAAAAAGAAATCTCTCACAGTGTTTGACAGGGGAAGAAAATTTGACCTTTGTGTTATTAAATATATTTTTTAAAGATTTTATTTATTTATTTGACAGAGAGAGACACAGAGAGAGAAGGAACACAAGCAGGGGGAGCGGGAGAGGGAGAAGCAGGCTTCCTGCTGAGCAGGGAGCCCAACGAGGGGCTCGATCCCAGGACCCTGGGATCATAACTGAGCCAAAGGCAGATGCTTAACGACTGAGCCACCCAGGCGCCCTGCTACTAAATACTTTTAAATGCACATTACAACCTATCTATAAGTATGAAAATGGAGGAACTATATTCTTGTTACTGTTTCTTAGATAACAGCTTAAGGAAATCTTCTTTAAAAATGTAAGCCACTTCAGCATTCTTACATGGTGAAATAAAATTTCTTAGTGATTCTACATCCAAGGAAGATAAAGAAAGAAAGCTACTCCAAAAAGCATGTTTGAAAAGTGTGGTGCACAGACCCACAAAGGTCCCTGAGACATTTTCAGAGAGGCCTTCAGGTCAAACTATTTTCTAATAATAATAAAAGATGTTATTTGTCTTTTTCACTGTGTTGACATTTGCACTGATGCTGCAAACGCAATGGTGAGTAAAACTGCTGGTGCCTTTGCAGGAATCAAAGCCGTGGCTTGCAACTGGCTAGTGGTCCTTAGGAATTTTCCTGGCAAGTATTTATCATCATAATAAAATTGCTAGTTTCATTTGATTATCCTTGATAAAGCAGTAAAAGTTATTAATTTTACTAAGTCTACCCCCTTGAATACATGTTTTTTTAAAAAATATATATTTCTGGGGCACCTGGCTGGCTCGGTTGGTAGAGCATGTGACTCTTGATCTCAGGGTCATGAGTTTGAGCTCTGTCTTGGGCATGGAGCTTACTTAAAAATAAATAAATAAATAAATAAATAATTTAAAAAAATATTTCTGTGTAACTACATGGGAAATATGCATCTAGCATTTCTGCAGCACACCAAAGTACAATGTTTAGAGTGGGAAAAAAATATTTGCAATTGTTTGAGCTGAACTGGCCCTTTTTTTATAGAACATTTTTACCCGAAAGAACGTTTGACGACCAAACTATTATTCCAACTTGGGTACTTAGCAGACATGTTCTTAAATATGAAAAAAGCCTGTCAGTTCAAGGAAAACAACCCTCAGTATTTGTTGCCAATGATAAAATTAGAGGTAACTAGAAAATTAAAGTTTTGGAAAACATTAATCTGCTACCTATGAGATTAATAGCGTCTCAGTACTTTAAGATTTATCTGATGAGATTTATGGTGATATTAACAAATGCAACTTTTTTATACTGTGTCATGAAACTTGGAAGATCTATACAATTCACTGAAACAATATTTTCCAAATGGCCAAAGCATTATATTACAAAATCACATACATAAGTAAAAGAGCCATTCAAAGTGCAAGACAGGGGCACCTGGGTTATTCGGTCAGTTAAGCTTCTGACTCTTGGATTTTTGGCTCATATCTGATCTCATGGATCTTGGGATCTGCCCTTGCACCAGGCTCCTTGCTCAGCAGAGTCTGCTTGGGATTCTCTGCTTCTCCCTCCCCTTCTGCCCCTCCCCCTCATTCATGAGCTCTTTCTCAAATAAACAAATAAATAAAATCTTTTAAAAAACAAAGTGCAAGACAGACCAATGGTTTTATGAAAAGTTCATTGACACTGTTTCAGATTCCCCTTGAAACTAACTTTTACCTCTTGTCTAGTTTGAACGTAGTATCAAAGAAGAATGTCCACAGACATTGTAAAAAGATATCAAATGCTTTTCTCTTTTCCAACTATATATCTATGTGAGGTTTGACTTTCTTCACGGAGTTCAACTAAAACAAAATATTGCAACAGACTAAATGTAGAAGAAGATATGAGAATCCAGTTGTCTTCTATTAAACCAAATATTTTAAGAGATTTTAACAATGTAAAACAGTGCCACTCTTCTTGCTAATTTTTGTTTTGTTATGAAAAATAAAAGCTTATTGCAGGAGAAAGACACCTAACATACCAAAGATCTAAATAATACAGATTTTAAACAGGTACAACATTCTCTGATTTAAAAAAACAAAAACACCAGAGCATTAGAAACACTTTTATATTAAGCAGTTAAGAGGCTGTTAGAACCAAGTTTATTTCACTTTACAAGTGAATCAAACAATTGATATAGTAATCATACCTTACTTTTTAAAGGATTTAATATACAGCATAAATCTGTTCTCTAGAAATCTGTTTGTTCAGTGTTGTTTGAACTGCTAGAAAGATCCATTCTTTTTTTCTTCCTTACTAACAGAATCCTGGCTTTATTTGTGGTAACAATATGCCTCCTTTGCAGCTACCAGTGGCCATGTAACAAAGTACTGCCAATGAGATGCAAGTATAAGGAGGTGGGGAAAATTTCTGGTAAAACTCTTTAAATCAAGGAAATAAAATTCAACGTCCATTTATGATTTAAAAAAATTGTACCCAACAAGGAATAGAAGGGAACTTCCTTGATCTGATAAAAGGAATCAAAAAACCCACTAGCTAACAACATAATCAATGGTGAAATGTTGAAGATTTCTTCCCCAAATCACAAGCAACATAAATGACATCTCTCTCCACTTCTATTTAAAATGACCCTAACCAGTGCAACGAGGAAAGAAAAAGAACAAAGAGGTATACATATTGGAAGAGGAAGAAGTTGTTATTCATAAATGACATGATCAAGTACACAAAATTCTAAGGAATTTACAAAAAAATCAAACTAGAACTAATGAGAAAATTTATCAAGTTTGCAGGATAAAATGTGAGTATGCAAAATCAATTGCATTTCTGTATGTTTTCAACAAACAAGTAGAAAACACCTTTTAAAAAAGCCTAGGAATAAATCAAACAAAGGACGTGTAGGGTATCTACCCTGAAAATGACAAACCATTACTGAGAGAAAGAAGACAAGATCTAAATGAATGGAAATATATGTCATATGCAATGACTGGAACATTCAGTGTTTTTAAGATGTCCATTATCCCTCAACTGATCTATGATTTTGATGTAATTCTAATCAAAATCTCAGCATATTTTTTTGAAGAAATCAACAATCTGACTCTAAAATTTCTGTGGAAATGCAAAGGATCTAGAATAGCAAAACAAAAGAGGAACAAAGTTGGAGGTTTTACACTCCCGATTTCAAGAATTTTTATAAAGTTGCAGTAAGAAAGATGGTAAGGCATTGGTGGTTACATGGGTGTATTCAACGGATCAGGTGGAACAGAATGAAGTGTCCAGAATTACACTCATACATATGCTCTCAATTACTTGTTAACAAAAGCATAAAGATAATTCAATGGGGAAAGAAAAATCTTGCTTAACAAATAGTGCTGGAGCAATCAGATATTTGCATGGAAACAAAAGACAAATCTAAGCCTTTTCCTCATTCCAAATATAAAAATTAATTTGAGATCATAGACCTAAATGCAAGAGCTTGAACCATAAAGTTTCTAGAAGAAAAATAGGAAGAACATTTGGGATATTTGGTTAGGCAAAGATTTTTTAGGACAAAAAATACACTAGCCATAATATTAAAAATTGACAAATCAGACTCCAACAAAATTAGAAACTTTTGTTTGACCAAAGGCATTACTAGAAAAATAAAAACACAACCCACAAACTGGAAAGAAATATTTATAAAGCACATAATTGACAGAGAACTTTTATCCAGGATATACAAGGAATTCATATAACACAATATTAAGAAGAAAATCTAATTTTTAAGAATGGGCAAAAAATTTGAAAAGATACTTCACAAAATAAGATATGAGAATGGGAGAAAAACACATGAAAAATGCTCAACACCTTTTGTTACTAGGGAAATGCAAATTAAAGCTACAATAAGATACACTGTTATCAGAATGGCTAAAATCAGAAAGACTGACAATACTAGGTGTTATCAAGGATTTGGAATGATTGGAACCCTCACACATAGCTGATGGAAATGTAAAATGGCACATCTACTTTAGAAAACAATTTGATTGTTCCTTTAAAAATTAAAATGATACTTATTATACAATTTAGTAATTCCAATTCTAGGTATCTATCCAAGAAAAACAAAAACATACATACACACAAAGATTTATAGGCAAGTGATTGATCATAGCAACATTTTTCATGATAGCCAAAAAATGGGAAACAGCCCAAATGTCCATCAATGAAAGAATGAATAAATGAAGAATAATAAATACATACAGTGGACTACTACTTAAAAGGGAACAAACTGCCGATAAACACAAAATTATGGATGAATCTCAGAAACATTATGTTGAACAAAAGAAGCCAGAAATAAAAGGTATATACTATGTTATTTCATTTACATGAAATCCAAGAATAGGCAAAAACCAATCTAAATTATGGAAATCAGAAAGCGGTTACCTCTGGGGTAGTAGAACTGACTATAATATGGCACAAGGAAGCTTTGGAAATGTTTTACATCACATTTTAGGTGGCAATTACGTTGGTATATTCCACTGTCAAAACTCATCAAACTGAGCATTTCTGAGGTGTGCATCTTGGTACATGTCAATTATACCTCGAAATAAAAGGTGGGGAGAAAGATAGTGCCCTTTATTGATTCGCCCCTCTTTTCCTCTTTCTTTCCTGCCTGGAATGAAGAAGTCATGAGTAGCATCCCAGAAAACTCCTTGGGCCTTGAAGATAAAATCCAAGAACCAATATGGCAGAGCAGAAAGCAGAAAAGGCCCAGATCCCTGATGCGTGGAGCTGCCATACCAGCCCTGAATTGCCTTTCTCTAGACTCCCTTCATGTGAAAAAGAAAAAAACTCCCTCTTTTTAAGCCACTATCTCTGATGCTTGCAACCAAACACAGTTCCTAACAGTTACAATCAGTGATGAATTCCTTTCAAGGTCAAATTATTTTGACTGTGTCAGATTCTAGTTGGGAACCACATTGAAATGTTTTTAAATGATATTATAAAGGTGTCTGTCTTTTAGAGATTGATGCTTGTATACAAGCATTAAAAGTCAATATACTTTTGGAAAGTCATTGCATATATGCTAGATTCATAGTAGTGAGGGGCTTGGTTTGGGACCAACCAAGATTTGGTACAGATCACTGATTAGTCATGCAGCCTTGGGAGAATTACTAATATCGCAGAGCCTTGATTACTTCCTCTGAGTATAGCTATGATAAAACCTGCTTTGAACTGTTGTTATTATAAAGATTGAATGAGGTCATGTATGTGAAACCCTCAGCACAGAGTTTGGCACAGAGCAAATAGTAGCTCTTTTTATTTTTATTTTTATTTTTTTAAAAGATTTTATTTATTTATTTGAGACAGAGAGAATGAGAGAGAGAGAGCACATGAGAGGGGGGAGGGTCAGAGGGAGAAGCAGACTCCCCGCCGAGCAGGGAGCCCGATGCGGGACTCGATCCAGGGACTCCAGGATCATGACCTCAGCCGAAGGCAGTCACTTAACCAACTGAGCCACCCAGGCACCCAATAGTAGCTCTTTTTAATAGAAGGATAGTGAATAACTTGATTCTGAACATGTCATTGACTGTACAGGGAAGCCATCACAAAGCAACTTGCCCTTGACCATCACCTGGATAATAAATGGTTTTAATAGCTGATAATAACAGATTATAATGGGGTCCATAATGCTTAATTTCCTACTGAATTAGATAGAAGTGAAGGCTGCAAAGTCCTTCTCCAAGCAATAAGAGAAATCCCCATTTCCCAAAGTATGTCAGAGGGAGCTGCACGAATTGTTATTTTGGCAGAAGTCATTGTAGTGGAGAAAGATACTCTGAGAAAGTGTGAGTTACTGTCCAATAGCCTCAGAAAGTGGTGGTCATTGGGCCTAGAAGGTCTCTGAGGGGCTGTGGATGGACACAGGCCATCAGAACCTACAGTGAAAGACGCGCTTTCCTAGTCTGCCGAGCACAAAGCCAAATTTGCCACATCCTGAAAAAGATGCTACACAGGAAGACAGATGTGAGGATGCTGCAAGAACCCAAGACTAGAACCAGGTATTGAGATGAGGTCATCTTGGTTCCAAGGGGCCCAGGCAACTGAGAGAGCTGCTGAGATCCAACCTGGCAGGAGCGAAATGCCAAGGAGTTAGCAAGCTCCTGCGAAGTGCAGCTCAGAGCGGGGCTTTCTCTACAGAAAATCAGTGTTCCAAGATGCCAGAGAATCATTTACTTACCTGCAAGGGTTGGCGATTTCTTCTGGGGTTGTTTTCACAAAAGGGGAGACAGGTTTTTCCACAAAAGAGCCGAAGCCCAGTCTAAAGTTGCTGGTTAATTTAGACATCTCCTTGGAAAGCAGGGAGCCCAGCTCTTTGATTGTGTTGAGGTCATCATCCATGGAGGCCGAGAGGTCCATGAGGTAATACAAGTCCACCGGGTAGTCCTCCGTCTGGCGGACTTGCACTTGCAGAGTCTGTTCACTGCCTGCAAAAACCCCCATGAGAAAAGCAAATCCATAAAAATACATCAAGACTCCTTCATGAGTGGCCAATTACTGGGCCACCTGGCTATTTCATTTCAGGGAGAACTTACTGAAGATACTTAGGATTTCATAAACTATCCGGTAAAGTTTACAAGTGAATGAGCCCATGAAAATCTTTCAACAGCGAGTTTAGAGCTACTGAAGGAGGTAAAAGTTAGGATATTTTATATCTCCTTGGGAGAACTAGCATCCATTTAGATGGAAGATAAGCTGAATTTTTTGTATGTGGTTTTAGCAAAAGAGAAGAAAATAAAGAGGAGTTTAAAGCTACATTACAATGCTTAAAGAAATGTGAGGTAAGCCTTAACAACATTTGAGTAATTCAAATGCTTACTATTAGATAAGCTTATTTTAGTAACTCATTTGGAGTGCAAGTGACCCATGTGAATGAAGAAAAGTGTTAGGCCAGCGATTCTCTATTTCCTTAAGAATGGGAAATCTGAGTCATAATCAATGATATGTAATATGGTACAAGATGTATTAGCTTAATAATGGTATTACCATATGTGGCATTAGATTTATTTACATGAGCCAATGCTCATGTAAATCATAACATACCTGGTCTCAATTTAAGAGTCAACTTTTGAGGCGCAATCTGAACAATGTCAGAACTATTTTTCTGTCTGCCTACACTGAGAGGCTTATTTGTATGTATTTCTACTTGGGAGACAGGGTTTTCGATGAAAGTTAGTTGACATCCTTTAGCTAAAAGATTTGCTGGGGTATCACACCTTTCTCCAACTCCAGATGGATGGGTAAAATTCTAAAAAAAGAGAAAAAAAGACAAAGAGAAAAAGAAGACAAATCTCCATTTGTTTATCAGACAAAAAAAAATTTTTTTGCTTGTTTTGCTAGTTAGGCATCTTGCCATTCTCAGTATATCATATTCCCATGTGCCTGATGTTAATTGTAGGTCTAAAATTAAGTTTTAGCGGAATAACCAGAGAATTCTGCCAGTAAAATTCTGAGTAAAATTGGATTCTCCTTTTAATTATATCCAGTTGAATTCACCTAACAGTCTTTTATTTGTTGGTGTTGCTATTTTGTTCTTAATATTCACTTCTTTGAGGCTTCTTCTGTGCCATGACCAGATCCTTGAAACAGTTGGGTTCTAGAGTTAATATCATCCCAATGAATTTATCTGTTTGGGTTGACCTGTAGGCTCCTGGACTGTTATAGCTCTCAGTGTGTCTAGTACCAAATCTGGTGGCAAAGAGAGATTTCCTGTGGGGTCTGAAAGGGCAAAATATTGTGACATCTCCCTATCCAGCTCTCTGTTGGGGTTTAATTTGTGGATGCATCATTACCCTTCTATTGCAGCCTTACTTCACTAAAGTCATCCTCTTGGGGACTTTAAATTCAGTGTCTGAAATTGTTCCAGTTCAAGGTCTTTTAGAACTTTTCTCCAAGATTTGGAGGTGCAGAAGGGAAGCAAAAGAGAATATGATTATAAAAGACTGCTTTTCTGTGTAGAGTTTCCCAGTTCCCTTCTGATCCACCTGGTAACATGGAACAGTGAGATGAGTGTTTCCAAGCAGAGATGTGGCCATTATAACCTTGCAACATTGACCTGTCTCACCTAATAGCCAAGGCTATTCTAGAGCTGCTGTAGCTCTAAGCAAAGTCAAGCTTGAGGCTCATTGACTGTCATGCTTGAAAAGATGCAAACTGATGCTCATATTGTTTTTCCTCATCTCTTAGAATTCTAAGCCACTCTAGTTATTTCACCAACTAGAAAAGTTATATTTCTTCTGAAATTGATTTTTTAAAGAGTCATTTATTTATTTGAGAGAGAGAGAGCATGAGCAGGGGAAGGGGCAGAAGGAGAGGGGAAGAGAGAGAATCTCAAGCAGACTCCCCGCTGAGCATGAAGTCCAACATGGGGCTCGATCCCATAACCATGAGATCATGGCCTGAGTCAAAATCAAAAGTCAGATATTTGACAGATTATGCCATCCAGGCTCCCTTGAAATTGGTTCTTTACAATATAACTGATTATCTGTCAGTCAGAGCTGTGCCTCTTTGAGGCCCTAGACTAAGCATAGCGAACACTGTAACTCCCCCCGATACATCCAAAGCAAGCAGTGGCTTGACAAGGCCTCAGGATGCCTCTCAGCACAGTGTGGCTGCTATCACCTGTAACTACAGTGTTGGCCAACGCATGAGAGGTGGTGGTAACTGTAGAACCTTTTTTTTCAATCTGCTCTGAACAGAGGCCTAATGTACTTTTTGCTTCAGTTGCCTCAACTACTTCTACTGTTAGAGCGCATTTAGAATAATATGGCCTTAAAAATTGATGGTGATTTGTGGGGCGTCTGGGTGGCTCAGTTGGTTAAGTGTCTGCCTTGGGCTCAGGTCATGATCCTAGGGTCCTGGGATTAAGCCCTGCGGTGGGCTCCGCACTCAGTGGAGAGTCTATTTCTCCCTCTCCCTCTGCTCCCCCCCCCGCCAGTGTGTGTGCTCTCTTTCTCTCTCTCAAATAAATAAACAAAATCTTTAAAAAAAACTGACAGTGATTTGGCTAACAAGTATCATCCACAAGTAAAGCTATTAGTAGTAACTTAAGAAGCTCTCTTAAATGAATGCTTAAAAAATGCATTTAAATACAAATTCTACAGGTAGGCATATAGTTAGACTGATTTGTTGTTTTATGTCTCTGGCATGAAACTAATACTGTCTTCTTCAGGGAGTCAACATAAAAAAACTATGTAGGTTTTTCCCTCTTGGTATATTCTCAAAACTGCTCTTGATATGTGAGCTCAAAAAAAAGCATAATTCCTTCGCACTTTGACGTACGGCCCATCCGTTCAAGGCAGTAATGGGGCAGTTGGCTAGGTGTGTGCTCTGGGTCTGTGAGGCCTTCCTCCACGGTATACAGTCAGCTTGGAATTTCAGTCTTAACAGTTCTCACCTCCTCCTGAGCCAGGCACCCAGGCTCATTCCCCTTTGAGCCTGCTACTCAGTTCTTGCTGACCTTGGCATTTGTATGCTTTCATTTGTGCTCAGATACTCTTTATGAGATTCAGTAGAGAACTGTTTTAAATTCAGAAAGAGTTAAGGCGGCTCTCCCTTACCAGGAGTCATTTACAGACTGTTCTTCAGGGTCACAGAAGGCAGTGACTTGGGATTCCTTGTGATCTGTGCCACCACCCCTTATATAACTTTCACGCACTTTTCAGTTTGATCAGATAAGGAATGTCTGTTTCGGGCTTTGTCATCGGTGTGGTACAGTCACCAAGCTCATGAAAGCTTAATTTTTAAAAGAACTGGATACTGTCTGAGCAGCAAAATTTTCCCCCAAACTTCTCTTAGAACCTAACCGTGGTCCCCAATGGATCCTGGTTCCCAGATGGAATACAATTATGATATTGAAGTCAAATGTATATTTAACTTTAGAAAATATCATCTCTGTGATCTCTGATTACTCAGAGCCTCGGCATTTGACACGTAACCAGTGAGAAATGCCTTTAAAATAAGAGGAGGAATCAGGTTAAATAAAGGAACCCGAGTTAGATATTTTTCACAATGATTTTGACATTCGCTACCTCCGCAAGTTGTCTTTGGAAGTAATCACGTGAATGACACGGTGGCCTACTGATGCTTATATTTTCCTTTCCTGATTTGTCTCACTCCTATTCCCCACAGAAAGCAGGACGCTATCAGAACGACCATCGATGGAAGCCACATAACCCGTAATTGCAGTTTTTTTACCAACATGCTGAGGTTGTTTACCTCCTGAGAACACCAGGCACATTGGGGTCCAATGAGTAAGCAGTCTTCACAGGTCTCTGCCCCTCCCATGGCACAGTCACCTGTGTTTAAACCCAGCAAGACACAGGGATTCAGCACACTCGCAGTCATTTTCATTTATGAGAAAGAAGTCTAGTTCTTAAAGTACTTGAATGAAGCAACATCAAAGTTGATGTTAGGCTTCAGAGATCAGTTCTTAAAAAGTTTGCAACTCGTTAAAAAGTTCACGTTTTACATCTGTCACATGGAGAATATGTGTGTCTTTTTAGCTAAAAGTGATCATTCTTCTTTTTTTTCTTAAAATATAAAACTATCTCAACATTCACAAACTTAGGACCATTCATTATGTTTGTTATCCTCATTCACTATCACCCACTTTAATTTTTAAAAATTATTTGCAACATAATAAAATAAAATTTAAAAAATGAAGACTTAAAAATTTAATTCAAGAAAACAAAAAAAATGTGTCTCTCTTAAACGAATGATTTTTTTTTTTAATTTTTAAAGTAAGTTCTTCTTTCTCGAGATTATTTCTCTTAAGTGTAAGACCTTGTCAATAGAATAGCTAGAAAAGTTACCAAGATGGTTGTCACTAAGGTATTAAGGAGCCCTATTATGTAATAAAGCTGTTTAATTCTCCTCATTAAGATGCCCATGCAACCTTTGTATTTATTTACCTGAAGCCGAGAGCATTTGCTGTGGGAACAGCCCTGCCTCTGCCTGTAATTTGTTAAAGCGTTCGTTCAATGGCCAACAAGCGATCGAACAGATCAAATAAAAAATGACTTCAGATCTAGTTTCTGAACCAAATGACAGGTTTGTCAAGCATACCAAGAAAGCAATATATCGGAGAGCTTAGGTCTTACCTTGTACGTGATCATTCCTTCCTAGAAATAGAAAGAACAGGCAAAGCAGTTCAATCCCCATTCGTTTCAGTTCTCTCTGTGCAGACAGATTAAAAAATGAATTACCTTCAACATTATAAGACCAAAGCTGAACATCGTTAAAGTCTTTCTTTCTGGAGGTGTAAAATGTTAAATACTACTTACACTGCTTTGGAAAGAAACTTGAGATGTAAATTTAAAAGTTTTCATTAAGACTGAAATGAAAACAGGCTACCTGGACAGGTAAAGAAGGAAAGCTGTGTTTAAAAGCAACTTCAACATGATTTACTTCCTTGTTCTCCTTATAAGGAAGGCAGGTGTACAATCACCAAGAAGGTGGGGAAATTCATTCAGTAGAAATTTTTGTGTGAGTTCTCTTAGTCTCTCTGCATCCTAGAGAAAGTTAATATCTTTAGTGAAATATTGATCAATAAAATGTCCAAAGAGCAATGGAAATATAATCTAAAGTTGTTCCTAAATTTTAATTTAATAGCAACAGTAAAGGTGATAAATCAAACAAAAACAAATAAGTTATATGTAAGGAGGGTTTTTTTTTTTTTTTAAGATTTTATTTATTTATTTGACAGAGAGAGAGAGACAGTGAGAGAAGGAACACAAGCAGGGGGAGAGGGAGAGGGAGAAGCAAGCTTCCCACTGAGCAGGCAGCCCGATACAGGGCTTGAACCCAAGACCCTGGGATCATGACCTGAGCCGAAGGCAGACGCTTAATGACTGAGCCACCCAGGTACCCTGTAAGGAGGGTTTTTAAATGAGCTAAAGGAAGATACCTGAGATTTTTGTATTCCATTGTTAAATCCTTTGCAGAAAATTGAAAGGAACTCTGAAAAGTAAAAATCATTTTACAATTAAAATAGAAGGCAGTCTAGGGAAAGCAAAACACTGTGCTCCCTTGTTTTTCAAACTGGATAAAATATATTTTTTTCCGTGAGTATAGAATTCTTAATTAAAAAGTGAAATTGGAAATAAATATAATGTATGAAAATGAAATTAGAGCCAGATTAGATAATTTCACAACAACAACAATGGAAACAGACATGGTGGTGCCTAGGATTTGGCGTTCATCTGGATCAGGACCAAGGGCTCTTCTCTCTGTCCCAGTCTCTAGCTTACCACTTGGCACATAGCAGTTATTTAGTTGTTAAAAGGAAGAGTGACCGATTTAAAATAGATACAATCTATGGCTAAATTCATGAGGTTGATTATATATTTTTCCCAATGTATTCAGGAGAGTGTTTGGGGATTTGTAAAAACTGCAAACAGGTAAGAATCAAATATTCGCTTTGTTACTCTCTAAACTCTCTGACCTTGGACAGGCTTCTTTGTGGCTGGGCGTATGTCCTGGGAGATTATCTTTTAAAGGTGTATTTCTAGACAAGCATGCGAACCCTGTGGAGAGAGAAAAAACTAATTATAGACTGCTCAGGTTCTTCTCAGAAGGCTATGTTCAGTTTTGAACTCCATCATACACAAGAACATGAAAGAACATGGCAAGAATCCTGTAGAGAGAAACCAGAATTATTAAAGAGCTGAAGCATATGCCTTTTGGGAGAAAAATACAGTTATGAAATCAGTTGATTTAGCTTGAAGAAGAAAGATTGAGGCATAAAATATCCATATTGTCTCCATATTCGTACCTCATATTAACTGTTTTCATTCATTCATTCATTCATTCATTCATTCATTCAACAAATACTTATTGAGCATCTACTCTGTGCCAGGTATTGTTCTAGAAGCAGAGGATATGTCAGTGAACAAAGCCAAGTTCTTAACTCATGAAGTATATATTCTAAGCTGCTGCTTAAAATCAGGCAGTAATAAAGGTGAAGAAAAATGATAAAGCTGGGTAAAATGAAAGAGGGGTAGTGAGGGTGTGTTATTTTATTTAGGATAGTCAGGAAGGGTTCTCTGTTCAATTGACAACTGACAGAGCCCTAACTGACTTGGGCAACAAAGTGCAAAGGCCCTGAGATAGCCTCATGCTCAGCATTTTCAAGACAGTGAGAGCAAGAAGGGAGAGGAAGGGTAGCATATGGGGTCAGATTTAGAGGCAGAAGTCAAAGTGTACATAGTCTTGACCTTGAATTTTATTCTAAATGTGTTTGGAATGTCATTGGAAGGTTGAAAGCAGAATAATATTACTTGATTTACATTTGAAAAGAGTTACTCTGGCTGCCATGGAGGTTAGAATATATGGGGCAAGATTAGAAGGTAGGAGGCCGATTAGAAATTTATGGCAGTTGTTTAGGACAGAGACAAGGTGGTTGAGACTAGGATGTGATGATGTAGAAGGATAGCAGTGCTCAGATGCTTATAATTTGGTTATAATTTGAAAACAGAATAGGCTTGGGATGCCTGGGTGACTCAGTCAGTTAAGCGTCTGCCTTTGGCTCAGGTCATGATCTCAGGGTCCTGGGATCGAGTCTGGCATCAGGCTCCCTGCTCAGCGGGGAGCTGCTTCTCCCTCTGCCTGCCACTCCCCCTGCTTGTGCGCTCGCTCACGCCATCTCTCTCTGACAAATAAATAAATAAGATCTTTAAAAAAGAAAGAAAGAAAGAAAGAAAACAGAATAGGCTTATGGAATATTGGTGTGGATATGGAAGAAAAAGAAATTTGGGGCCTGAGCAACTGAATGTCTAATACTCTTTCCTAAGAGGGGTTACCCTGGGGAAAGATCAGTTTTCATGTGAAGGATGAGACTCAAACATATGTTATGCTCGAGACTTCTAGATGATAACCAAGGGAAGATGCCACATAGGCAGTTTGCTATCTGAGTCTGGAAGTGGGGGCAGTGTTGAAGTGCAAACTGTAAATTTGGGATCATCAACATGGATTTAAAGATAAGAGGCTGAATGAGATCCCAAGGAAGGGAGTGTAGATAAGGAAGAGCTCTGAGAACTGAGCCCTGGGATCTGCCAACATCTAGAGGTCAGGTGGAGGAGGAAGTTGCCGTCTGAAGAACACTCCTGGCTAAAAAGGAACCTCTTTCTTGGAAGACAGTTCTCCAAGTATCTCTCACATTTCTGCATACCTTGCAAGCAGAGACACCGACTGCCTTTGTTCTAGACTCTCTTTTCAAGAATGTTTGTAACGTGAACAGCCTTCGAAGGTAGAGATATGGTCTGTCTGTAGGGCAAAGAACAGATTGCTGACGGCTTTGGAAGACAGAGATCATGTCCCCCTCCAGAACGAGAGCAGACATGCTTAAGGCCCAGTATAGAGGATTCAATTTCCCTAAATTTGGAGCTTCTCTCTTGTAACACAGACCATCACGCGCACAGGTGTCCCTTTTCCCCTTTGTGTCACGTTGTGGGAATTGACCTTGGCTGACTGGGGGAAGAAAGTGCTGCCCCTCTGGCCACTGCTATTGCTGTGAATTACACAGTCCTGTATCTCTGACCTCGGCATCTCCTGTGTCTATCAGCATCCAGGAATCTGTGATGAGCGTTATAACTTATTAGCCTGCAAGGAAAATCTCAAGCCCTTCACAGTTCTTGACAAGTTTCTACTTGAAATCTACCTTTTTCTATAGACAGAACATGCAATTGTCAAATCTCATTTTGGAAGATAAGATCTTACACCCCGTAAGACTGCCTGAAGTACCTGAAGGACCTTGGATGGCCCAGAGTTGCTCTGGTCACTGAGTCTTCTGCCTGCCCACTGACCTCCCTGGCAATGAGCTGGGATCAAGGATGCCTGTACAACTCTGGATGGGACCACTTCCTGGAACCTTGTCTCTAAGGCTCTAGCTGCCACTGAAAATCTCTTCTGCCTGGGGACACAGTTAGACTACCTCTCCCAGCCTGTCTTGCAGTTAAGAGAATTCCAATGACTAGCTCTTGCCAATGGAGTATGAGTGGGAGGGGTCCACCCCAGGTCCAGCCCATCTTCCTGTCCCTCTGCCGTCTGGATGCGGGCAGCAGCAGCAAGGTCCTAGGGGAATTCCAGGTGCTCAACTTGACCGTGTGTTTAAATTGAGGACCCTGTGCCATCCCATGTATAGACTTCCCTCCCACTTCTTAAAATCATAATTGCCGGTTTTATTGACCCTGTGTCCAATTACAGCCCCTCGCTGTTCATGGTCGTTCCAGGCCTCTTCCTGCAGACTTTCTCCAGACAGCCCTTTTCACCCTGCTTGTAATTGCCTAATACTTGCCTCTCTTGCCCACGAGGCTGGGAGCTCCTTTAAGGCACTTGCTTATTCAACAAGTATTTACTGAATTCTTACTACACATCAGACAGGGACTGTGTCTTAGTTATCTTCATAGTCCCAGCAAATGGCTTAAGCCTGGTACTTTGCAGGTAGTCAATTAATATTTATCAAGTAAATGGATGAATTTTATGTCTTCATTGTCTAGAATTTTACCTCTTATAAGCACGCCCTCCACGGATATTGAATAAATCGATAAGTGAATGAATGAACGCTTTTGGAAGCTACAGAATGCAATTAGGAGAAGGAAAAGATGTCCCTTGCTTAGGTTGTGATGAAAGCTGAAAAAAGTTTAAAAGGCAGGGTGGGGAAAAAAATATTTAAGAGAAAATATAAAGTAGAACAATGCTACAAGAAAATGTCCATCCACTCTGTTTTCACCTTGGCACCACTCTGAAAATTTGTAACAGGCTACAAGGTATAGACAAAACATTCTTGCTTGTTGAAGATGTGGTACTTGATGCCTCCTCCTGGAAAATACCCATCCTCTGTACCCCTGTGGAGGGAGGTAGCCTGAGTTATTCCATGAGCTGACCAGCACCCCATAAGGTATCCTGGATGAAAACTGTGTCCCCTTAGCCAAGGCACCCAGATTAATTACCTTTGTTCCTTTACATATGGAATTTGAACTGGGAAATAGAGACTAAAAATCGGGGGTTTGGTTTTGGGAGCTGAAGCTAGCAGGGAGTGGACATCAGGTTGGAGGGAACATGATGGTTCAGGAGTGGATTAATGTCAGGAGGAATTGGCAGCTACAAGGAGGTACAAGGAGGAAGAGGCCCAAGGCAGAGGAAAGCTATAATGAGCAGAAGATGAGGGGGTGGGTAGAGAGTATCATAGTCAAAGCAGCAGAGAAGGGACCCGGAGCCACATGAACAGGGCACCCGAGTCAGGTTGGTAAACTCACTCTGTCAAGGAGGAAGGAGCATGCCCCAGGCTGAGAATTGCTATGGATCCCAAATGCCCTTCCAGATCGGATCTCTCTGAGGCCTGGCTCTTCCTGGGTCTCCCAAGAACCTGTCTCTTTTAGGGCGATGTGTATCCTTATAAGCAATTCCCATTACTTGTAGGTGGTCAAGGGAGACTCTATTCTTTAAAATCAAGAGATCCTGTCACACCATGTACATTTTTATACAGGCTGGTCAGGCTCACAGGTAGAATTATACTGTCCCGGTTGCTCACTGGGGGCTCTGACTGCCTCAGGGAGAGTCTGAGCTGGGGTGGGGCGGAGGGGAGGGCAGGTGGAGTAATACAGCTCAGGGAAGGACTTCTGCACTCTGCCCTTCACCGAGCCTTTGGTTCTGAGATTTAACAATGGGTTGTCTTCAGCCGAGCCCTGACTTCAGGAAGCCATGTGAACCCATCTGACCCACTGTAATTGGCTTGGGTCTCTCCTGACATAGCCACTCTTCAGCATCAGAGAATGACAATTGAGGGCCCAGCTGGGCCACGCCCAGGGTACCTCAAAACACTCCTGAGTGAACCTCGCTGATTTCCAATTCAAACCCTGGGGACCTTAGTGAGAACTGCCAGCTTTGGGGATGGTCTTGCTGTGTTACCAGCTTTATTTCAAGTACCAGTGACAGGTCAACCTCTAGTTGTCTTCCTAGGAAAATGTTTCACGGTGAGTAGCTGAAAGGAGGCAGTGGAAATGGATGCTTTGTCTTAGGGTCTGACCCGGATGTATCTATGCCTGTGCGATACAATGTCCAGAAGGTCATTTGCAGCGTGCTATGGCTGACTTGTGGGTGTGTGTAATTTGCGAAGCCCAGAATCTGTAAGTGGATACCTTTGTATCCACTTGAAATATGATATCTTCATATTTCAAGGCTTTCAAAAAAAATTCTTTTAAAGGGGATATGGACCAGCCTCCTGTCATCCTAGTGCATAATGCCCAGGTGGATTAAATGCTAGAGAAATTTTTCATGGCCTAGGCCTTACATTCTGGTCTGAAGTTCACTTTTTCTATTGTGGTAAAATATACATGACATAAAATTTATCATGGTAACCATTTTTAAGTGTATAATTCATTGGCATGAAGTACATTCACACTGTTCTGTGACTTTCACCACTATCCATCTCCAGAATTTTTATCATCCCAAACTGAAACTTTGTACCCAATTAAACAATAACTTCCTGTGTCCCTGGCCCCTGCCAACCACCACTCATTCTTTCTATCTCTATGAATTTGACTACTCTAGGTAACTCGCTGTGAGTAGAATCATACAATAAAGCCTTCTATGTGTGGCTTATTTCACTTCGCATAAAGTTTTCTAGGTTCATCCACATGCTTTCGAATTTCATTCCTCTTTCAGAAATAGTATTCCATTGTGCAGATAAAGCACATTTTGTTTCTCTACTCGTTTGTCCATGGCCATTTGAATTGTTTCCACCTTTTGGCTCTCGTGAATAATGCTGCTGTGAACATGGGTTCGGTTTGAATCTGGAGCTCACTTTTTTAAGTCTTCATGATGCTTATGATGGGAGGAAGTTAGGTGTAGTGGGAAGAAGTTACATATTGTATGTAGAAAGACCTGGGTTCAAATTGCAGCCCTGCCGGTCCTATTGAATCTCGTTGGGGATACCCTTGATCTCTGAGCACTTTCCAGTCTGAGAAATAGTGATAATATCCACTTTTCAAGATTATGGTGAAGATATAATTATATAATTCTGGGATGAATCCAGTTGTGAAAGGCTTAAAGATTATATGATTTGGGGTGCCCTCTTTAAGAAAAGGAATGCAGGGTTGCCTGGGTGGCTCAGTTGGTTAAGTGTTCAACTCTTGATTTCTGCTCAGGTTGTGATCTCAGGGTTGTGAGTCCCGTGTCAGGATCTGTGCTCAGCAGGGAGTCTGCTTGAGGATTCTCTCTCTCCCTCTCCCTCTGCCCCTCCCCCTGCTCTCTCTCTCTCTCTCTCTAAAATAAATGAATAAATCTTAAAAAAGAAAGAAAGAAAAGGAATGCAGAATTGGAAATAAATTAGGTATGAAAGGGTCTATTTAGTTAAAATGTGAAGGAAAGAAAAAAAAAACATGACAAACTACAGAAGACTTGGAGACTCTAGTCCCATTCTTCTTGCTATCTCCTTAGGCAGGCAGTTGACCTGAAATGCTTCCTGATAGTTATCTGGCTTCCTGCCCTCACCTGGAGCTGCCTACTGCCCCCAACTACTCCCCCACACCTGTACAAGGTGGGACCTAGGTGGAGCCTTCATCCCGTTCATGGCAAAGCCTGTTCTGATTTCACTCAGGATTCATGTTTACTGTAGTTAGGGTTATTGAACTCTTCCCATTTGCCAGGCACTGTTAAACATTTGGTAATGTTGCCTTATTTCATTCTCATAATACCCCTAGGAAGTAGGGACTATTTTATTTCCATTTACCAGATGAGGAGCCCGAGGCACGAGAAGCTCTGTGAACTGCCCAGTGCCCCGGAGCTGCTCAGACAGCAGAGCCTTGGAGACAGAACGCTCCCTCCAATGCAAGCTTAGCATCACCAGGCACACTGTCTCCTGGTAGATAAAAGATGTCCATAGAATCATCAAGCAGCTGTCAGCAAGAAATGAAATTCTCCAAGGAATCTTTAGACATGTCTGCCTCTCAGTCTCTAGACTCCATGTTCCAGCTCTAGCCCTGTGTCCAGCTGTCTTCCTTTCGGTTCGTTTGTTGTTCATCCTGTGGATCATTCACCACCAAAAATGAGACAGAAGTGTGGTCCTGGATCACATAATCCTTTTGTATTCCTTCTCTGATTGAAGTCTGGTACAAATCACTTAAAAACAAATGAAACAAAGCCTGTTGCCTGGCCCTTCGGGGGAAGGTGACACCGCTGCTTGTTGGAGCCTGGCTTGGCAGTGGGTCCAGGAGAGGGCGGTCACAGGAATGTCCTGTGGCCAGGAAATGACTCAGGATTAACTCCTGCTCTTCCAATACAATCGTTCTCCACCCAACTCTGGAGTTCAGTACTCAGTCACACTTAGTTAAGGGAGGATAGTTCTTACTTGGCAAGTCTGACGTACATCTTGTATGTGAGGCCTGCTTGAGAAACTCATTCACTTCAGGTTTTGGAAATGATTTTGAAGGCCAAAAGAACTGAGCTCCTTCTGCACTTTAGTTTGTGGAAAAATTCCAAAGACAAGATTTTTCATAAAATCTCGGTGAATATGAGTTTATTCTAACTTGACTCAGAACTCTCTTTGTGCCCTGTTTTCCCATCTATGAATGGAACGGTATGCCATGGCAAGAAGTCCATATGAACCCACAGATTGCAAAGTGATTTGCTCATTCACAGCTTGCAAAACTGCTAAGTATTTTTTTCTTTTCTTTTTAAAAGATAATTCAAACCGTCTAACCAGAGGTTAGGATTCCTTGGTTTTAAGCACATATTTTTTCTGATGAGCACCATCTCTTATTTCTGGGGCTGCAATGGGCAGTGGTATTCCTGGTAAAAATGGACTCTGATTTATTTATTCATTCATTCACTTACTCATTCAACAGCTATCTATTAAGGTCCTACTATGTTCCAAACACTGTTCTGGAAATACAGCATTGATTAAAACTGACAAAGTCTCTCCCTTACAGAGCTCACGTTCCTGGGACAGATGGACAATAAACCCACAAACAAAGATAAATGATACAGGCTAAGGCAGTGATATATACTAATAAACATGAAGAATGGTAAAGGGTCAGAAAATGACCGAGGTGGGGTGGCCAGAGAAGCCTCTGATAGGGTGGCATTAGGCAACACCCTGGGAAAGTGAAGGAGAGAGACACATGGCTCTCTGGAAGAAGATCAAGTATAAGATCCTGGGCAGCAGTATTTGGGAACACACAAGGTGGCTGGTGAGATTAGGAGGGACAGAGTGGGTGAGCATGAGGAGGTAATAGGGGACAAGCCAGAGAGGCAAGGGGCAGTGGGGAACTCATCAGGAGAGGCTCGTGGGCCATGGGTAGGACTCTGGCTTTGCATCTGATAGAGAAGGGAAGTTTTATGGGGTTTTGTGGGACATGATGTAGCTTATGTTTTGAGAGGATCACTCTGAGCAGACAAAGATGGAAGCAGGGAGACCTACCAGAAGCTTTTTTAGTAGTTGAGGCCAGAGATGATGAAAGCTCAGACAAGGAACATAGTGAGAGGTGGTTAAACGATTCTGGATATACTTCCAAGATAGACAGGATTTACAAATGGGTCTCGTGTAGGGAAGAAGAGAAATCAAGGGCTCAAGGAAGACTCCAAGAATAATGAAGGTCTCTACTTGATAACCCCAACATCAGCAGCAGCTTTCTCCAGACACATCATAGAGATATCAGATAATGTCTGCCACAGTAAGAGTCATGGTCAGTTCTAGTTGGCTCTAACAACCTATGGAGTCATGTGGAATCATAACTGTGCAAAAGGTGTTCTGTGGCAGAATGGGAAGGGTCAGAACTATGCAGGCAAGTGCTCCATGGTGAGACTATCTACATACTTGGATTGTTAACATTCCTTCAGCTCAGTGAAAGTCTGATTGGCTGGCATCTCTGCTCTTGAATTCCCCATGACTTGGCAATTGAGGAGCAAAAGAAATCCTGGAAAATGCCCATGGTTGCACAGTCCTCTCTAGACAACTGGGGTGCTTTTCTATAGCAAAAGAGTCTGCCCTAACAGATTTTTTTTTTTTTAAATACATTCCTCATTAGGCCATGGTAAGATGAGCATATATTTTTTTTTATAAAGATTTTTTTTAATTTATTTATTTGGGAGAGAGAGAATGAGAGACAGAGAGCACGAGAGGGAAGAGGGTCAGAAGGAGAAGCAGATGCCCCACCGAGCAGGGAGCCCAATGTCGGACTCGATCCCGGGACTCCAGGATCATGACCTGAGCCGAAGGCAGTCGCTTAACCAACTGAGCCACCCAGGCACCCAAGATGAGCATATTTTAATTTTTTAAAAACCTTGCAAAGTGGAAAGATTCTGGACTTTTTTTTTTTTAACCTTGAAGATGTAATTTATGCAACTGCAACAGTAGAGAAGGTTTTTATATTCTAAAAAGCTGGGAGAAATGGTCACCAAAGATCATGTTTATGGAATATCCTTGAGGAGGTCCAGAGATGATTTACTACTTTCAGCGCCCATTTTATGGACTTTTCTGGTTGTCGCTGATGCCCACTCACTGAATCCTTCTAGGAAGTTTATGCAAAGTCAAATACGGAAAGGGATTGAGCATCATCAAATCCTCTGATGGTTAAAAAGGCTAACCAATAAATTATTCTAACAAGCTATTCAAAATGTCATTAACCTGGTGATGTCTCAAGAAATGGAAAAGGAGGGCGCCTGGGTGGCTCAGTCGTGGTCCTGGGATCGAGTCCCACATCGGGCTCCCTGCTCGGCAGGAAGCCTGCTTCTCCCTCTCCCACTCCCCCTGCTTGTGTTCCTGCTCTCGCTGTCTCTCTCTGTCAAATAAATAAAATCTTTAAAAAAAAAAAAAAAGAAATGGAAAAGGAGGGGCATCTGGGTGGCTCAGTCTGTTAAGCATCTGCCTTCAGCTCAGGTCATGATCCCAGGGTCCTGGGATGGAGTCCCATGTCGGGCTTCCAGCTCAGCGGGAAGCTTGCTTCTCTGCCTGCTACTTCCCCTGGCTCATGCTCTCTCTCTCTCTCTCATTCTCTCTCTCAAATAAATAAATAAAATCTTTAAAAAAAAAAAAACAAATTCAGCTGGCATGTAAATTAAATGAAACAATGAATCTATATATTGTTGGATATGATTACTTTCAGACAAAATATGCCTCCACTGAGCTGTCAGTTGTGAGGGACTTTGAGGAAGTGTGAAAACTGCCTATCTGTCCTGCAGCCTGTTGTCTCAGAATTTCTCTGGGTGAAGCTGTGCTGGCAGATAATCCCTTCCCCGGCCAGGTAGCCGAGGAGAGTGCGCCAGGGTTTTAACTGACGCCTAGGGCAGCAGAGGGCTCAACCGTAGTTTCAACATTTTTTTTTTTAAAGATTTTATTTTATTTGAGAGAGAGAGAGACACAGTGAGAGAGGGAACACAAGCAGGGGGAGTGGGAGAGGGAGAAGCAGGCTTCCCGCCAAGCAGGGAGCCCGATGCGGGGCTTGCTCGGTTCCAGGACCCTGGGATCATGACCTGAGCCAAAGGCAGATGTTTAACAACTGAGCCACCCAGGCGCCCCTTCAACATTTTTTTAAGTAGTGAATAATTTTCTTCACACCAAGGAGTTCAAAGTTTTAAAATTCCAACCAAAATACATGTAATGAAAATTTTTAGATAAAAGAAAATTTGTGTCAGTTGCAAATATTTGGGGAGAGTTTTTGTGGGGTTTTTTTGGCAAATATTCATAAAACTGATAAAATTATGACATCTTGAGCATTAATAGAGCAACGCCCCAAAGCGTGGAAAGGGCAGTTGTCAGCTCTAGTGTCAGTCCAGACCTTGGTGGATTACTGGATATTTGCTGCATGGTGTAAATTAATTTGAGATGGCTTAGGGTCTAAACTTTAGGCAGTAAAGGATTAGGAAGACAGGATTTAAATGTTAACCAATAGAATGATTTATTTTTATGTGTGTCACTGGAGGAAGAGCACTGAATGAAGTATGGACTTTAGATCATAATAATATATCAGTATTATCTCCCAAAGTCTGTTCTGAAGAGAGCTGTTAATCCTTGTCCTGATGGTGAAATGTTCCTATTGTTTAGTTAATACAGAGAATCAAATCTCCCCTATCAGAAATCACAATGCTCACTAACCTATTAAACACTTTAAGATGCCCCACAGGGAAGAAAATTGCTTACCTTTATCTAACAATTAAAAAAAAATTAAACAAAAAATTATTTGCTTAGGGAAAGCCTTTTTTCTTCATGTACTTATTAGTATTCCTAGATCCATTTCCAGTTAATAATAGTTTCAGAAGTGCTAGAAGAAAGAATAGAGATACTGAAAGTTTTATGAAATTTTACCTAGGCTGCTGTCGAGGAGACCCAGAATCAAACTTAAACATTGTAGTCAGATTTCTTAAGAAAATCCAGGTGTGAATTTGTTTCCTGCCCCATTTTGAATGCATTATCTCATTCAAAGACCTTTCAAGATGGGTTTTCCTGGAGAAAATTCTCTTTTTCAGGGAAATCCAAAGAGCAAGTCCATTTAGAGGATGTTCAGATAAAGAACTTGGGGGTAGTGATGATTCATAAATCTCTAAACTCAGACCCAGGCCTTGACCTTGGTTATTTAAAATATTTTTTGTACTGAAAGACCTAGTCTGGTTTCCCTGTGAAACACTTCCTTATGACACAGAGGACCCCCCACTATGACTTGCGTCCACCCTTTGCTTGTTTCTTGTTAGTACAGCATTCCATCCTCATGCTCTCGTCTGTGGACTCATCAGCCTGTCTTGCTTGCAGAAGGTTGAGAAGAGTAGCTCCCCTTAAGACAACAGCATTTTCTTCTTTGGGTAGGAAGCATTGCTTCAGGTGAGAAAGTGTGCAGCACTTTGTTCCAAACTTGCTTTCCTTCCTACTGTCTCAAACCCTTCAGATGCGTGGCTTCAGATGAGGTGGGAACAGTCTGCTTGAATCTGGACGTCCTTCCTTGACATGATCATTCTCATGAGAAACCTCACATCTTACAGTGGTCAGTTTTATGCCACTTTTTAACAATAAAAATGTTGTTCTTTCATTGAGATGAGAATCTACAGGAATATATAAGAAATGAATAATTTGTCTACTTTGTAGCGTGTCAACATAGCAAAGGAAGAGTCACTGTAATTCAGTCTACTTGATTTTCCAAGAAAAGAGTAAAATGTGATACAGGTGTTTTTAAAACAGGGAAGCCAGTAACATTTTTTTTAAACACATGAAGACATGTTTCAAAGCCATATTTACAAGTATTTTTTTTCTTGTTCACAGATAAGCAAGCTGGATTATTCATTCATTTGAACTACATGCAGAGAATAGGATGGTTGTCAGAAATCAGTTTGAAAATCTAGAAACCAAGAAATACTGAGGTGTAAGAGAATGTTTAGTGACTTGATTTGGCTTTACCCAGCTTTGAAGTGAGACAAAACTAGAGTTGCAATAACATTTTCAGACAACCTTACTCTAACAATATAACACCATCTTACTTTTGAAAGAAATTATTTAGCCTGTTTCATGGAACACGGAAAACACAATTATCTTTGTCTTGATACTAATCCTGAAACAATAATAGCAAACCATGGCCCTTACAATGTGCCAGGCACTGTTCTAAATCTTGTTTCACACTGGGAGTCAAGGCACTGATATTCTCCCTACTTAAAAAACAGTATTTAATTTAATTTTATATTTTAGAAGAGTTTTAGATCGATTAGTCCAGAGAGTTCCTATATGATTCATGCCCAGGCATCCCTATTATTTACTATTTAGTAACATCTTATATTATTATGGTACATTTGTTACAAAAATAAACCCATATTGATACACTATTATCTAAAGTCCATATTTTTATTCAGATTTCCTCAGGTTTTACTTAATGTCCTCTTTCTGTTCAAGAATCCCACACAGGAAACCACATTACACCTGTTCTTAAATCTCCTTAGGCTCCACTTGAGTTCTCCCCATTATACAAAAGAAAAAAATGCGGCCCAGAGATAGGTTAAAATACTTGCCCGTGGTCTCATAGTTACTAAGTGGAAAAGTTGGCCTCAAATCCAGGCAATCTGATTCCAGGCATGGGATTAATCTTCATACTGAATTATTGTTACCCTACATGGATTATTTCAACTTGAATTACTGAAGTTCTGTGTCTGGTCAGGCAGCAGAGGGGTGAGCATAGCTGACCCAGGTCCTAGCTAGTTAGTGACTGGCCACAGTCGCGTGGGCAGTTTTCAGTAGTAGAGCAATGGTTCCCTGATTCTCAGAGCCTCAAGTAGATCCTGGAGGAAACTAGGTAGCTGGAAACAACAGACATTTATTCCCTCGAAGTTAAGAAGCCAGAAGTCTGAAATCAAGGTGTTGAGAGGGTTGACTTCTTCTGGAGGCTCTGAGGGAGCCTCCGTTCCATGCCTCTCTCCTAGCTTGCGGCGGCTGACAGGAACCCTTGGCCTTCCTTGAGTTAGCGACTCACTCTCCAACACCTCATCTGCACGCAGCTGTCTCCTCTGTCTTCTCTGTCTGTATCATGCCCTCTTCTTATAAGGACACTTGTCATTGATTTAAGGCCCACCCAAATAGTGCAGGATGATCTCATCCCATGATCCTTAATTGCTCTGCAAAAACTCTTTTCCAAATAAGATCACATTCACAGGTTCTAGGTAGACCTATCTTCTGGGGCAGCCACCATTTAACCCACCACAGGGGCTAGTAAGGCACACAGGATTGTTGTGAGCATTATAGAATTACATCAGGTACCTGATACATGGTAGGCATACTTTTAAAATAAGAGCCATTTTTATTATTGTTTTGTATAACATGAGGCCCCCGATACAAAAGTGTAAGTTGAGTAAATGTCTCACCTGAAATAAATTCATTCATCTGTGTCTAGTTTACAACTATTATTAACCTTAACAATTGCTTTACATTATGGTTGTCTTAGTTTCTAACCCTTAGTCTTGCCAGGAACTTCACAAGGTTGTGTGAATTCAGCCTTCTTTCTTTTCTAGGGGGCAGGGGTGGGGGGCACCCTCAATCAACATTTTCCACTAATGATTTTTGTCAGAAACACAAAAAAGAGTTTAGGCTTACAAATCATCTCCTCATCAAGAGAATTATGGGCCAGAATCTTGACGAATGAGTTTCCTGTCCATTCCCCTTGCTGATAGATATGCAGCAGAAAAAGACAGCTGAGCAGCCTCAGCTGTTTCTCTGCCCTTTAGTTACCCTCTGTGGTCACTGGATGTGGCAGCCCCATTTTCTGATCTGGATCTTTATCTCAGGGATGGAGTTAGGGCTCACTGCTGAGTTTTCAATACCCGTTCTGCTTCACCCCCACTGCTCCGCATTGCTGTTCCACCCCTCCCCACACTGTCTCCTGCAGTCACTTCCTGGCAGCCACAGCCCTCTCAGCTGGCTTCAATGAAATTCCTTCTGCATTTGTCACAGAGCCGTAGAGTCTCAGAACGTTAGGGCAGACAGGACTTTGGAGAGCCAAGTGCAATCTCTCTCTATCGTCTCTCCAACCCTTCTTCATACAATAGATCAATAGATGCACGCTGAACATCTGCTCTGGGTGACACACGATGCTAGGTGCTGGTTGCAGTAGGGAGCAAACTCAGGTGACACCTTCCCAGAGTGAGAGTGGGGTCACCTCCATGCTGCATGAGTAGGTGTCCATATAATCTCTGATAGCTTATGTTTTACTTAGAAACAATCCTTTTTTTTTTTTTTCAGATTTTTATTTATTTATTTGACAGAGAGAGAGATAGCGAGAGCAGGAACACGAGGGGTGGGAGTGGGAGAGGGAGAAGAAGGCTTCCCGCAGAGCAGGGAGCCCGATGCGGGGCTCGATCCCAGGACCCTGGGATCATGACCTGAGCCGAAAGCAGATGCTTAACGACTGAGCCACCAAGGCGCCCCAGAAACAATCCTTTAATATACGTGTTCTTAACCTGAGGTCTACCTACTAACAACTTAAGGGGGAGGGTCTGTGACCTTGAAATGGAAAAAAATTTGCACTATTTCCAGATTAAAATGAAACATTTCCTTCCATTATAAATGTAGACAACAAACCACTGTCATATTAGTAGTACCCGTTAACTCTCACCAGGAGAAATCACATATATTTTTCATATCACTTTATCATTCTAGCAGGTATCACAAAATAATGTCAAAAATGATCATTGTGTCCAAATCATAGTAGTCCTCAGACCTGCTTCTGGACCTTGCTATTTAAAGTGTTAAAAAAGAGGGATATGTGTTACTATAATATAAATTCATTTCTCAGTATTTTGATAACCATGTTTCAATCTAATTGGCTTTCTAATTGTATATACTTTAGCTTAGGACTTTTAAAACATTTTTTTCTGCAAAGGGATCCATAGGCTTCATTAGACTGCCAAAGGGCCCCATGCCATACAAAAAAAGTTCAGAACCCCTAGGTAAGGAAAGACACTAGTCATGCAGGCTGAAGACTCTTTTTCTAGACCTTCCAAAATCCAAAATTTTCTTCATCTTTTTAATCCCTGAAATGAGATTGAAACATCAGATATACAGATGTAGGCCACATAATTTTTCCCGGATAATTCAATTAAATGTACAAGTTGGCCCTGTGAAAGGTAAAATGAGCATGATTTGGAGTTTCCAAACTAAGGTCTAGTATTTGGGAGTTAGGTTTTGACTATCATTGATGTTCTTTAGGCCAATACTTTCAGACATCTCTGAATCCCAAAGTTAAGAAAGACTCTGAGTTTTGAGAAGGGCCAAAAAGGAGCCCCAACAATGATTCCAGAGTTAAAAATAAGAAGTTCTTAAAGAAAGTATTATTCAAGGGGCGCCTGGGTGGCTCAGTCGGTTAAGCGACTGCCTTCGGCTCGGTTTATGATCCCAGGGTCCTGGGATCAAGTCCCGCATCGGGCTCCCTGCTCGGCGGGAAGCCTGCTTCTCCCTCTCCCGCTCCCCCTGCTTGTGTTCCTGCTCTCGCTGTGACTCTCTCTGTCAAATAAATAAATAAAATCTTAAAAAAAAAAAAAGTATTATTCAAATGATTAATGTACTGAGTTATGCATATGTCATAAATCCAACTTTTATTCAATCAATATTTTTTTAAGCTCTCATTGTAGGTTATGACATCATTAAACTACCTGTAGTGATTCATATTTGAATTTCCATATACCAGTTGATGAATTAACATTTTATTTTATTTTATTTTATTTTATTGAGAGTGTGTGAGCCAGGGAAGGTGCATAAGGAGAGGGAGAGAATCTCAAGCAGATGCCTCACTGAGCTCAGAGCCCAACACAGAACTTGACCCCATCACCCTGAGATCATGACCCGAGCTGAAACCAGAGTCGGTCGCTTAACCAACTGAGCCACCCAAGGCGCCCCATGATGAATTAACATCTTAAATTTAAGCTATTGTACATTGCTCTGTCTGGGTGGCCCATATTTCCTTTTGAGGAATAGTGCCATCTTTGTTTATTAAAGTTCAGGCAAATTGAGTATCTTGTTAAGTTAAATAAATTTGGTTCATTTTATTTTTTTCAAATAATTGTACAGGAAAAAAGTTGCTGATAATATTTATAAAAAGAAGAAATATTATAAGCTTGGAAGCCATTAAGTTGAAAGCAGCACACATTTAGCCCCATATGGATGTTTACTGAACTGTGAATTCACTTATGAAAGAAGAGAACAAAATGAAAAAATAAAAAAATAAAACAAAACCACATTAGAAGCATTACCATTGAAGACCATGTAAAGTGAGGATGGGATTGGGGGGTATAAACCTTTTTAACTTTCCAGGAGCAGACTCTCCCTCTCCCCATTTAAAGGAAGTATTTGATTAGCTTTTGTACCCTCAACTTCCATGCATGTTTTCATGGAAACAAGACTATCTGCTTTTGGACAAGCAACTTAAAAAATCTATATTTTACTTATGCAACTCCCTCCCCCCTCCACAAACAACAGCAATAATTTTTGAGTCAATGATATGATTTCCATCACCCTCTAAAACCTGCCCACCCCCATGCCAGGCTTCTCAGTTGAAAAGTAGGTGATTAAAGAGGTCTTTAATCCACTCCAGGTGCTCTTTAAGTGATCTTTTCTCTCTCCATCCTTTTTCAATCATCCACATATTACACACTGGCTAAAACCCTACTTTTAAAAGTCAACCATCTTTGGTGATTCTCCATAACCTATAGAATAAAACCCCAAAACCTTGACCCAGCCTTCAAAGCCTTCCATAACTCGTCCCAATCTATTGTTAGATGTATACTACATGACTCTCCTATGAAAACTAGGGTTTCTAAAAAACATGTTTTTCCCAATTTCCCAAAAATCCATTTTTACCAGTTTCTCCCAATGCCCTTATCCTTGTTGGAAATGCCTGCACCCACACACCCACCGTGTCTGCTTAGATTATACATATTCTGTGCATCTTTAATTGCCAAGCTCAAGTCCAATCTCTTTCCTAATACCTTGGCCCAATGTCTGTCCTGCATGAATTTCCATAGTCCTGAATATATTACTCATTTAGGATTTATTAGAAACTATGTTGAAGTGGAAACATTTATTTTTTAAGTAAATTGTATTTTAATCTCTTTTAAATAAGAACTAACACAATTTCAAACACACAGTAGGCATTCAATAAATCTTGGTTTTGTCATTTGCTGATTATTTGGGCCCATAACTTGACTTACCCAGCACTTAGTCTTCTCAATGGTAAAATAAAAATAATTGCTACCCTGCAAGGTTGTTGTTAGAATTAGAGATAATATATGTCAAGTGTCTTGCATAACAGATAATATAATGAGGCATCCCCACCCTAAAATAGATTATCATCTAGTTGGAGGAATAGATATAAATTAAAAGAGACAAACTGATGTAGGGGAAGAATAGTAACAAGGAGCTAGGAGACTTAATGCCCCTCCCCATTTAGCCTTTCAGCAAATTAGTGACTTTTCTGTTCATTCTTTTCCTAAGTTTCAATTTCCTTATACTTAAATTCAGTGGAGGTGGTGTGTGTGGAGTAGAAAATCCCCAACATCTTTTCCCACAGTAATTTACAATGATTTCAGAAGCAGAAAACAAAAACAGAGCATAGAGATGTAATTCTGAATTTTGAGCAGGATAAAGAGTGAAGAGTAGTTATTCAAGGGCATTATTTTTGAAGATGTGATTTGATACAACTCTTAAAGAAATTGGAGGACATAAACTTGTTGGAAAAGAGAGAGTAGGACAGGGATAAAAAGCACAAGCAAGATTAATACCACAAAAATCTTGGAGTAGTTGTGTAGAAAAGCATCAGACCCCTGGCTGGATCTGTTCTCGCAGCTGCAAAGCAGTTGGACATTAAAGGGAAGACCAGTTAATGGAAGCCTTGAACGCTAGGCTGCCGAATTTAGATTTGAACTGCTTGGCAATAGGGAGCTGCTTCAGGTTCTGAGCAAGGGAATGACAAGAGGATAATAGCATTTAGGAAATAACATAATGACAGCCACTCCATTGTTAATGTAATATGGAGACACTAGAAACAGGGAGACCCCAAAGGATCTGTGGGAATACTTCTATTGGGGCCAGATTATATTAGGATTAGTCATCCCCTAAAATTTAATAATCCAGGTGTGAGGTGATAGGATCCTTGGCTAAGATGGTATAGTAGATTGTTCTATTGATCAAAATATTAATTTTGTACCTTCATGACCACTGATGTCAAGCTTGGCTCCATGACTTGCAGTGGTCCCCAATTTAATGAATATCATATATCTATTCCTACTGAACTCAGAAGAAGCCATGTGGTCTTTGGCCAACGAAATCTGAGTGGAAGTGATACATGCTACTTCCAAGCAGAAGCTTTAAGAGCCACTGGGAGGTTCCACTATATTTTCTTTTCCTTCCACCACAAGCTACTAGTATTCCTCAGAGGAGCTGCTCCATAAGCCTAGATCCTGGATTGAAAAGGGAGTGGAGTAGAGCTGCCATTGGCCCAAAGCCAACATATAGCATGTGTAAGAAATAAACATCATCAATGGAACCCAATGAGATTTTGGAGTTATTTGTTACTGCAGCTTATTTTAGCCTTAGTTGACTGATACAGCTGATAACTGTAAGAGAAGAATCTATTGAAGAGAACAAAGAGGGAGAAGGGAGTTGCTAATTTAATGAAGAAGAGGAGAATAGCACTTCATGAGCTCAGGGCATTAGAATGTTACCTCAGCTGTGATGAGGCACTTATTAAAGGTTTAGAGGTAGATGAGAAGCAAAGCAATGTTAATTGTGTTCCTGACATTCTGAATTAGAGCTGACATCAGGGAATCCAAAGGAAGACTCCTTAGGTGTTAGTCTAGCCAGACTTCCTTCCCACTCCTCATTCTTCTAATTTGACCCTAGTGTGGGGATGGCGGTGCTAGAGCCAATGAAAGGTAGCATTTCTGGGGCTCCCAAACCAAATCATTGATTGTGCTAATGTTAATCATAGGAATTTAGTTTTTACTCTACAGGCAATGGGAGTTTAATGAGGTGAAGGCAGTCAGTAGGAATGACCCCTGGGCTTGGAGTAGTGATTTAGGTGGTCTGGAGGTGAGAGAAAGAATTAGTGAATCTGGGCAAGAGGTGAAGGGGATCTGCTGTCGTGCAGGACCATGGGAATAAAGAGGGATGGACATTTTAGAGGTCAAATTCACATGACTAATTTATCGACTTCCTATATTTGATACCATGTTTGTCCTTTATATTACACCTATAATCAGTGATCCTTCCAAAAAGGAATCCAGAAATTAATCTCTGGTCTCACAATCAACCCACCACAGACCATCTAATTGCCAAGTCCATTTATTTATCATCAAAATGATGATGATGATAATGATAATGATATTTAGCGCATACTGTGTGCCTGGCACTGTGCTAAGCATTATATATATATATATATTTTTTTTTTCATTTAATCCTAACCATGAATGGGCCATTTGTTAAGTTAATGTCTCAGAGCTCCAGACCCGGTCATCTCTACCCAGCTTTGTGTTGCTGAAGCTGGGAGTCTACAAACCCCGTTTCTGCTTTGGCAGCTGCTTCATGTCAGGCTCTGCCAACGGGCCAATAGAGGGAAGCTGCAAGGCTGGGGTGGGAGAAGGACCTGCTGCTTCTTTTCTGCTTCCTGTTGCAGTGTCTCCCCAGCGACGCCTTCACACCCCGGCAGTGGAGCTCATTCCAGTAGCATAGTCAGATCCAGTTTGCTCTTTTTTGCGACATGCAGAACCAGCCTCATCACGCCCACCCAGAGACCTCTGGTGCCAGCCCAGCAGTGCTCCTGCTCAGGGGTCTGAGTCTTAGTCCTGCGGGAGCCCTCCTTTAGTCCTTAACTCTCTAAGTTTTAATCATTCCAGTTCTTCCTTTTTCTCTCCCCGTCCCACTTCCCACATTTGCTATCTCAGGGATACCTTCGATGTATCTTTCCACCCTTTCAGTCACCTAGTTGACAGCCTTGTACCCAGTCAACGATTCTTTATATTTAGTTCAATCTGTTGAGATAACTGGTGTTATCTGCCTCCTGCTGGGGCCCTGAAGTAGATACTGTTCTTTCCTTTTCCTGAATAAGGTAACTGATGCTTAGTGTTAAGAGAGATTAGGTAACTTGCCCAAAGTCATGCTGGTAACAATTGGAGTCAAGTCGGGAGTCAGAGCCCCTTCTAACTCCCTGGTCATGGCTGCTTTCCTGTCTACTTCATTTTGGGTCTCCTCATCTTGCAACCTTTCATGGCCTTCTCTCCTTTGTGTCTCGGGGTATGCCGTCACTTGGCAGACTGCACTCCCCCCCCACCCTCTGGGTCCAGAGTGGAAGGCCCAGGGAGTGGGTGTTACAGCTGGCATGGGGGCCAGAGAGATGGCCCAACCAACTGCTGGTGCCCGCATCTGCCACAACATGAGTTCAGGGCTTGGCATCCTGAGGACCACTTTGCAACCCTCGGTTGACAGTTTTTTCTACTCAGCTTCTCCCAGCAGCTTCAGGTAGGGAGAACGGAGCAGCAGGGTGTGGATAGCCTGGTGGCTTGGGGAAGGAGCAGGGCTGGTGGGAGCAAACAGGCACTGGATCTGCGGGGAGCTCCTCAGGGTTTGGTCTGCTGGCTTGGGAAGGAAGTACAGACTTTAAATCTTGGTCCTCTGTGAATGAAGCCATGCTGGGGTAATGCGGTTTTGCTTAGTGCCGTAGCTGGAATGCCCTTCTTCAAGCAAAGCAGACAAAACAGTGCAAAGGGTCTGTCCTCTTGACCACTGGCTTCCAGCCCTGGAAGCCTCCTGCAGGGAGAGGTGGAGGAATGGGAGGAGGGTGAGCTCAGCCTGGCTGCTCCCTGCCCACTTCCAGGAAGCGTGACCTAAACACTCCTTGCCGGCTCTTCAGCAGAGCCTGGAGGACGAGGAAACGCCAGTCTTAGCGCTGGGCCTCCCCTGACCTGCCCCTTTGCCCCATGTGCCTCCCTTCTGTGCCACCTGGCTCTGGACCAGAGGACCAGGCTGACACCTGAATGGTGGGGGAGTGGTCTGGAGCCAGGCGGGACCCTTCTGCCACCCACAGTGTCCTTGTTCTGATTTTGTAGATTAGAAGAGAGAGGCCGGGAGGGTCATCTACAAACAACCAAGAAGTGTGGGAAGGGCCTGATGGCTCACTGTGCTCCTGATGTTGACGAGCATTATGAATTGAACGGGCCAAAGTTTACCAACGCCCACAGTGTGCCAGGCACTGGAAGGAAGTGTTAACCTGGGTAAGCACAACCCACATGGCTGACACTGTAGATTTGCCTGTTCATTATGACAACTTTCTGGGAGATGGCAACAGTGTCTTGAGGGAGGAGCGTCTTCTTCTATCTTGGGTAAAGACACCACATGGGCATTCTTAGTCTACTTGGACACCCCCCTTTCCTCATGCGCATACCCTGCTACAGATTTCTGTTTGCATCTCTGGTGTCTACACTGTCGTAGAAAAAACATGAGAGCTTTTTACTTTCCTTCTAGAGAGGGAAATGCTGGAGGAGTGAACGAAGTGAGGAAGGTGGAGGGACTGGTGTGTTCTTTACTCTGAATCCAGTTTTGAGGACTCTGAACTCTAGTCACAGGGCAGATGGCCAAAGCAGATAAAACTGCCAAATACATTTCAGGGAGGGGAGGCATGGCCAGTCACCTGCCCCGGGGCCAGGGGCCAGGAGGCTGGGAAAGGAGCCCTTCTTCTCTCTGCAGGCCACCCAGTTCCCTTCTGGCCCCTGCGAACCATAGGCCTCGGGAGCAGGCAGTGGCTGCCCCCTTGGCAGAAACCCGGACCGCCCAAGGATAGGTGCTGCCAGAGAGGCTCTCTGCAGCTTCAGGAGGGAGGGACATGGAGCAGCGGGCCCCTGGGGAGACAGATGCTTCCCCCCACCCCCATTCTTCACATCTACGAACATCACGGACTTTGGAGACAGCCACCAAGAAACAGATGGCAGACCTGTGGGGGGAGCTGAGATCCTGCTATTCTTCACTCCCCCAATATTTAGGGAGGACTAAAGAAAATGCCGTGGCCTATTGTGTCCAGGGGGGCCAGTGTAGTCTTCTCTAAGGAGGTGACATGGCGCCTCAGATGACCTTAAAGGAGGAGCCTGACATGGGGAAAAGGGGCATTTCAGGGGGAGGGAACTGGTCCAAAGTGTTTGAGGAGGGAGCAGGTCAGGCTACTCTGTGTGCCAGAAACTACAAACCGTCAGCGAGACTGGAACTGAGAGTGTGGGGACGGTGGTGGAGCTGAGAGAGCCAGCAGGGAGCCAGAACCCAGAGGACTCAGAGAGCATTTGGGTTCTCCTGTCAATGAGATGGGAGCCATTGGAGGGTCTTGAGCAGAAGAATTATGTGGTTTGATGTATGCAGATAAGGCTCTTAAATCAGTAGCCGTTTGAGGTTTTCACATAGCAACCTTTGAGGGAGGTACTATTATTATCCCTGTCCTAAAAGCAGGGAAGCTTCACCTAGAGGATTCAAGTCCCCTCTTGGTCAGCCAGTGAGGAACAGGAGCTGGAATTTAAGCCCAAGCAGAATGAGCCATGCTTTTTATTACTGCTGGCTCTCCATTGCTGAAAAACTCCTCATCTGCAAGAACCTTTTCCTTTTAGCCTCGTAGTAGATGGTAAGGTACTCTCCACGCCTGCCAAGAACTTCCTGACCTCCCAGGGATTTACTTCACTTTGTAATCATCCTTCCCACTCGCTGGAACGCCCACCAGTCGGGGCTTTCTAGGGGATGCTAATGCCTCTGGGTTAAGGATCTTATCTCAATTTATTGGGAGACCTCCAGGGATCCAGAGATCTAGTCCCATTAAGCCTGTACATTTATTTAATTAAAAACAAGTCCAAATGCTGAGGCTTGGGAAATTGCCTGCCTGGTAATACAAATCTATAAATCCCACTTCCTGCTGCTTCCAGGCGGACTGTAAATACCCTGAAAATTCAGCTTCACTGGAAATGTTTTGACTATTCTGCTTCTGGCTCAACGGGTAGCAATAAATAAGAATGAAAAGTGGTGGAAGAAAAATGGGATTAAATTTATTTAAAGCTTAGCATGGCTCCGCTCAGGGAAAGTGGGTAAGGACTTCTGGCTTGTTCCTGTCATGTCTGACTTGGTCCTTTCATTCCTAAACCCAGGCCCTCGGGTTCTGCTTAACCATCTCTTGCCTCTGTGATGACTCACCTTCAGCTCTCTGGGTGATGGGCACAGATGAGTCACCATCATTTCAGGAGCAACAGTTGATGGAAAGAACCTCAGCTTTGCTATCTAACGAGGACAGTTACTTACTCCCCGCCCACAGCAAACATTAAGCCCTGACGAGGGCTGCCCAGGAGGTACTCACCAGGCAAGGGAACAGGATATCTGAGATTGAGGGTATTCTTGGGAACCTGTCATATGAAACTGAAGTCAGGGTCTTGGGGCTGCCTGAATTCTCTTGATAAGGAAAATCTGTGTCCTAAAACGGCCCGAGCCAGAGAGAAAGTCCTAGTCCTTGCCCCAGGGCTCTTCCGGGTCCTTCTCCCTGCCCCGCTTCGCACACGCACCAAAAGTGCCAAGTATGAGGAAGTAGAAGTATATAAATTGCCCCCTTTGTTTATGCTCAGGGCTCAGACCTTTGGAGACCACTCTCCTCTGAGCCCGCCGGCATTAAATAAACCTCCTATCCTCCAAGATCTCCGAATGCTACTTGGTTCTTCCGTCGGGCGATCCAGTCCTGTTTCCATAACACTCTAAAAGGGTAGACTACCATTTAAGGACGGACACATTTCCTAAAGGATACAATCCCTTCCTGGTCATAACAGCTGTAGTGATGCAAAGTAATGATTATTGTACACCAAACCTACCCCAAGATGCTGCGATCCGAAGGCCTTCTGAGCTTGCCTGAAAATCCCTGGGAGATTCATTTGTGAAGTCAGCTCTGAGATAGACAGACTCTCAGAGCTGTTGGTGATGCTGCCTGGATTGCACATGGGACAGTGTGACTAGATGGCCTACTTTGTGGCCCCAGGGAGGCCGTCTAAGAAGGGGTAAATGAGGCGTAGCTGTGAGCTCCTTACTCTGCTCCAGCAGACACCTGCCTACCCTGTGAACATGACCATCTTCTTTTTAGGCATAAGGACCAGCTTATTCTCAACCCCACACCAATCTAGGGCTTTCTTTATGACTATTCCGAGGTTCCCGGGCTGCTCGATGATGACAAAGCCTCATTGCTTTTAGGTCAGCCTTTAAGTCTCCATCCTGTACACTGATGAACTTCATTCTAGTTGCTTAGCGTGGCATTCACAGTGCTCACCATTGTGGCCGTAGACTGTAATGGTTTCTGTCATTCTGTTATCATTGCACACGGCCCCCCAGACTGTATCCACACATGCACTCACAGAGCTTTTCAACAAACAGAATGAAACCAGACACGTGAATCTTTTCTAGAGTGGGGACAGCTAGACCACCACACAAGGTAGAATTGTTTTGTTAACTTCTTGTTTTACCTTCAGTTCAGCTCTATAAAGCAGAATTGTTTTATTTTTTTCCTGGGAATATTAATGGGAAAGGAACTGATTTTCTCCATGTCATTTGGAATGCGCCTCCTCTATGGTACCCCCCAGGGTTTCACTTCTGGAGATGAACTGCCAAGTCAAAAGAACATTCATTCCTTGCTGCAAGTTGATTCTCTCATGCAACAGATGCTAAGTACCGACTGTGTGCAAGATCCCAGTGAGGCTTTGGAGGATGTAAGAATGCATAGGTTACGGTCTCTGCCCCCCAATAAACAAAGCTAAATTTCTCACTGGTGATTTGGAAGACGATTACATGTATTTTTTTTTTTAAGATTTTATTTATTTATTTGGCAGAGAGAGACACAGCGAGAGAGGGAACACAAGCAGGGGGAGTGGGAGAGGGAGAAGGAGGCTCTCTGCAGAGCAGGGAGCCCGATGCGGGGCTCGATCCCAGGACCCTGGGATCATGACCTGAGCCGAAGGCAGTCGCTTAACCGACTGAGCCACCCAGGCACCCCGATTACATGTGTTTTATATTCAACTCCTAAATAGAGAACTTTAGAAACCCAATCTGAATTGAACCCTTTTGCTACAGATCTGGGGCACCTTTCTGTTGGACTGGCAGTGTCCTTGCAGGGAAGGAAACTATTTTCCATATTTTGTAAACTTATGCAGCATGTAACCCCTTAGGCGGAAGCCATTATAATTAGCTCATGTTAATTAATTATGCCTCTTTAAGCACAGGAGCAGAGTGGCCATGGGCTTGGAGCACCCTCCCAGCAGCCCACAGAGGGCTGGGTGCCACAATAGGGCCATTGTTCTGCCTATTGTTGCCTTTGGCTCCCCCTTGGCATTGGTACTTAATTGCCTCCCGACTGAGTAGGTCTGAACCTGTTTACTGAGCCTCCTTGGCAAGGGTGTAACCAAATGTCCCCAGGCCTCACCAGCCTGTGGGGGCCAATTAGATCATATTTTCACTCAAATTTTGCTGGCTGATTGCTCCACATGCTAGCCCTCCATGCCTCCTCTTTCTCAAAGTCTCTCTCCTTATTTGGGGTAAGTCTATAAGATGTATCAAGTATACTCAGAAAAAAAGTTTGCAGCTCTTGGGGGTACGTAGTTCGATGGTCATTTGAAACTACTACTCTGCTGCCACCCCGAGTGCAAATATGTCTGCACAGGGCCCAAGTCTCTGACTCAGCCCCACCTGGGGCGGGGTGCTGAGCTGCTGGCTGGGGTCTCTGTGAGCTTTTGGGTACTGAGCCCGTGCAGAACTCTCCAGTGGCCTGGGGATGCATTCAGGGCACTGCTCAGAGGGAAGTGCTGCAGTGTCACTGTCTTCCAGCACCCCAAAGCTGCCTCTTGGCCCACTTGGCCCACGCGCAGAGATCCCCAGAGCTCTGTGCTCCTCGCCATTGCTCCTCATGCTGCGAGCACACTTCATTCCTCGCAGAGAAAGGGAAAACACCCTCACCCCACCCTGGGCCATGTTTTATACCCTGAGTCCCAAAGCTGCTCTGCTTGTGCTCAAAGACCCCAAATTCTTTCCTGCAAACAGCACCTCAGCTTCTGGCTCTTGCCTTGCCCCCTGAAGGCTCAAGCCCCACTGGGCCCCCTCCTTTTGCCCTTAGTGTCCATCCCCATTCATGCAACTTTTCCTTGCTCTTTCAGCTGAAAAACAAGATGATGCAGATCAAGCAGGCAAATAAACGCTTGGAAACCATTGGTGGGTCCTGGTCTCACGTGTCTGATCTCTGCTTGGGCTTAGCTGGCTCTGCTGCAAGGAAAGCACTGAGCCCCTAACATGCATATTCCTTTTTTCTGGCATTAGACAGAAAGAAACGTACTGCTTCTTGGCAGCAAGGGCCTTTGATTCCTTTTCTTTAATTTCCTCAGAGTTTCCCACAAGGATCATATGTGATAATGTGGCAAAGTTTATGCTTAAATTGAAACTGGCCATGTCATTGTAATATAAGGTTAAAACTTGTGTAAATAGATGCTCCATTACTGAATGGATATTGGCCATGGCATTTATTATTTATCTAGCCATCCACTCAAATATATTTAAAAGCACTTACTCTTTGGCAGGTGCTCTCCTAGACACTGGAGATACAGGGTGAGTAAAAGAGAGATAGCCTAGTGGAGAAAGATAAATGTTAAAGAAATTAATTAAAATAATAAATAAGAAAATATCAGACTGTGATAAGTGCTCTGCAGAGAATTGCTTGAGGGCGATATGGTGGGGTGACAAGGAGACTCCTTTAGAGAGGGATACCAAGGAAGGTCTCCCTGATGAGGTGACTGGAAGCTGAGATTAGAACAAAGAAGACCCATATGGAGATCAGAGGAAAGAGGGTTCCAGGCAGAGCAACAGCATAGTCAAGGAGGCAGGGCGTGTTCTAGGAGCCTTGGTGATGGGAAGGATACAGGATGTCCAGGGAAGGGGAGGGTACTGCCAGAAGAGGTCAGTCAGTCACCATGAGTGACCCAGGTGGTAGAGGGCTCACCAAGGCAGGAGAGACATGTGGTTTTTGCTTTAAGAAGCATGGGAAGCAATTCAAGTTTGAAACAGGGAGCCATATAATCGGATTTATGTTCTAAAAAGAGACTATAGGCTATTGTGGGAGGAATGAACTTTAGAGGGGCGAGAGGTAGCAGGGTGATCAGACAGGAGTTTGATGTGGTAGGACAGAAGGGAGAGGATGGTGACCAGGTGACTAGGTCAGAGCCCCAGAGCACAGAGAGATTCAGGGTCTTCGGAAGCAGAGCTCACAGGACTTGGGCTGTTTGGCTGTGGAGAGTGAGGAAATGATGGGACTCCAGAAAGATTCCTCAACTGGCAAGGGAGGGAACCAAGCCCTTCACTTCACCAGCTTGGGATGTGGGTGGCCTCAGCTAGGGTGGCTGTCAAACTATCTGGCTGGTCATTTATTGTACGTTTGAACGGGGAAGGGGACATGAGCACCTCCCTCTCCCTCTCTTCCTTCCTCCTTCACCCTGGGCACCCCCTCTACCCGTATGTACAGGTACAGGAGAAACATGGAGAAAATCTGCTAGAGGAATCAACTGGTTCCAGATTAAAAACAACAACAACAACAACAACAACAAAAAAACAGCTTTTGAGAACAAACCATAACCAATTCCACAGGTTAGAGAGTCAGATAACTTAAAAATAGCCCAAGGCAGGTAGAGTGCATTGAAGTAGCCAGTAGTTCTGTTTACCCAATAAAATATCCATGGCAGCAAGAAGGAGAGTTCAGGAGCTGGGCTGGGCATGGGGACTTGTGATAACAGTCTTAACATTGGAATTTAATTTGTTTTACTTAAAGGTAAACCTCAGTGCCTATTCTTGCAAAGACAGCCAACCCCGTCTATCCTCCAAGGACCTGAGAACCTAGACCTGGAAGGAACATTCTGCTTTGCCAACATTCACTCTGTCCCAGTGTTTGCTGATTTCGCAAACACATCTCTATAAAAATATGAAAAACCCCACAAAAGTGTAAATGTATTAAATAAGGACCCTGGGGGAGCTCAAGGAAATTTCGGATCTCTCAATTTTCTCACTGTACTTACTTTTTAATTAAAGACAATAACTGCTTCTTATAGGTTCTTACTGACAAATAAAAACACTGATGTCACTCCAGCCTAGGACATGATAATCTTTCCCAGAACGGGGAGTGTCCAGGACTAGATAGTCATGGGGACTTTTTTTTCCACAATGTCTGCCTAATTCTGTTTTAGTCACACATAGTTAGTCATTACCTGGAAGGGCATTAAGAGCTTATCCGTGGCCACCATACATTTCGTGCTTTGTTATACCAGGAAAAATGCAGACGACTGAGTCATTGCCTTCAATTAGTTTTTCATTTTCACCTGGAGCAAAGTTTTTCTATATCCATACCAGTTTTATTGCTTTCCATGTTATGCTGATCACATACTTTGTGAGACAATTCAGTCTTTTGCTTGAGGATATTAATAATATGTATCCTCAGTATCGCGAGTAGGAAGTAGCATTATCAAAGTACTCTTAAACATGTAAAAATGGAAATACGGCAAGATTTAGGAACTCACATTCAAGGTCTACAGAGATGGGGCAGAGAGGAAAGGAGAATGAGACAATAAAAAACCTTGAAATCATGGCAGAGCTTTGTTACCTCTGGAAGACCTACTCTCATATAGTTTTCAAACCTAAAACTTGTTTCATTCAACAGAAATTACACAGCTATTATAGACCCAGCCTGACTGTACAGAATAAGCACATTCAAGCAGCTAGTAAATAAAATGTGTTAAGTACTGCTAAAGTGTAGAACACTAGAAACAAGAGCCCTGTCTTCCAGGAACCTTCACCTAATTGGGTAAAAATACACACAGGAACTAAGTTCATGTTCAAGTTCAATGACAAAACATGGTGGAGTGTGAGATGGGCAAAAATGAGAGGTGCCAATGGTGCTCGGATGTCAAAAACATAGAAACAATGCAGCCTAGATGCATCAAGATCCTGAGCTCAGGTAAATGATCCTTGAAGGACAAATATGACTTGGATGGGAGATATTAGGACAAAGCACTCCAGGCAGTGGGAACAGTGTGTACAAAGGTACCTCACGGCGAGGGATTAGGTTGTGCATGCAGGAGGAGGGATCCACTCGGGAAGGTGGTTTGGCGGAAACACATTGAAAATAATGTCTGCTAACAAATTGTGTCACTTGCTGTGATGGAAACAACATCTGTCTGGCTGCAACAATGCCTCAGTTCACAGAGTCTGTGTGCAGTTGTGGAGGAACTTGGTGACAAATAGCCTCTTTTATCTATACTTGCATGAGTCAGGCTGGAGCTAGGAAAATCGATGATAAAACATCTCATTAAAGAAGTGGTAACACCGGGGCCCCTGGGTGGCTCAGTCGTTAAGCATCTGCCTTCCGCTCAGGTCATGATCCCAGGGTCCTGGGATCAAGCCCCGCATCGGGCTCCCTGCTCCTAGGGGAGCCTGCTTCTCCCTCTCCCACTCCCCCTGCTTGTGTTCTTGTTCTCGCTGTGTCTCTCTCTGTCAAAATAAATAAATAAAATCTTTAAAAAATAAAGAAAGAAAGAAGTGGTAACACAATCGTTACCACAATTGTAACCACTCACTACCTATGTGAATTTGCACAAGGTATTTAATTTCTAAAAGCCTCAGTTTCCTCTTTTTAAAATCTGCATAATAATATCACTTCATAAAGATATAAAGATGAAAACAACATGTGCAAAGTTTCTAGAACAGAGGCTAGGATTCAAGAAAACACAGCTATTTTTCTTTTTGTTAAACCTGCATAGTTATTTATAGTTCGTAAAACATTTTCATAAATTTTACCAAAACCTTTTAAAGTAAATACAATTATTACCAGGTTTGAGAGAGAAAACTGAGGCTAAAAAATACGAAGTCCGGGTCCATGCAATAGCAGGAGACCAGTTTCGATACCGTTTCAATGGTATTTACCCTCTGCTCTAGTTATCTTTTTTAGTGAGACACACAAACGAAAAGAAAACAAATTGTACTTGTATTTTATATAATGCATAGTGAGCCCTCAATCCATGTGGTTCCCTTTTGAAGGCTAGGTAGCTAGCAAGAGCTCTAGGCAACACTGATAAGTGGGTTCTCTAGCTCTGTGATGTCCCCTCTGGGAGCCACGACACATGGGGCTGTTGAGTACTTGGAATGTGGCTAGTATGAATGGCGAAGTGCTACACGTATAAAATACACACTGGATTTCAGACACTTAGTGTGGAAAATACATAAAATATCTCAGGAATAACCTTTAAATTGATCACACAATACAATGAAGATATTTGGGGTATGTTTGGTTAAGAATTTCACCTATTTCTTTTTACTTCTTTCTAATGTGGCTACTAGAAGTTTTTCAGTTGCATAAGTGGCTCTTATTTATGGCTTGCATGATATTTCTATTGTACAGAGCTGCTGTACCTAGCCCTCTGCCCTTCCACTGGTATTTCCTGGCCTCTCGGCCCTCCTTCCTCCTCACTAGGACCCTGAGATGCTCCTCTCTGGAGAACAATGATCTGCTCACCTACTTCATGCCAGGGTGTTAAGGATCTTTCTCTCTCCCTGCAGAAAATCTACTTTCAGAAAAAGGTATGGAAAGTGGAAATTAATGCATCTGGGATTGGGAGAGATATTAGAGTGAGGATCATAATTTCAAGCGCCTAGAGGGGTCAGAAGGATAGCATAAAGGAGACCAGGCGTAGGTAGCAATAGGGAGTGGCGGGGACTGTGGTAAACAGAAGTTCACATGCCTGATCCAAAGGGGACAGCCACACCCAGCTCTAGCTAATTGTTGCCATATTTGGATTTGAGCCCAATGCAGCTCTTGATTTTTCAAGAGCAACCAGAAATCTACATTCTTACGTGATGTCTTCTGATTTTTAAGGATTTTCAATGACATAAAAACTTCTAACAATTATTATAAAGGGCCTATAAAAATCTGCTTTAGGGCTTTATTTGACCCACTTGGCCTCATTTTTTACCTCTTTATTTACCTATAGATAAGGCCTACTTGGTGAGATGTGTGGCAAACTGGACAGGTAGCGCTTACCATATTGGCTTTGTCTCTTGATATTTGTACAGCCGGAAGAATCCTCTCTCTTTTATAGATGAGATACTGAGGTCGAGAGAGGACAAGTGGCTTATCCATAGTCACACTGTCACTCACTCAGGATAAGAATGTCAGGTTCCTGATTCTCTAGCCACTGATCCTTTAAAACAACAAACAATGTCCTCTCTTTGCCCCCAAGGTCTGCCTCTAAGAAAGAATCTTGATGAGCTGAAACAACTCTGCCAGGTGTGTAGTAAGTCTTAGAGCAGAAGAAGCTGTGCCCATATTAGTCTCTGTTGGCTAGGGGAATAACACCAACGATTAAGATCCCTTGTGAGTCTCTTGCACATGTCATAGATTTTATTCTACGAAGATACACACTAATCATTTACCCAGAGTGAATTGAAACCCCCAAACAACTCAAGTGGAGAAAAATAATCACAATGCTGAACACTTCTGCTATTTATGAGCAAGTATACATTCTAGACACCTGAGTCAGGCCCCGCAGGGAGAAAAGGTCTTTATTCTGCAATTGACATAGAAAGATTTCCATCAGGGTCATACTTGAAATGTGTGTGCCCTCTCCCCAATTTTTAAGTGTGAATGACCTAACTTGGCCAGTAGAAAAAATGCAGATATGAACTTAGCATTCACACAATCCAGCATTTGTTCTTTCTGGCCTCTCCTTTTATAAATATATTTTATAGCACTTAAGACTTAAGCTGCCTGCTTATGTTATTGATAATGGCTCAAAACAAATACCAGATTCTGAATAATTTCAACCCTTGCTTAAAACCCAGGACTTTCCTGGCTGTGGTAAGAGGACGAAACTTTTCCAAATTACCCAGATGGTGGTAACATCGTAGAGTTAGCTTTTTGGTAATTTATAATACCATGGCTTTTAGGGTTTTCAAGTCTTTCAAGTCTTAAGAGCAATTTCATTTCTACTCTGCTCTTTGTTCCTGTCAACGAAATGAAATTGGAAGAACAAATTTATTGTCCACCTTTTAGAGATGAGGAAACAGAGTCCTAGGGGAACTCCATGACTCAGCTAGATAATGACAGGACCAGGTATCTCTTGGTCCTCATATACATTTCTTTCTATTGTAACTGAAGTGGTGAGAATCTAAGAATTCTCTAGCTCCCATTTCCAAGAAGAGTGAAAACCCATCGCAACACGGTATACTATTACCTTGCCTTAGATATTCTGTGGGCAAAAAGGAGGTATAAACCTTCATATTCACCTTGATCTTATCCCCTAGCCTAAGTCAGAAAGATGATTTGTAACATTAATTTAAATAACAAACAAATAAGCAAGAACAAGCAAACAAATAATTCCAAGAGTATTGAATTTGCCACAATTCTGATATCCCTGAATGACATGGAAACACTTTCCCTTTCTTTATGGGTGTCTAGACAAGAAACCACCTCCTTCCAAACAGGTGGTCTTGACAGGCTCTTTTCCTGTGACTCCTTTTTATTTTAAGGAAAATAAAGATATAGAGAGAAGGTGGGGGTTGGTAAAGGGGTATGTAGCCTGCAAAGGGGAAGGCGAAATGGCAAAGACCAAAGAAAAGTTCGGAGAGAGGAAGAATGGAGGATGAGGGCACTGACCAAGGATGGGACACCAAACGTGAGGTCACCAGATTGAAACCCAGACTTCCAGCTTCCCTTGAGAAATTCAAAGATTCTTTCAACATCTTCAAATGCTTTTCTCAAGCATGGTCACCCAAGGTACATAACAACACCTTTTCTAATTCAATTTATATTTTGTTGTTTGAGACTAGTAATTTAACAGTATTCTTTTCTACAGTTTTTCATCTTGAATTTATGGTATGTCAAATGCATTATTCTTAAATAGCCCAGCCCAAGAAGCTCTCCCCTTCATCATGCAGGTCCTATAAGACAATGTGTTCCAAGTTCCATCAGCTGAATTAAAAATGAGCTGCAAGAACGCAATCTGTCAACTGGAGGTGGTCTATAAGTACAATGACACCACGGGAGTAAGTTGCAGATGTGGGTTATGCATCTTAGAATTGCTTCAAGAAATTGGAAAAGACAACTAGCACACAATATTTTACCAAATTCACCCAAACACTGCACCCCTGGGCCTATATATGTACTGGCCACTGGAAGTTTCTGGGTAAATATTTGTCAAAAGAAGTCTCACATCTGGGCGCCTGGGTGGCTCAGTTGGTTAAGCGACTGCCTTCGGCTCAGGTCATGGTCCCGGAGTCCTGGGATCGAGTCCCACATCGGGCTCCCTGCTCAGCGGGTGGTTTGCTTCTCCCTCTGACCCTCTCCCCTCTCATGCTGTTTCTCTCTCTCAAATAAATAAATAAATAAAATCTTAAAAAAAAAAAAGAAGTCTCACATCTTCATGTGGACTAACATACATCTTGTTTGGCTTATGTTTTTGTTTTTTTAACAAATCAAGGAATAAAATATTTACAGATCACCGCATGGCCCACAATGAATGTGCTTTGCTGCATTAAAGAATATATGTGCCAAAACCTCTGTACTAAATTATTTGACTACTCCTGAGCCCTGCGATAGTTCTCACACAAGCAAGCAGTCCTTTACTTGCTCCAAAAGTCTCTGTGAAACCCCCATTTTGCCAAGCTCTGCCATAGGACCTGGGGAGAGGAAAGAGGCAGGAGTCCCTGCTCGCATAGAGCTTATGTCCTGAAGATGAGGAGAGAGACAATAAACAATATTTAAAAAGTCAAACATACAGCTCATTAGATAGTTAAAAGTGCTGAGGGATGATGGAAACAAAACAGGGACAGGCGCTAGGAATTGTCAGGAAGGGGGAGTGGCTACAGAAGCCCGCACTGGGGGTGGCATTTGAGTGAAGACCCAAGGCTGTGAAGGATATGGGAAGTGGAGCATTTAAGGTAGAAAGAACAAGTGCTCAGGGCCTGAGGCAGAAGCACTTCTGAAGTGGTCAAGGAAGATGGAGGAGGCCAGTGAGGCTGGCAGATTGAGTGGGGAATAGTAGTGAATGCAGCCCACGAGATAATACCTAATACGGGTTTTATGTGGAGAGAAGGAAGAAAGGCGTCTATTCCAAATCTGATATTATCCTCCCAACAGGAAGAAATTACTGTTCAGCTTCCTTCACCTCCACGCAGACCAGCCACCTGGAAAATACCCCCCCTCCCCCACCCCCCCCCGCCAACACACACCGATCCCAAAGATGGTCATCTCTTTGGCTTGAAATACACTTTTTCTTACTGGTTGTGCACAGCGTAGGCATATATTTGCTTCATCAGCTCTGCTCCATTTCCATCCCCCTGACCCCAACCCAAGACCCCAGGGTCTCTCCTCTGGGTTACTGGAGAAGCCTTGAGCTCTTGTCCTGCCTGCAGTGTCCATAGCTTGTAACCATCCTGCACACCTGGCCCAGTCACGTCCCTAATACCAAGAGTTCTGAGGGTCCCCTGGGGTCTCTGGGAAAGGCGAGAGAAAGAAGGAGGCGACGGTTGGGGCTCTGGATCCTCATTCCCACTTCAGCCCGACCATCCCTTGTTTACCAGAATGAAATATGATACCTCTATGGAAGATTTCTTTGTGGTCCTCAGACTGGAAAATGACTGACCTAAAACAACAGCTCACATCATATTGTTCTGTCGCACTCTTGCTCCCAAACCTTCGACGCGACTTTGCCAGTAAAATAAAGCCCAGGCTCCCACTATGCCTGGAATAAAGAACCAAGTTCTTACAGTGGCCATAAGGCACAGCCCAGCCTGGCCTCTCGTGGCCTCTCTGACTTCCTTCCCCCGCTCTCTCCTCATCCCACACAGTCCACTCCAGCCACCCCGAGACTTGCCCCAAAAGCCTCCACGTACACCACCACCTCAGACTTCTGTGCTTTTTCCTCTGCTGGGGACATACTTCTGCATGTTTGCATGGCTGACCCCTCATCTCAGTCAGGACTTGAGTCAGGTTCCTGGTCAAGTGGCATCTCCTTCTAGCACCCTTGGCCACCTCCTCTACAATGGCACCCCATTGACTATTCCCCAACCCTGCTTTATTCTGCATTATTGCTGCCTGCTGTATGATATGTTTGCTTGTTTACTGCTTCTGTCTATGCCGTAGCTATAAGCTCTGTGAGAACAGAAGCTGCGTTTTATCACTGTCCTATCCCTAAGCATTTAGTACAGTGCCTGGCCCGTAGTAGGTGCTCACTAAATATTTCTCGAAGAATGAATGCATGAAGCATGCAGGCATTGCCTTCAAGGCTCCTCACAGGCGTCTGACCAATACTCTCCAGGCTGAACTCTTGACTCTCCCTGCCCTGTCCCCAGGCCCCTCACCAAATGTACTCTTCCCCTGCCCCCAGCCAGTATTGTTTCATTTTTGCTCAAGGGGCCCCTTATGCCTGAGATGCCCTTCCTGTCACCTTCACCTGACATAAGATGCCATTTTCAAGACTCGGTTCAAAAAACACCCTTTGAGGCTGTTCCCCGGCACCGTGCCTGGCACATGTTTCCCTCCCTGGCCCTCGAGCTCTTGATTCTCTGGTCTTTCTGTAGCGTGGCTCCCCCTGCCTGTCTGCCTCCGTCTGTGAGCACGCCGGCACTCCCGGGCATGCAGGGCACGCCGCGTCTTGGACAGCGGGTACGCGGGTAGTATGTGCGCAATAAAAGGTTGATTTCAGAGCTCGGAGAAAGAAAGCCTTCTTGTCCTCCTTACTTGTAGTTTTACTCGGACTGAGCTGCAGTCTGCTTTGTGTCTGGGGGCTGCTAACTCATGGCAATGTAACTTTCGTCTTTCCTGGGAGGTTCCGCCAAGTTCTTCCCAGCCTGGCTTTTTCTGGTGCTTCTATTCTCCCTACCAACACATTTCGTATGTCCCTGTCTTCAATGCTTATAGCTAGAGAGGCTCCTTGACTTGTATCCAAATTATTTTTTACCTGATCCTATGCCCGCCCTTCCCAAAGTGTGTCCTGGTGACACTGGTCTGGGAGGGACCGTGGGGGAGAGACCTCCGCCTGGATTGTGTCAGCATGTCAAATGATCTGTGACGTCCTGCAGTAAAAACACCTGTTTAGCACCATTAAGCCAAAGAATCACATATTTCTTTAACTACGGAACTATTTTTTTCCACAAAGCATCTATGAATACCCTGAAAAGTTAGAACTCTGCAGCACATAATTGTGCAATGTTATCCTGGACGACACAGGTGTGCGAGAATATTTGTGAGATAAGGAATAAACTGTAGATGGTGTTGCAATTCATGCATGTACAGAAATGGAATACTAATCAGTAGCATAATAACATAGTACAATAACAGTCGGCCTCCTTCTATGCTTCTTGCATACCTGGTACTGCTCTAGAATAATCCTCACAAAAGCTCCTATGAGGAAAGCACCATTGCCATCAGTCCCATTTCACAGGTGGGGAAGTAAGACACAGAGAGGTTAAGAGACACACTGAATCCACACAGCTGCTAAGGGACAGAGGAGGCCTTCCAGCCCTGGGGCCTGTTTCCAGGGACCCTGCTTGAAGTCACTCCACTCTAGTGAGGCATGCCGCGTGGGCCTCGTGTAACGTGGGTTTATAGGAAACTTTCCTAAGAGCAGGAAAGCAGTACTCCTTTTGCATCCACTATGCATCAAGCATGTTATGTACCTTATCTCATTTAAAGTTCTCAGTGACCTTAGGAAGCAGGAATTATGATTGGCCTCTCCAATCACCCAGTTAATGGGCGATTCACCTCTCCATTGCCTTTCTATTCACAATGCTGCTCAAAAATGGCACCAGGACCTAATGCAGTCTCCCAACCACTTGTTAAGTCTTCCTTATGGCAGGGCACCTGGGTGGCTCAGGTTAAGCGTCTGCCAGTCATGATCTCAGGGTCCTGGGATCGAGCCCTGCATCAGCAGGGCTCCCTGCTCAGCAGGGTGTCTGCTTCTCCCTCTCCCTCTGCCCCTCTTCACACCCCACTTGTGCTCTTTCTCTCTCTCTAAAATAAATAACTAAAATCTTAAAAAAAAAGAAAGTCTTCCTTATGGCTACTCCTTCACAGCAATTCCTTCCAGAAGCCTGGGGACGGGCTAAAGGAAAAGACCTCTCCTGGGAATGGGTGGTAAGCTTAGAAAACAGGCTTGGCTATTTGGAGAAAAGGCAACAGCACCCACCAAGGGCACACATACCTCCAGGTAGCTTTTCTTTCCTTTTACTAACAAGCCTGTCAGGCCAGAAATAAAAGAATAAAAGGGTCTGTCCACCAATACAAGTGAGAATTGTGGATAATCAAAGACTCAGCGAGAAAGAGGGGAAGGCTGGTACATTTGCACCCTGAGAAAGGGGACCACTTAACACTGAGTCAGGTCTCTCTCAAAGCTTCAGTAGGTATCCTCCTCCACCCCAAATCACACGAATAGGCATTGTAATGGAGTGTAGGACAAGGATGAAGTGAGCACCATTTTTCTCTCTCCAAAGGGTAATGGTGGCAAAGTCCATATTAATCAAGCCAAGCCTGAAAGGAAAGTTTCTGCGGGTCTGCATCCTCAGCGCCGAGGCTGCTGAAGGACAATGCAACCCAAGTGGCCAGTGCAAAAAATAATTTGTCAGGAGCATGATTCGCCTGGGCGATTGCATCCTTCAGATGAGTCCCTGAAGAGGTTGTGGAACAGGGACACCTGGGCTGTCCATCACAGCTCTAGACTTCACTCTTGGCTTATGAAACTTCATCAAAATTAGTTGGATATTTTTCAGCCAAGGAAGTGTTAAGTTTGTTGAGATTCTTAGGTAAATAACTAACCAGGAAGATAGAGGAGACACTTGTGAGCAAGAGTAAGATGATTGTGGACCTGGAAGATTCTACCACATGTTGCCAGGTGGGTAGCTCTGATGTCCTTAGCTCTGGAGCCCCACAACTCCTGAGTGAACTCCCCAGGGAAAACCCTGGGGGATCAGTTCCATTTAGGGAGAGATCTGAAGCTGTGGGTGCCTCTTAGCTAAATTAGGCAAGTCCCAACCACAGCTTCCTGAAGTAAAGGAAACCAACATGGCATGGTGCTGGAGCTCCAGGGAGGAAGCCCAAATGCTTCTGGGTCCACCACACACGGTTGTGCTTTGCCAAACCCCAGGGGGCAATCTTTAAATCCTATTCACTGTAGATTCGTATACTGATTAAGACCATCTTATGACAGATGGCAGTCAAATGTTTTAAGGAAAGTTTTTTTTCTTATTCATAAACAACTTTTCTGTGGGCTCATCCAGTACTGCCTGAACCCTGAGCTGCTCACAGGGGCAAAGATGTCTAATCTGAGCCTTGCCTTCTCTTCTTGCTACTTCGTCCTTGGGGGAGGAAGAAAGGCGTGGTCATGCTCTCACTCAGGGAGAGAGTCCTGGGACTGGAAGGACCTACACCTGGTCAGGGAAGGATCTGGCTTACACGAAGGTTAACAAACCTCCCACAGCCTTCCCTTTGAATCTTTTGGTTTGTTCCATTTTCACACTGCTTTCTCTTACATTTTTTTCAACCAAGACTTAGAGACATCAAGGTAGCATATTCCTTTAAAAGCCAGTTTAAAATGTGCCACTTCTCAATCCACAGAACAAAGGCTCTTCCTGCTCACGCCCAGCATTCCTGCTTCTGGGCCAACGTGTTCAAGGTGCAGTGACAGAACCCAAAGCCAACCTTTCCCTGAAGCTTCTGGGCAGAGGAGAAATCCCCAGGGCTCCTGGAAAGGAAGTGAGGTCATGGTGAGGTCATCCCATCACAGCAGGTGGGGGAGTTCTTGAGGATCTGAACCTTCGGGGGAAGAAAGCTTTTCAACCTTAAGGTTGCCTGTATCCAAAAAAAAAAAAACCACCCTGATCATCTCTCTTTCTCCCTTCACCCCCGAGCTTTTGTCTTGTCTTGTGTTTTCCTTCCTTCCTTCCTTTCTTCTTTCTTTCTTTCTTTCTCTTTCTTTTCTTTCTTTCTTTCTCTTTCTTTCTTTCTTTCTTTCTTTCTTTCTTTCTTTCTTTCTTTCTTTCTTCTTTCTTTCTTTTTCTTTCTTTCTTCTTTCTTTCTTTCTTTCTTCTTTCTTTCTTTCTTTCTTTCTTTTTCTTTCTTTCTTCCTTTTTTTCTTTCCCTTTCTTTCTTTCTTGCTCTCTCTCCCTCTCTCTCACTTTTTTTTCTCTTGGCACTGTGAAACCGGGTGCTCTGGACGTCCGGGCACAAATGTTTTATTCCTTCTTGGCTCTGTGCTCGGCCTGGCTGTCCCTGCCCCAGGCCAAGGCAGCTGCAGGTGACTCACCGTCTGAGTCTAGTTGCTGCAGATTCTAGGCTGGGTTTGTTTCTTTAGGAAACCTACAGCACTGCCCTGGACTTAAGTCAAAGTTTTCTTTGAGATCTGGGACTTTTTCGACCATTATTTCTAGCACTTAGCACAATGCAGGGCACTTAGTAGGCACTCAAAAAATATTTGTGGAATGAACTGAAGAAATAAATGAATGACTGAATGGCGTGTTTTACATGGATTCATGTATATGATGTGTATCTGTCGGGGTCCTCCAGAGAAACAGAACCAATAAGAGATTTTAGATATAGATAGAGACATATAGGTATTTATTTTAAGGAATTGGCTTATACGCTTGTGGGGACTGGCAAACCCAAAATCCACAGGGCACGCCAGCAGCCTGGAAACTCAGGAGGCAGGAGGTGATACTGCAGTCTTGAGTCAGAATTTCTTCCTCTGCCGGAGGTCTCAGGTTTTGCTCGTAGGGCCTTCAGTGACTGGATGAGGCCCACCCACATTATTAAGAGTAATCTCCTTTATTTAAAGTCAAATGATTGTAGATGATAATCACACCCCCAGCATACCTTCACAGCAACACCTAGATTAATGTTTGATTGCATAACTGAGTGCTAACCAAGCCTAACCAAGTGCCACAGAAAACTAACCATCATCTCTTGTGTCAAGTTACGTCCATGGGAACAATTACCACCACCACCACAGAAAACCTGCCACCAAACAAATACCATGTAATAAAAACCCAGTAAAACCGAGTTAAAAACCTATATCCCAGGTCCGGCTGGGTGCTCGCAGCACCAAAACGCTTAAAACACATGCCTTCAGGGGTAGACGAACCATGAGAGACGATGGACTCTGAAAAACAAACTGAGGGTTCTAGAGGGGAGGGGGGTGGGAGGATGGGTTAGCCTGGTGATGGGTATTAAAGAGGGCATGCTCTGCATGGAGCACTGGGTGTTATACACAAATAATGAATCATGGAACACTACATCTAAAACTAATGATGTAATGTATGGGGATTAACATAAGAATAAAAAATAAATAATAAATAGAAAGTTTTACAAAAAAAAAAAAAACACATGCCCTCAAGGAGACCACTTTCCGGTAGGAGAGAGTCTGGTAGACAGATCATCACAAACGACTTTAATACATGCTCTAATCAAGATGTAGATGAAACTTGCTTCCTGCTATTTAGAGTTGGTAACCTCGAAGTGGTCAGAATGACTTGGTAACTTGAGAGAAGGTCTGATGTCTGCCAAGCTAATATGACAACCTTAGCTGCCCCGCAGAGAGAGTTTCAAATACCTTAAATAAATGGGCTGTGAAATGGCCACAGGGTCTTAATGCCAGCAAATGTCAAAACACCCAGGGCGATCTGGGTATTTGGGGAAAGGCCTGCCAGGCAGCCATCCTCGTTCTGCTGCCTGCAGCTTTTCCTGAATGCCAATCAGACCCCTCCCCGCCCCAGCCCTGCTCCGCATTAGAGCTAAAGTCCTCTGAATACGTTCCCCAAGAAACTGATGCCTGGGAGGGCAGGTTAGAGCTGCAGCCCTGTCTGCTGCCTCACCTGGGGTACACGAGGCCCCCGGGCTAACTGCAGCAACAGTTCTATTTCTGGAAGAGCGGCACTGCATTCTGTTTCCCTCCCCTCGGCGTATGAGCAGATGAAAGGCATCTGTTTACTTCAGCAGTGCTGATGGCTTTTATAGCGTGCATCTTCTTTACCCCACCCCACAATATCCGTTGTCAACTTGAAGACTGGGCTCGATAGCTTTAGTTGCCAATGCATGGCTAACACCAAGATGGGCTTGTCTGATGTACCTCTTGTGTCCAGCATAGAAATGTGCAGATCACACAGTGAAGGGCCAGCGCTTCCTTACGCCAGTCCATGTGGTCAAGTCCAACGGCGAGACTCCCAAGTCGAGGCTGCCCTGTGTTAAATCTGACGCGGAGTCTTGTGGAAGCACAGAAGCAGGGCAGCGGCAGATCTCACGGTACAGAAAAAGCAGCAGGGATGCTAACAGGTCGCGTTAAGATGTCAGTTCCCGGTGGGTCGGAAAAGAATTCAAAGACTCTAACCCGAAGCATCGGAAGAGTCTGGAAGGAAAGTCTCAAACCTTATCATGGTTCTCAGGAGGGTGGGATTGGAAGGGGGCACAGTGGAGCCCGCATTTTTTTACTTTGTACACTTCCACATTGCTTCAATCTGATATTACTTTTGTAATTAGGACATTAAAAGCTAAAATTGCCTTTTGTGTTGTTTTTTAAAGAAAATTGATTGTTTAACCCTAGCACAAGAGCAGCAGTAAAAGCAGGCAACACAAGAGTACCAACCAACTGACCCCGTTGGCAAATACCCTTGAGCCCTCGACCCCCCCAAACACACACTTTGATCTCGGGTTTCTTGACGTGGATTTTAAAAGCATGACCCATCCGGGGCCGTCCGTTCCGAACGGTGCCGGCCTCCGGGGGCCCCGCCTAAGCCTGAGGGACGGCGGGGGGCAGTGGTCAGCCAAGTGTGTATTTGCCCACCCAGACCGCGCCTGGGACTGACGCACGGTCTAATTATCATGCCGAGCTGCTGCTGGAGGCGGCTGGAGGGAGTTGGCATCTGCTTTTGCAGAGCACAGTTTCTGCAAATAATTAACCACCAGCACTCTTGATTCTCTCTAATTAATGAAGAGGAAGCCTGGAATCTTCAAAGTCCACGGATGTCATGCTGCCATTGTGTCAGGATTGATCTCCTTTGTTCTAAACCGAAGAGCATTCCTCTCCTGCCTCTCTTAATTCTTTATAAATCGAATTTTTCTATTACTAGTTGTGACAGCTTAGTAACATGACTTCAGAAATTCACCTGCAGTTCATGCCAGTATTGGAAGCCTGAATAATAATAATTTTTTAAAAAGAACCATAATGGAACAAGCTTTCTGTCTCTGACCGAGAATTAATCATAGTGAGGAGACACCTACTGAAAGGACGGTCGTTAATTAGCTCTAATGGATCTTGCTAGGTGGAATCTGAATTACTGGGAAGCTGCAAACCAGGAAAGAGGAGATCCTTCCATTTCTCTGTCCATCTCTATGTGAGGCCGGGATGAAGATGATGGGGCTTTGCTTCCAGAGGGCCAGGGAGTCAGGAGGGAGCCACAGAGGAGTTCAGTTCAGTGGGGGATGCTGATGTGTTAGCCGGGAAGCCTGCCAACTCTGAACATCTTGGAGGAAAAGCAAGGGGAGTGGTTGTTTTCAGTGCAAAGGGTCTATCTCTGTGACCTTGCCTGAACATATAATGAAACCATACAGAATGGATCCTTTTCAAATCGAAGTCAGATCACTCTACCCTAAAGGCTCCAATGGCCCCATTTCTCTAAAGAAAACAAAGCTTATACATCAGTCTACAGGGTCCTGCCAATCTGGTCCCTGTTTCCTCTATGACCTCATTTCCTCTATGTTCCTCCTTACCCACTCCATTCTAGGCATACTGGTCTCCTTGATGTTCTCCCAACACTCCACTCAATGCTCCTACCACGGGACCTTTGCACTGGCTATTCTGTCTGTCTCTAGCACCACTTTCCAGATACCTATTTGTCTTCCTTCCCTTCCTCTAAGACTTTGCTAAACTGTCGCCAGTTAATGAGGCCAACGTTGACCACCCCATATAAAATGGGCCCTCTCTCCCCCAGCACTCCCCATTCCTCTTACCCTGCTATATTTTTCTCTCTTACCTCCTAACATACCATGTAATTTCCTTATTTATCATGTTTGTTGTTGAATATTTTCTTCCTCCACTTCCTACTAGAGTATAAGCTCCACAAGATCAGGGATTGTCATCTGTTTTGCTCATCAATGTATTGCCAGCACCTAGAACTGTGCCAGTTCAATAAATATTTGCACAGTGAATGAATCAGTCATCATACTTCACAGTGTTTGCTGGTATGTGTGAAGACTGCATGTGCCTATCCAAGATGATTGCTCAAACATCTTATAAAGGCTGGGGTATGAGCTGTTCCTTTTTCTTTCTTAAGTGTCTAGATGAAGTGCTGTTATTTCTTCTGGCTGCCAAATGTTAATAATTAAAGCAAACAGTGTGATCAGAGTTAAATATTACTTGAGTTGATTCTTTCTTTCCCAGTGGCTTCTGATAGAAAACAGTAGCGTGGGACTGGCCGAGAATGAGGCTGTTATAAAAGGGGGTTGGCTTTTGTCCCCAGAGTCTGTGTTCTTCCTCTTTAAGTCCATAGAGAGTCCTCTTTAAGACTTTAGAGCTATTGTGCAGCCGAAATCATGACGGGGTGAAATGTGTCCCTGCTGAAATTTAACAGTGACCCTACTGAGGGGGAAGCCATTCATAGGCATCCAGAGAAAAGGCAGATTTGCTGAGGGTATGGGGCCAGGGCCAGAGCAGAGAGTTTCAGGCAGGCAGTTACAGTGAATTTTACATCTGTGGATTGTTGCCCTATCTATGGATTGTGTACAAATCCTCTTTTACCCTTCCCACTCATGCTTCCCAATAATGAGGCCATAATAGAGTCCTGCTCTAGATTCTTTCCATTAAAGAATGCCTACTGAGTCTTGCTTGTGTCTGGGACTTACTGGGGATTAGATAAATCTGGAGGAGTTGCAGGGTAGACCGATCAGGGCAATAGGAAGTGGATAGATCCAACCTTCCATGCTCTACTTAATTTGTGCCTCATATCAATCTAGTCCTTCGTTCAGAGGGGCTGATGTCAGAGGAAAATATATGTAAATTCAGTTAACAAGTCATCTGGTGCTAGGCTAGGTGCTGAGTCATGAAGCGTAGACTGTCGCCCTGATTCTGCAGCTGCTGGGTGAGTGACTTTGGCCATTCAGCATCCTGTACCATGGTTTCCAACTGGGCCTTCTTAATACTTTACAAAATTCTTTCTCATTTATTCCTCTGAATAACCCTGTCTCTTACTTTAGAGATAAAGAAAAAAGGTCCAGAAAGTTCAACGTACTTGCCAAAGTACTTTGGCACTGTTATTAAGAGGTAGGACTAGAAAAAATAAAAATTAGAACTACCATATGATCCAGCACTCCCACTTCTGGGTATTTATCCAAAGGATATGAAAATAGGATATTGAAGAGCTATCCGCACTCTCATGTTCATTGCAGCACTATTCGCAATAGCTGAGATGTGGAAACAACCTACCGAAAGATGAATGGATAAAGATGTGATATATATATGTATACACACACACACACACACACACACACAAGAATACTATTCAGCCACAAGAAAGAGGAAAATCCTGCTATTGGTGAAAACACAGATGGGCATTATGCTAAGTGAGATAAGTCAGACAGAGAAAGGCAAGTACTGCATGGTTATTATTCATATGTGGAATTTTACTTTATTTATTTAATTTAAATACAATTAATTAACATATATGTATTATATGTTTCAGAAGTAGAGGTCTGATTCATCAGTGATGATTCATCAGTTTTGTATAATACCCAGTGCTCATTGCATCACGTGCCCTCCTCAATGTCCATCACCCTCCCCTCCAGCAACCCTCTGTTTCCTATGATTAAGAGTCTCTTATGGTTTGTCTCCCTCTCTGATTTTGTCTTGTTTTGTTTTCTCCTCTCTTCTCCTATGATCCTCTGTTTTGTGTCTTAAGTTCCACATATGAGTGAGATCATATGATAATTGGCTTTCTCTGATTGACTTATTTCATTTAGCATAATATACCCTCTAGTTCCATCATATGTGGAATTTTAAAAAACAAAAAATGTCAAACTCATAGAAACAGAGGATAGAAAAGTAGTTGCCGGGGGCTGGAGGGTGTGGGAAATAGGGAGAAGTAGGGGGAAAAAAGAAAGGAAAAAGAACACCCACCCTATGTTCCTCTTGGAGCTATAAATGGAACTCTTCTTATGAGTAAAAAAGCATTTTACCAATCCAAAGGGGATCACTATTAAAGGGGCCTCCCCAATTTAGAGAATGTTCGGCGGTCAGAGCTAAGAACTCGAACTAAGTCTCATGGCAGTAAAAGTATGAACTACTGTGTTTTTTCGATATTCTAAATTCAAATTCCAAGGCTGACATTTAGAGCATCCCTTCAAAGCCAAGTTTGGTACAGTGCTCTGGTTCTAAATAGCAAAATTGACCTTCCCTCTTAGACTCAGATTCTAAATTATTCTGAAGATTCTTCCTCTTAGACTGCTCCCGACAACCAACCTGAAGCAGGAGCCTCCAGGACACTCTTGCTGATTTACAACCGCAATCTCGCTAAAAGGAATGGAAAAAAGCCAGGGCGAGTTTCTGTTAGACAGAATGAGTGGCATGAAATACTAACATCGCGACAGCTTGGTATACGACTCACTGGCCGACTGTGGGACAGCCCTCCCTTTCTTAGTTTGCCAAAATAGATCATTTGTTAGGAAACTGAGGGAGCCTTGTTCCTCAGCCTCCATCCCCAAAAGATGAAGGGAGAGGGCTGCTGACCACGCTCCTTAGCATGTGCCTGCTTGTGGCTCCCAAACGCCAACACTGGGCCAGCACGCCTTTCCTTGCGACGTTCCATGTCAGTGGTCTGTCTTTGATGAGTATCTGTGACTGCTGTATGCAGAGCCTTTCTGTTTCCTGCCTTTATAGAAAGAATAAAGACTGGGCAGGAGGCACGCAGTAAGCTCCAGCTGTCCCTGCTTAAAATACAATGATTAGATGTGAATCGGCCATTTGGGTTTGACAAAACATTATCTAAATGAAGAAGGAGGTCCTTTTCCCTCATCTTTATTTTCTCCCAGAAACTTGACCCCATGCTATCAACTGGTCAATCAAATATTTGTTGAAAACTCCCCCTACCTCATCTTACACAAAGCCAACGGTGCAGCAAGAAGCAAAACCTTACAAGTTATTAAAGACTTAGCTTGGAAAATACGGTGAAAATTTGTTCATCAAGAGTGGAAAACTCAAATGATGACAGGGGCCAGGTGGGCAACATGAATGAATGAGGGCATGAAGCTGTTTTCATGACAGCTTCTTAAGGTAATTTTTTGGACACAGATACATTTTCTTTGTATATTTAATAAACAGGAATATTATTTTCTCCACAAAATCACAGGCTTGTTGGTCTATCTTCAGTTTTTACATTTTTTTTATAGAGACAAAAGTATCTTCTTCAACTCTCCTGTAAGACGACAGTAGGGTTAGGTGCCAATTCAAATGGCAACCAACCGCAGAGTTAAGAAACAACTGGAAATGCTACATGGAAGTGGTGGGGCTGTGTCTAGTCGCAGAGCTTGGGGGTTATCACCAGGGAGCAGCTGCTTACTAAGTGCCATGTTGCCTTATTCCTGAGTGAAAATGGGTGCCCAGAATATATCTTCAAATTCCTCTAAAACACCATTCTTCCCTACACACGTCATGGAGTATGTTGCTATTTTGGTCCCTTAGATTTCTTTAAGTTTGTCTTGTCCTTCTGTTTCCCCCAAGTGCATGGGAGACTCCCCCTGAAGGCTGAGGTTTCCACCATTTTGTCCACTCACAGGGATAGTCTGAGCTCTTTGTACATGGCTGCTGGGCAATGGTTACTCCATATTGTCATTGGGCTCATCATGACAGAGAGAACACCCTTCACATGGATTATGCAGAGTGATGCACCAGTGGGTGAGTTTTGATTCTCAAGGAAAGCTAGAGCGATCTCCAAAGTGACATGTGGGCTTCATTCAGGTAAATCTGAAAAGGTCTCTGTAGTAGATTGCAAAATGGTCATAAATACCTTTCTGGCCTGTGTGCTGGCCTCTTTGCCACTCCTTCCATCAAGAAATCTATTTGACTCTGGGCTTGACTATGTAACTTGTTTTGATCATTGAATATTAGCAAACATAATACAAGTAGAGACTTGAAAAGCATTGGTGCATTGCGGCGTACCAGCTCCTGCTTCACTGGATCCATGAGAGCACCATAAAAATAAGCTCAATGCCCCAGTGACAGCTTGTTAACCACCAGTCATGTGAGTGAGGCTCATCCTAGACCAACCATCTGGCCTAGATGAGACTGGCAGAAGAACCAACCAGCTGAGCCCAGCCCAAATTTCCCACTCACAGAAATGTGAGCTAATAAGTGATCCTTGTTTGAAAAACCAAAATCATGCCTTGCTCTCCAATCCAACTGAAGAACAGAGTCTGCCCATTGCCATCAATTTACTCCATGCTGAGGGTAACTCCACAGCGACATGAGGAAAGTGCCTGTGAGATCACAGAATCTCTACGCAAGGACACCATACCGGTTCACTCCTCCTATGTGCCAAGTCAGCCCTCTGACTGTTTTAATGCCTCCGATAATACCAATAGCCCTTGAAGGTAGCTGCTTCCATCTTAGGTCAGTTTTGACTCTTAGAAATGCCTTCTTTACATCGATCCAAAGTGTCTCTCCTATGAATTCAGCCCAATGGTTCTGGCTACAGCACAAGATGAGCAGAACAAGTCTATCTCTGTACATGGAAGTTCTTCACATTCTTGAACACAGCATACATAAGGATTCTCTGGCTTAAACTTCTCTTGTTCCTTCAACAACCTTTTATAGGACATGATTCCAAATTTCTTGACCATCCTACTTGCATCATTCACTTGGCCCCAGGATGTGTCTCCACGTGGTGCCCCAAACTGAGTACAGCTCTCTGCTGCAGTCTGACTCCAACACAGTAAAATAGGCATGACTCACTTCCTCACCCCAGATGGCACCTGGTTTTTTCATGTGGCCTAGGATCATATTGACTTTTGGAGCAGGCCCTTTGTTGACTAAAACTCATAAGAATTTTCATTCAGACTGTTGTAAAATTATGTCTTTCATACCCGAGAATTAGATTTAGGCCATAGCGCCAATCTTCAAAATTCTTTAGCAGCTTCTATGATTTTAAAATATATTCACAAAATTTTTGAATACTCCTCCCTTCAAGGGGTAAAGCCTAATTCCCCTCCTTGAATACAGGTGGACCTAGTAACTTGTTTTTAATAAATAGAATAAAGTGGATGTGATGGTGTGTGACTTTAAAGATTAGGTCCTAAAAGAAACTGTAACTTTCTTCCTTTCTTGGCTTGCTCTTTCTGGGGTAAGTTTGTGCCACATCTTGAGGATGCTCATGCAGCCTATGGACAGGCTTACATGGTGAGAAACCGAAGTCTCCTGCCCACAGCCATGTGATTGAGCCAGATTCAAAGCAGATTCTCTACCCTAGTCAAGGCTTCAGATGACTGCAGCCCTGACCCACATCCTGACTGAAGCTACATGAGAAACCCTGAGCCAGAAACACCCAGCTAAGCTCTTGCTGCATTTGTGAACTAAAGAAACTACAAGATAATAAATACTTGTTGTTTAAGCCACTCAGTTTGGGTGTGGTTTGCTATGTAGCAAAAGATAATGAATACCTCTTGATTCTGTGGTTGGATATCTTTCTTACCCACCCATGCTATTCACACAAGGAGTAAGCGTGCCCTTTCTTTGTATATCAAAACCTACAATTGATACAAATTATAGGTATGACAGAGCCCTTGGAGATGCTATTAGAGGCTTCCTTAAGATCATCACGGGTTCTTTACACAGCATCCTTAGATATGGTGCTTTGGCCAGTTCTTAATACACCCTGCTATAAGAGGGAGACAACACCAGACATTGGTGGGAAGACTTGACTGGAACCTTGATGAATTATAAGAATTCAGACGGGCCCAGAGGGATGGCAGGTGTGAGCATATTCAGTGCACACAGACAGATTCCTATATATAGGTCAGATTCAAGGGACAACAGAGAGATAGCTGGACCTCAAGCTCTTGAGGAGAAGGACTATTCTTTTTTTTTTTTTTCCAAGATTTTTCTTAAGATTTTATTTATTTATTTGACAGAGAGAGAGACAGCGAGAGAGGGAACACAAGCAGGCGGAGTGGGGGAGGGAGAAGCAGGCTTCCCGCCGAGCAGGGAGCCCGATGTGGGACTGGATCCCAGGATCCTGGGACCATGACCTTAGCCTAAGGCAGACGCTTAACGACTGAGCCACCCAGGCACCCGAGAAGGACTATTCTTGTCTCGTTTACTGCCCATGCCTCAGGTCTGGCACATAGAGAAAGGCTCAGTAAACTTTTTTTTTTTAATGATAAGATAATGAAAAAATAGAGAGTTTGAAAGACAAAGAGTAAGAGAAGTTTAGATATGGAGGCTAGCCAGAAGAGCTTCATGGTCAAAATACTTTTCTAGGAGTCGATTTTTCAGTTAGAGAGGATCAACATCTGCTTGAGCTTTGAGCAGAGCTTAAGCAGGGTTGATACTTGGTGTGACAGGAGGTACAGAGAAGATTGTGTGTCATAAACTGTGACTCCCAAATGCCACTTAAAGTAGGCAGAGATTAGTTCAACCTCAGCAGGCTCTTGAAGTATTTTTCTTAGGGAAAACTCTATGGGGGGTGGGGGCAGAATGACTCACCTAGAAAGGCAAGAGCCATGCGCGTAATTGATCTTGGAGTCAAGGTTACCAGATTAAGCCTAGATCGAAGCTGAGAATTTGCATGGATGACCAGAGTATAGAGGGATGTGAGTCAGAGAAGCGACAGCCGAGAGGCATACAATATGTATGAACCATGTGTGGTGTCTGTCTCGATTTCAACAGCTTCTTTGTTTCCAAGGTCTTCCAGAATTGGACTGTGCTCATTGGGCAGCACACCCCAGCCCCAGCACATCCTTGCTCCTGACTCTTTTCCTCTGACCTAATTTCCTGGTCCCCAATATTTTTGTAGTTCATCTCTTGGCAAAAGCATCAGCTTTCCTGAAGTTCAGATACAGGTCCTTAGACCACAACTTAGCTGGGAACCTGGTAAGTCAAGTTCTGTTTAGCAAAGGGCACAGGAAAAGACAGGACTTAAATTAAAATACACTTTCCCGGATGTGGCTGATTTGTTTGTGAGATTCATATTTTTATTAATACAACAAAATGTATATACTGCTTTAATCTAAGTATGGCTGTAGTTGTTGGGGACACACACAAAAATCAATAATATAAGATTCTTACATTAAGAACCTCACAGCCTAGTAAGGGAGAGTCCAAACTCTGTGCTTCTATGGTGCGTGTGTGTGTGTGTGTGTGTGTGGTGACACAAGAACTAAGAGTCATAGTGACCTATGGAGTATCATAGAGGGAGGGACTAACTGCGCACACATGTGTGTGTGAGCTGGATGGGGAGCTTTGGAAGAATGTCAGGGAAAGCTCCATCAAAAAGATAATGCTCAAACTGAATCTTGATGGAATAAGTATAGAAGATCACTCAGGAGATAAGATCACTAGACAGATCTAAAGACATGGGAGAGCACGACGGATTTGAGGGAGGGGGTATATCTATGTGATGAAGGGAGTGATGGAAAGATGGCATGAAGGGAATGATAAGAGATGAACCTGGGAAAGTAGGCAGAATGCCAGTCTAGAAAGTATGAGATTTATCTGGTAGGTGATGGGGAACCAAGGAACAGTTTTAAACAGAAGAGTTATGCATTCCGGGGGAGGCTGGATGGCTCAGTTAGTTAATCGTCTACCTTCGGCTCAGGTCATGATCCCAGGGTCCCGGGATCGAGCCCCGCATCGTCGGGCTTCCTGCTCAGCAGGAGTCTGCTTCTCCCTCTCCCTCCTTCCCTCCTGCTCGTGCTTGCACACTCTCACATGTGCTCTCTCTCAAATAAATAAATAAAATCTTATATAAAAAAAGAAGAGTTATGCATTCTCATTTGTAATTTTGAAATATAACCAATGGTGGAATGTTGGTGAATTGGAGGCGGGAGATTTGTTGGAGAGTTACTCCAGCAATCTAGGCAAAAGTGGATGAAATGTAATGACAGTGGACATGGAAGAGGAGAGATTTCTAAGGATCTGAATGGACAAGGCCTGGCAGGGATTAGAGGCTGGTGGATTGATGTAGTAGAGCTGTGTGCATCAGTGAGCTTTGTGTTGTTCAACCAAGATCAGTAAAGGTCAGTTTTAATATTATCATTGGTCACACCTGTGACCCCCCTCTGGGGGGTCTGGAAACAGGTAGGATGTTACAAAGGGGAGAAGAGGCCAGTGTATCAAGCAGATTGTGGTTGAGAATGGTTAAGTATAAAAGTGACTGTCAGCAGCATGAAGGACGATCAAGGGCCTTCTTGTGGGAACTTCAACTGAAAATAGCTCCCTGGGCTGGACTGGCAAGCCCATGCGCTCCAACGGTGCATGGGTGCCATCTCTGTAAGCAGGCTGGGGAGATCCCCAGATGACCTTGGCCTATAGTTAGCTCTCACATCAGCTGTGGCTGGTTTCCAAAGTAGCAGCAACGGCAGCTGACAGCTTTGGAAGTATATTTTCTTCTCTGTAAAGAAAAAGTGCCCATAAGCAGTACATTTCCCAAGAAGCTACTCTTCCTGGTTTGACTAAGGGCTTCTGTGGCAGAAAATATGCAGTGTTCCCATAAGGCTATTTAAAAATTTAATCACTTTTCTCTTGCGGCAAAACACCTTGAACCTCTTGGGTAACTTAGAAGAATCAAAGCGTTACGTTCTATTCTTGGAACATATATCAAAGAAATGCCTGCTTGCGTGCCTTAGTTCATTAGAGAATCTTTTCTCCTTCTGCGTATCAATAAAAGTGAATTAGAATATAAGGGTTCAAAGGCAGAGAAGGAATGTAACCCTAACAGATTAGAAGTCAATGCCTACTTTGGGCATCTGACGTTGGAATACAGGAATCTAAGTTTGAGACTCTCCGATAAAAAATCCTTGCAGTCACTCAGTGTTCACATCACAACATCTGGTGGTAAGTGTGCTTTAGTGTATGATAACTGGGGAAAATATTGAGAGATTGCAGTAACGTTTTTTGTTTGTGTGTAAATGGAGCTTTAGTTCCTGTACTTCATCCAGAAAACACTAGAGGGAGTAAGTCAGATAGAGGAAAAGGCTATCTCTGAATGTACAAGAATGAAGAGACTGACGAGGAAGGCATTTCTGCATTTCCCCAAGGCACAGAATTTTACTTAGGTACACACTAATCTTTATATTGTGACCAAGTGACTTTATGTTTGAAACCCAGGGCTAAAAGACTTGATCTGTGATCTGCTGAGCCTGTTCAGAATCCAAAACAGTAAAGGAAAACCATTACTCTCTGACCAGAACCTGTATTCTGTCCATTTTAGGCATGTTGAGAGCCAAAGCGATAGAACTCTGGAGTCTTTAATTTAGAGGACACATTCTTTGGATGAATAACCTTTCACGGATATTGATTTTTTTTAATTTTTATACAGCACTGGTAGTCATACTTCCAATGCTCAAAGTGAATAGTAATGATACCAGGCATTTTCAGATACTTGTAGGAATAAAATGAGCTTTTTGTAAATATCCTAGACTGGCAGCCTTCTCCTCTTCGTTTTTCCCATAGTTCTCATGAATCAGGTCTACATTAAAACATCATTTTACAATCTAGTAACACTGAAGTTAACTGGCCCAATGTCATGCACTTGTCAATGAGAACTGATAAGTCTTCTTCTTGTTTAAATTCCCAGTTCTTTAGTTCCTTTGTGACCCCTTGAAAATGCCAAAAAACCTAGTGAAGGCCAGAGTCAAATTGCCTATTTTTAAAAAGAATTAACAATTAATCACTATAACCAGAAACAAGTATCTTAAAAAGCCGCTTCAGACACTATTCAACTGAAGGTTAAAATATTTTCCTGAATGATGAATTAATAATTCCATGAAATACTGCCCTTAAACCATAGCAGATTTTTGAAGTGCAGCTGTTGAAAGCGTGTGTGAATTCAAATGTAAGAAAAATCACAAGAAAGCATGCTAAATTAATGAGGAACCGCCCTTTTACAAACCGTGGGGTCTGCTTCACCTGGACGTTAATGTCCAGAGAATAGAAGTAACGTTATGAACTTCCTAAGGCAGCGTCTGTCGGAAACGATCAATTACACGGACAAGGAAAACTTTAGTTCCAAAGTTTGGGTTTGCGTTTGTTAGTCATGCATTATACTACTTACCTCTCAGGGCAGACCTTTAATTTCAGAAAGTGCTGAGATGCATTACTGCACCCGTTATCAAGTCTTTGGCAGAAATACCATTTATCCTTGTTGTGGTAATGAACAGATTTATAACACTCTGGTGTCACCATTCCTGAAAAAGCACGTTCATTTGAATATTTCTTCCACAAACATAGTGAAATATTTCATGAAGGCACATTGGTGTAGTCTACTATGGAGAGATATTGCTGGTGAACGACAGAATGTCTGGCTGATTTACATGAAACCCCAAGTGCTCGTATGAGAATAGGTTAGGTTTAGATTGACGAGCAAATGTGTAACCAGACTTCTGGCTGACAAATGGCAGAGCTATGCCAGCGCATTAGCTGCTCTGGAGAGAGACCAAAAAGTAAGGCGGGGGTGGGGGGGTTGGGGGGGATCAAGTTCATTCCATAAAGGACATTCAAACCTAATGGATGGCAGGGTGGCTGGGACATGAAGCACATATAAATTTTAATACCCCAAAATAGTACCGGGCGAGTTTAGAGTTGAGCTGGCATCCAAACCAATGACCAAATGCCTATCAAATTTTCCTGTATCGTGTGTGTTGTTTATATTTACATTCCTTCAAAAGGATCCTGGTGTTTTCAAGATAAGTCTATTTTACTGGCAGCTCTGGCTTAAAGTCACTAGCCTCTAAAAATGGCTTGTTTGGATAAACTAGAAAATGAAAATAAAAACTGATGAGATTAGTATTAACGATGGTGCCAAACACTAAACGGTCCAGATTGGATTTGATTTGTTCCAGTTGGGCACAGCTGAGAAGAGATATCCATACCGCTTTTGTGAAGAAGGATGAAGTGTTTGGACCACACTCTTCTTCTGAGGCTGAGACCGAAAGTGCAGGGCTTTGGGTCCGCCTTCAAGGAGGTCATATGTTTGTAATGATAGATGCTGCTCACTGAGCTGCCGGGGTGTGCCAGGCCCCCCGCCTCAGCACTGGAGATGCATTATCTCACTTAATTCTTACCCCCACGCTGTGCGATGGGTTGATGGCTTCGCTTTAGAGATTCGTTGACTTGTCCAAGGTCACACGCTAGTAAATGACAGGGTTAGGATTTAAACCTCAGTCTGACTCCAGAGCACCTTCCATTGTGCCACATCATTCTTGAATGGCTGATGAGCAGTATGGGTGGAGGTCTGGCAGCTTTCGAGCCATGTGGCATTTGAGTGGTATGGAAGCAAGAGCAACAGAGAGCCAGGAGACCGGGTCTGAATCCTGACTCTACTGTTTACTGTATATTTGATCTCAGAACAATTCCTAACATCTCTGAGCTATCTCCTTGTCTATAAAGAATGTGTGTCTTGTGTATGGTGGATTATTATAAAATTTATAAACAACCTTTCATTTTGAGCCTCTATGATACCAAGGAACTTTCAAGGGGCTTTTAATTCCTTTTGCTCATTAAGTAAACTCATATGTGAGGAAACACTTCGATTTGGAATTCAAGAACGGACTAAATTATTCCTTCTCTGCAAAATTCATTTCCTCTGTGGGTTGCCCCAACACTGACTATCTTCTGTTTCCTGGGGGGACCGACTCCACTCTGTGCTGAGCATGGTGCTCTGCTCACAGTGAGCCACAGAGAGACCTGTAGAACATGCTAGAAATACAAAATGGTATTTCATAATATTATCACAAAGAATACCACTGAAGTTGGCAATAAATGTTACTTCCAGTGAGTTAGAGAACCAAATACCCACGTAGTTGCCTATTTTGGATGCTTTATTCTATTTCTGTAAATTAAGGAGGTTTTATGGATTGTTTCCCCCTCCTTATGTATAATTTACTATGATACACTGACAGGTTTTCTCTGAAAACTGCCATCTACCATTAAAGTGTGCCATCCATTCCTTGTTTGGCTTGTACCCATTCTCCTGTTGGTGAAAATGTATACTTTGGCTTCCCTGCCATGGACATTCATCTCCTGCTGCTGGGCTGCTTGGCTCAGCATTCTTGAGGATCAAATGACATGGGCTGGGCTGTATGTGGGGAGCAACTTTGGAAAATTCCTTTGATGTTGCGCCTTGTGATACTCAATGGCTAAATCCAAGCTCTTGCTATTTGACCAAATGCCAAATGTACTAGTTCCTGAATATCTATGATCTTACAGATAACTGAATGGAAAAATAAGAAGTAACCACTGGGAAAAATATTTCAAAATTATTTTACCGGGCTAATTAAGGTAAAGCTTTGATTAATTGGAAAGTTAGTTGAGCAGAGTGTTAATTAGTTAATTAGGAGCTAAGGTATAGCACTTAAAAAAATCCACTTAATATAACCTGAGTTTCATCTATGTATAAGGTATTAGGAATGCAAAGAGGGTCAAAAGTTCATATAGTCCTTCTGTCCAAAGCAACTTCTGGCTTTCTTATACCCATTACCCATTGAATCCATTTTTTTATTCATTTAAAATTGTAAGAATTTAATCTAAGCATCATCTAAAGCCTGTAATGGTGTACTTAAACATTCCTTTATTTGCTTAAAATTTAGGTTGTTTCCACGTGTTTTCCATGACAGGAAATGCTGTAAAGAAAATCTTTACACAAAGAGGTTGCCTTTCATGATCATCATCTTTATTATTAAATTTTGTATTTCCTACAACAAACTCTCACATATGGAATTATTGGATCAAAGAAGACAATTTTATGTACCCATTTAAATATTGCATTTAAATACTCGATGCAATATGCATTACAGTTGCCTTCCATAGGAATTATACCAACATATCTTTGCACTACCATTGTTTGACTGTAAGTTTCTCCCTACTGTCTTGATCATTATTGGGCTTTTGATTGTTTGTTTACATTTTTTCCTTATAAAACAGGCAAAATACTTTTGAGTCAAAAAGCAAATTTAACACCCATTATTTACTGAATTCACACAATAACCTTGCAAAGTCAACAGTTTACAGACGAATAGGTACTGGGAAAGATTGACTTGCCCAAGTCTGTGCAACTACTATCAGAGCTGGGACTTGATCTTGCTTCTTGAATCCAGGCCCAGGTGCTGCACTCTTCCACAGCTAACCCTAAAAACCAGGAGGGTCTAGGCAAATGAGCCTCCAAGGTAAGCCCAGGGAGGCTCCATGGTGGTACGTATAGAGATGGACGTGAGCAGGACTGTCCAAATGGCTTTGTTCCTCTAAAAGTCAAACATTTCCTCAAACTGAGTGAATTTTTGGTTAATTGACACATGCTGTTGCACTCTCTCACATGCACATTACAAAGATTTTTTCTTTTTAAAGAGGAATGCTATTTAGTAGCGACTGAGTGTCCGAGGGTTTTAAGTAAACTCAGGAGGGTTTTAAGTAAACTCAGATATACATGAGTAACTTCACTGGAAGTTGTTCATGCATATCTGAAGCAGAATGTGGACTTTTGACTTTAGCCTATTCAACACAAGGAAATTCATAGTTAAAATTCCACTCTCAGCTCTCCAGCCAAGATGGGAATTGCCCTGGCCACAAAACATGACAGACAAGCCTGCCACGCGGCCCAATAATCTGTTGGCATTATAGAGTAGAGTAGGCAAGCCTCAGTAAACCAAGGCGTCACCTTCATTTTTCGAAAAGCCAAATGGATCAAAGTGGGTGCTTCATTCCTTACAGTGAAAACTCGGGTTTTGCTGGAGTGCACTATATGGAGTAAATGGCAAATGCCTCCCAGTTGGAGGGGGTTTGGATGCCCCAGGTATCCGTTTGGAAGGTCGTCATGGAAAAAATGACATGGAACCATGTGGCCTTCTTATTCTTTGCAGGGGTGGAAAGAAGGAAAACCTAGTTTGGAGGTCCCAGTCCCGTATGACACCAATGCCTGCCAGTGTCAGCCCCACTGAGTGTGGCTTGGGCAGAGCAGTTTGTCCTTCCATTCAGCTAGAGATTCTTGAGATTTAGAAGGTCCCCTGTAAACTGAGCAGGAGGCTGAATAATGGAGTTTAACAAAACTCAGAGATAGGCTCACCTTACCTAGATTACAAATCCCGTTAATTGCTGACCGGACTACCCTTTAATGGACATTAGGAACAGAACAACAAATCCCCAATACTTCTTTCACACGGATACGACTCTGAACATGGATAGCAGAAAGGATGTCTTGTTAACCTCACCCAACAACTCCGTTCAGATAATTGCAAAGAAGCCTGGATTTTTCAAGCATTCAGATAATTTCCTCTAGAGGCTTCTGTAGGGAGATGAAACTGCTTTGGTGCACCCTTCAGTGCTGAGAAGTTGATTTGGATTCACTCCGCTTTAAGGAGAAAAGCTGGAAGCAGCAGGATGGATTTGTAGAGATGTAGACAAGTGAATGTCTCTCCAGGTCACTCATTTTGTAACTAGATTTTAATTTTAATCAGTGAGGAATCCTGAAAAACAATAACAGAAAACAGCTTGGAAGCAGCTTTGATTTCAAAATTTCACAGTGATGTCTCCACTCCACCAAAGTGTTTTCATTGCCTTCTGCCTGAAAGGCCGGGCGATAAATATGCGTATCATCCAGCGCTCTGCCTGGAGCTGGGTTCTTGTTTTGCTGGAAGGCATTCGAGAGAAGACATGCTGAGCTGATTACCAGGGGCATTTCCCCCTGTCTAGTCAAACAGCTATTCTCTCTGACGTGATCAGAGTGTCTTCTGTCACCTCCAAACATTACACACTGTGACAACCTTGATTTCCAAGGCCCATACCGTCTGTGACCTCAGCAGTCCACACAAGATGCCAGCAGTTAGACAAGATGGCTGAACCCCTCCTGCCCAGCCCTGGCCAGGAGGTGGAGCTGGGGAGGGGCTGACCCTCATTTTGCCTGTCGTTTTTGGAAGGCTTTCATTTAGGTTTTTACTGCTGGGTGGTCCCTTGGGCCACCCACCACATTCCAAATATTTCCAAAACTCTCTGAGAGGTAGCTGTTCAACCAAATGAGCAGACTGTCCTAGCTCATGTGGAAAGCTGTAGGCGCTGGCTATCCTGTCACACATTTTTCCTGTTTTCCCCCTTCCTTTTCTTTAAAATGGTGTGAACAAGATAGAATTGTGAATCTGAAGTTCTAAGATTCTGGGTCTGGTGGTGTGTTTTTTTTGTTTTTGTTTTTTCCAGCCCCTTATGCTTTAATGCTCAGTGGCCTCCAAGCTTTTTGGATGGTTCACCAGAATTAGTAAAAGATTTCAAGCAGATATTCCCAATATTTATTATTTATTCACAAATATACAAGTACTATTGAACTAATACGTTAGTTTAAAACACACAGAGAGAGAATTTTAAAAGATGAAACAATATTAAGTTCTTTATTTTCTCCCCAGTATAAAAAAAAAAAAAACTTTTTGCTTTTACTATGCTATTAGTTTCATATGCTCATTTTATATTTACATGTGACTGAGCTGAATATGCTCACTTGAAAAGCTTGTCGATAAGGATTCAGGAGTCTGATTCTTTTTTTTTTTTTTTTAAGATTTTTTATTTATTTATTTGAGAGAGAATGAGAGAGAGCACATGAGAGGGGGGAGGGTCAGAGGGAGAAGCAGACTCCCTGCCGAGCAGGGAGCCCGATGCAGGACTCGATCCCGGGACTCCAGGATCATGACCGGAGCCGAAGGCAGTCGCTTAACCGACTGAGCCACCCAGGCGTCCCAGGAGTCTGATTCTAAGTGCAGTTTATTTTAATACTTGGTTTTAGTGACTTCCATGGCTCTGACTTCCATGGCTCAAAACAGTGCTCCAGAGATAATGCAAGAAGCACCCTGTTGTCTGTAATTACTCCATCGTGACTCCCGTTTTCAGCCACATACACCAGCTAATGCAAAGGTTCTGTTGAAAGTTTACTAATAAATTTCCATCTTCCGTAGCATCAATCAACTGCTCCTATACTCGAATCAAAAGTGCTTCTTACTGACCAGACCCAGAGAAAGTCAGAAGGCAAGTGAGCCCACCTAGTTGATGCACATTTTTATAGATGGATACATGATAGGTTAGATAGATAGATAGGCTTGAAACTCTCTGAAATGATACATTTGAAAGATTTTTAAATCATTTAGAAAAATCCCACTTCCCAGTTTTAAAAATGTGTACATACCAGAATGTTTTCACAGAGGAAACACTGATTTCAGAAACAAACTTATACAATGGTGGAAACAATTCTAAATGTCCATTTGCCAAGTATTCTCTCCGCAGCATGAATTTTTCAAAGCAGCCACTTTCTTACTCACTGGTACAGTGTCAGCTTTACCTCGGCTGCACACAGACTCGGTGTCTTTCTTTTTTGCAAGGCTCACCGCTGGGTTGCATATTCCAACAGCTTCTTGTCACCATAGGAGATTTCGATTTTTTTTTTTTTCCAAGTACGGTGGCAGAGGGGCCGTCTCACCCTCACCCAGTGGCCCTGTGAACTGCTCTGCTGTGTTTCAGCGAGGTAGGATTACACGTCAGCAACAACTCCGGCAAACTGTGAGGGAGACAAGTGGATGGGTCGAAGTTCCTGCGAGTAAGTCCTGGTGCACGCTAATGGGGTAATTGAAGGGAGTTTAATGAAGGTGGGTAGCAAAGGGAAACCAGCCAGGATGGGGCAGCAAGAACAGGGAGCCCTTACTTCCTTCCCCGCAGCCTGGGCTCCGGGACAGAGCAGTGACCCAAGCCTAGGGAGAGAACAGTGTTTTCTAGGAGAGGGAGCGTGGTCTGCACCTGTGATTCTGGCAGAGGGACTGTAATAAGTTTGCTCAGAATGCCCTAACAAAGTACCGGACTGGGTGGCTGAAACAACAGAAATGTATTTTCTCACAGTTGTAGAGGCTAAAAGTCCAAGCTCAAGGTGCTGGCAGGGTTGGTTTTTTCTGAAGCTGCTCTCTTGGTTTGTAAATGACCATCTTCTTCCTGTGTCTTTGCATAGCTTTCCCTTTATGCATGTCTGTGTTCAAATTTCCTCTTCTTATGATGACACCAGTCACATTGGATTAGGGCCCACCCAGTGACCTCATTTTGACTTAATTACCTCTTTAAAAGCCCTGTCTCCAAATACAGCCACATGCTGTACTGGGGACATATAATTCAACATATGAATCATGGGGAGGGGGGCGGAGGGGAGACACAATTCAGCCCATGACAGGGACTGTGCCAACCCGTGGCCCACGGGGAGGAAGCCAGGACAATATACCTCGCAGGATCTTCCCTCCGGCCCACCAGCTCTCTGCAGGGGCTTGGCACTGGTCAAACAAAGATGGAAGCCAGGGAGCCTGCTTTACGCTGCCCCCAAAGGTCAGTCTCCTAGGACACAGAGAGCTGAAAAGAGCAAGTTGGAGGAACAAATGGAGAATGTCCAGGTCACGAAGAAGTCATTGTGCTGAGCTTAGAAAACAGAAATGTCATTGACCTATAGGGTTATAAATAATTTAACATAGAAGGAAAGAAGTCATGGTCAGATGAGCCAGGGTGTTCAGCTTTGGGGGTAGCACCGAGATGCTAGTTTCAGAGAACTACTGATACTAGGCTTGGCTTTGTGGCAAGAGTTTGAATGTCTTGCACAGCACTTGTCCTTGTGAGAATTAGAAAAAGACATCTCCTGCGGGCGGTCAGATGAGAGAAAGGTGGATTCCACGGACTGAGCAGTCCTTTCAATGCATAGTTTTGGGGGGCTCCCCGTTCACCCTCCTCAGCCAAACACACCCTGCCTGACCCTGTGCAGTGACGCTTATCACAGGCTCAGGGTCATGGTCAACACGCCCTCAGTCCCCTTCTCCCAGACCCTCACCACGGACAACTGGAAGGATACACGTTGATTTGTGTCTGCTCTAGTTTTCAAACTGGCAGCCCCTCGAGTTCCACATGGAAAAAATCATTAAGCTATGGCAAAATTCACATTTATCACTGGCCGTTTCATGAAAATCCATTAAGCCCCTCTTGCGGGCAGTTTCTGGCTGATCTGAACTATTTGGTGGATCTCCCACCCAAAGGGAGTAATTAATGTTCTTGTAGACAATTGTTCCTTGTTAGCACCTCTTGGTAACCCCATTTTAAGAGTTTGGGATTATTGGCCAACATGAGATTTGAGTAGAAGTATTGAATTTTACTTATCCATCAGACAGACAGACTGGTGGTTACGGTGAGAACAACTCTGGAGGATCACATTCCCGCAGACGTTGCCGATCTGTATGGTTGTTCTGACAATTTTCTGGCAGGTGGCAGTACAGAGTCCTAAGAACGGTACATACAGAGTTCTAAGACAGGGTACCTCCTCTGTCCCAGTGGCTATAGAGTTGCTGCTTGGGTAAGTGGCCGGTTGGGTACCCTGTGTATTGAGGGACTCCGCTAGGCTCGGGAGTGGGCTGGGGAAAGGGAAGGACCCAAAGAAGAAGAAGACACGGTCCCAACTTCTCCATACAGCGAAGAGGAGGACATACAGGGACCCCTTCAGCTTCAGCATCAGAATAACGTCCTAATGTGCCACGTCATCTGCCCTGCCCTCTCAAGTTCTGTCAGTGAATGAGGAGTAGAAGGTCCGAAGAAGAACTCCCACATCCCTCCCAGGTGGTGGCAACATTAGACATTAGCAGGGATTCTGTGGGCTCAAGGGGCTGAGCCTGTGAGAGACCCATGATCCCTGTGGTCAGGCCAGGAGTGGAGGTTACTACTGGGGCTGAGGGGTGGGAGCTGGTAGGACTGGGTAGATGGGGGGTGCAGATGTCGGCCAGGAGCAGCCTGGTGGGTCCCACAACGGCAGTGGGTGTCCACTAGAACAACATCCAAGGCACCAGAACACTAACAACAAACTGTAGCTTGCTTGGCAAAGCCCAGTTCCTTCTTTTCAGTAGAAACAAGGGGAGCTCTTCTCAGTGTTCACGGTGGGAAGCCATTTATACTAGTTATACCCTTGCCCCAGCACCTTCCCCTGCCTGTGAAGACTGGGCCCCCACAGCTGTGGCTCCTCACCCTGACTTCTGATCTTTGCTAGTACTCACCCTTTGACCCTCAGGGCTCTTACTACTGGTTTTCACTTTGGTTTTTGTTTGTTTTTGTTTTTGTCTCTTTTTTTGAAATCTGAAGTAGAGGTATTCTTTGTTATTTCATCTAATCCTAGGGTCTGTGATTACCACTTTGAAAATATTTTGGCATTCTCTTGTAAAACTGAAGCTAGGCATACCCCACGATCCAGCAGTTCCACTCCTGAGCGTAGACCCTGCAGAAATACATGCACAGGTGTGCCAAGTGATGGGTATGAGCATTTCCATCATAGCGCATTCGCACTAGCCAAGAATTGGAAAGAGCCCCCGTGTCTATTAGAAATAAAATGGACACACTTTAGTATGTTGATGCAATGGAAAACCATACCATACCGACATATTACAGCTATGCAAAAACACAGGATGAAATCTGAAAGATATAATATTGAGCGAAAGAAGCAAGACACAACAAAATATTTAATGCCCGATGCCATTTACATAAAGTTCAAATACAGGCAAAAATCAACTGTGGGTTTTGGGGATGCGTATTTGGGTAACAGAACTGTAAAGAAAAGCAAGGCAGGAAGTCCTCTACTGCGTGTATAGTGTTACTTGTTGAGTGGAAGGAGGGGTTCGTGATTGTGAAGAAGCACCGTGGAGGGAGGGGGGCCATGTTTTATCTCTCAACTTGGGTGGAAGTCACAGGGACCCATTTTGCAATGAAACTTTGAGCTGTACGTTTGTGTTTTATGCACTTTTTAAAGCTTCTTTCATAATTTAGAAAAAGTGAAAAAGAAAGTTGTTCTTTATTGCCTAATTATTCTCAGGAAGATTAGAGCCTGGATTGAATCTTGGAGGATAAATAGGAGTTATCCACGTGGAGGAGGATATTCTAGAAGTCAGACAAGAAGGGGCAAAGGTGCAGAGTACAGAACTTTTCTGAGATTTTAAAGATCAAGATGGGGTGTGGCTGGAGGTGGAAATGAGGTCTTAGGGAGCTAGGCATTCAGACGTGGCAGGCTGGTGCAGGGATTTTAAGCAGGGGATGAGATTTCAAGAAGAGCAGGGCTGGCAACAGGGACACAGGCAACGAAGAGGTCATTCGGATAAAGATTGAGGGGTGTCTGACTTGGGAAAGGCAGTCCCTAGCTCCCCGGGGTAGGAACTGTGCAGTGGGGAGCTGGCCATGGGCACCAGATTGCAGCAGGAGGAGGTGTAAGGGGAGGTAAGGGAAAGGAGACAGATGCGTTTGGCAGCCCTGACTGATGCTGCAGAGTGGAGCCAATGGGAGGAAAAACAGATGAGGAGGTCTGGATCCACAAACTCACTATTTCTCCATGACCATAAAAGGTTGTAGCTCTTTTCGGTCCCCAGGTCACAAAGGCATTTATTTTGGACTTCAGGATTCACTCATGGGTAATGAGATGGGTCAATGGTAAGGAAGTATTGCCTTGCTCTGTGAGGTTGGACTAGATTCCCTTGGGAGGGCTGGAAAAATTCCTGCGAGTATCAGGAGGCTACCGCACGGGAGTTTCTGTAGGATGTTGGAGTTGTGGCCTCAGAGATGGCAATTCACTGTTGACATCGGAGAAACATCTCTGTTCCCTTAATTCAATGCACACCAGAGCTGGTGGCTGAGAGCGACCAGTCTGTTTACCAGACCCTCGGGGGACGGCTTTGGAAGGGTGTCATCAGGCAATGGCTTCTATTATCGTCTTTTCTCTCCTGCACTCCAACTATCATACCTGTGTTTTTCTACCAGTCTCCCTTTCTAAGCCTCTCTTTCCTACTCCCTTTTTTTCTCTTCTTCCTGACATCCTCTCATGTCTTTCCTTTATATCTTCTTTCTGGAATTTCCATTTCCACACCATTCCTGCACTTCAGATCCCTGTTTCAAACCACTTTCCATCCCAACAGTGAAAGGTAAGCAGACTTCACGGGGCAAATTTATGGCATCACAAAAGGTCCCCTTCTTTTGGGGGAGCACCTGCCCCATTATGGCAGGGTGACTCCTGACCCTTGACATGCGTTTCCTGTCTTCTTCTGGGCAGAGTTGGAGAACCAACTTCCTCACCACCCCCAGACTCCCACATGGAGCCTGAGACGGGGGAGCAAGGCTGAGACATTGGTACAACCAAGAGGGTGAGGTCAGAGAGGGGGGCTCGTTATACACAGGGGGATTGACCGAATGAGTAAACATATCAAGGATACCAGGAGCCAGCTTTCCTGCTGTCAGAGAAGAGAATTACAAATATGGGAAGGGAAAATAAACCCAGAGGTGTTAGATTGGAAATGGAGGTATAAACATGCAAACATGTTTTTCACTATTTATGGATAATGTGGAAAATACGGATGTAAATGTATGCACGTGCGCATCTGCACCCACGTACACATTCCCTAACCCTGTTCACTGACAGGGCTTGGAAATAGCAGCATATCAATAACAGAGTGCACCTAGTCCCCAAATCTTACCCTCTAATTACCATTCTCCACTAAAAGGAACCAGGACTCTTCGGAGAACTGGTTGAAACCAGAACTGGGACAAGGAAGGTACAAGATGAGCTTGGGACATCTCGTGGTACCAGAAAGCAAGGAAATGCTTAAAAAATAATGGGGACATGTCTTACAGAAGCTGGCATGCAGGGGCTCCCACTGACCAAGTGAGGGACAATTTGAGCATCAAAACAATGATTGTAACTGATAGAACCCATTGGACACAGTAGGAAACCCTGAGTCCATACTCATATAAATAAGTAAATGAATAAATTCAAAGTTTGAGGAAGTCCAGGATATTTACGTGGTTCCAAACCATCTCCCCACTGAATACTTATTAACTGCCAAGTGGGAAAGAGTAACTCTACAGCCGAGATGCCAGGCAGAAACCACCTTAATTAAGTGATCAAAGGGAACATCACTGATAATGAGACAAATGGAAATCCTGCACCTCTCAAAGGGATGCAGTGAGGAACACACAGCTTCGACTTTGGTGATGTTCCTGCCAAAGGTGCACAACCACCTGGAATTGTCCTCAAACAGGTTTACAACCTGAGGACACTCTGCAAAATGACTGGCCTAGAACCTTCAATTGTGTCAAAGTCATGAAAGTCAAACAGAGACTGAGGAGCTACTTCAGACTGAAGGAAACTAAAGACAGGACCTCTAAATGCAAATCAGGCTAAAGCTTCTTTGTAGTGTAACTGCAACTTTTGTGTTTCAAGTTAAAAAAAAAATGAATAAATGAGTAAGATGGCACAACCATTTTGGGGAAAATGGGAATGATATAAGGGGAACACAAAATGCCCACTAATTGAGGAGAAAATATAAAAAAATTTGTGTTTATGGTGGGTCATGCAGGGCTGTGCCTCAACATCCCTGGAGTTCCCCCTATGTTCTCTCCTTAGCTCTCAGGGGTCTTCTGACAGAAAAGTAGAGAAGCATTATTATTTTTGAGAGTCCTCCGAAAGCTGCAGTATTAGGTAATGGAAAGTGCCATGATTCTCCTTCCCAAGTCACAGGACTTGCCAGAGGACTGAGTACAGCCCAACGACTCGGACCCCTTGCGGCTGGTGAAAGGGAAGAAACCCGACAGTGTGGTGGGGATCACTAGAAGCGCTCAGTAAGCGGTAGGACAACCTGTGGCTTGCATTTCTTTTCCCAGCTGAGGGGCTGAATGTGGAAGTGAAAGGAGCATCTGGAATGTTTGTGCTGTTACAAGATATTCTGAACTTCTCAATCAGAGCAGTGGCCTTGGTGGGAGGAATGAAGTACCTAAGAACATTCGAGAAGAGACTTAGCTGAGAACGTTTATTACAAGTTTATGGCCTTCCAGAGTCACTTTCACGGAATGGTGCTTCGATATGCTATCCTTGGCTTTCATGGAGAGGCCCTACCTGAAACAGCCTGGGGAAAATGTCGCTGTATTGGCAGAGGAATATGGTGGACACTGCCCAGTTCCTCCTGCAGGAGTCTCTATACAAAGCTAATAGATACTATCTTTTTCCAGAGGATCTGGTAGGCTTTGTTCCCAATAACAAGAGTTATAGATATGTGTACCTTTCTCCTTTTTCACGTTGGCTTCTAGGAAACTCAAAATTATTGAGCTTCGACTACAGGGATGGTGGAGGCCTTTTGGCTTGCAGAGTTACATTCTGGGCTCGCCTTCTCTCTTCACTGTTAAACCTCCCAAGCACTGATTTTTAAATGTGCTTTATTGTGTTTCCTATAAATTGCTTCGAACTTTTGTAAATTAAAAGTTTATAAACCAAATAAAGAGACCAAAGGACCACTGGAAGAGTAAAAGTTGAGGGAAGCAGAAAATGTTCTAAGAACTAAACATTGGGGGAAAAAATTATATAGCAAGAATGAAAGAAGTTCCTTCAGTATTTCTCAAGTAAGAAAATAAGAGGCCAGAGGGCCAGAAACAATATCCATGGTCTCAGTCATGTGTCAAACCACAGTGTGTAACAAAACAGATATAATGGGATTCCTGCCTAGACTTAGTAATAAATACAAGAGTTTTCAAGATCTAGTGGGGGTTGGAGGGGGTCAGAAAACAACACAGGTTTTGCAAATCCGCAATCTGGCAGGTGCAGAACATCTGACAGAGGGTAAACAAAGTCAAAATGACGCCATTTAAAAAGTATCCTACACCCGGCTGGATTAAACCAAACCGAACCAAAACAATACTTTGTACACATTCCAGTATTTTCAGAGCAGGAGTGACAAAGGAACATCAAGTCTCTGGACATCTGTTCCAAGTCTCATTCTGGCAACAGCAGAGCTACCAAAGACTTCATTTGTCTGCCTGCCAATTCCATCTTTCAGAAGGCACAGGAACTGGTGAGGGAAATGGCTGCTTCGGAGTGAATTCTGATCAGTAAAAACGGAACCAACCGGTTAGTAATGTGGAAATGACAAGAATATCAGGAGAGACTGTTGAGGACGTCTTGGCCCCTCACCGAACCCCCAAAGCTCTTTATTTAGATCATGCTTTTGTTACTTCTCCTTGCTATATTGTCATTCAGATACTTGTGCCTCCCATAAGAATGTCCCTTGAGGACCGGGACCACTCATGTCATTTTTGTGTCTTCTGATGTCTGCTGCAGTTATCTTTTATTTTGCAAAAAATTAAACATGCTGAATTGGAATATAATAAACATGGAGACTTCAGGATGATCTGACAACATTCTCTGTTAAAGCTTTTTTCCCCCTGATTATAAAATGTTTTCATGGTATAAAACTGGAAAAATTTGGAAAAGTATAAAGGAGCAAATATAAACTTCCCAATATCCTTCCACCCACAGCTAAGCATTTTGGAACACCTTCTCGTCTTTTATACTTAAATATTGCTTGCTAATTATGAACACACTATATCTACAGTTCTGTACCTAGCACTCATCATTTATATTATGTTTTTCATGCCATTAAAATGTCTTCTTTTAAAAATGACTAAATAATATTCCATTCCATTCCATATCTTTATTATAATTATCATGACCAAAAAGTAAACAACATAAGGATTTCAATTTGCTACAAACTTTAAGAACTGTGGTGTGTCTGCGAAGTCAAAATGGAAACCATCTCACCTGTAATAGAAGGATAGCGCTGGGGGCGCCTACGTGGCTCAGTTGGTTAAGCAACTGCCTTCAGTTCAGGTCATGATCCTGGTTAAGCAACTGCCTTCAGTTCAGGTCATGATCCTGGAGTCCCGGGATCGAGTCCCACATCGGACTCCCTGCTCAGCGGGGAGTCTGCTTCTCCCTCTGATCCTCCCCCTCTCATGCTCTGTCTCCCATACTCTCTCTCAGATAAATAAAAAATCTTAAAAAAAAAAAAAAAAGAAGGATAGGGCTGAGCAGGGGAGTTAGGTGAGGCCGGGGCTACTCCTGGGGTTCTAGGCTTTGACCCGAGTCACCTGTCATGCATCGAGAGGGTGAGCTGATGGTCCTGAGTGTGGAGCCAGAGCTGAATGTTAAAGCCACAAGGAATGTTCAACCCACAGAATCATGGAGCCAGCAGTTTTCCACATTTGAAGAATGACCGACTTCTCATTTTTTTAAAAAAATACTTTATTTTACAAGTGGATAAACATCAAAAGATATTTTTGGGGGGTGTACAGGTCTATGAATTTTAGCACATGTGTTTGTGTAACCACCACAATCAGGATATAGAATAGCTTCATCACCCTCAAAAAACTCCCTTGTGCTGTCCCTTTATAATCACATCCTCCTGTCCTCTTTAATTCCTGGTAATCGCTCTTATGTTCTGTCAATATACTTCTGTGTTTTCAAGAATGGGAATGACCGACTTACTCTGCAGCATCTCAGTGGGCAGAACTGAGGCTGACAGGTAGAAATTACAGAGATGCAATTTGACTTCTTTAAGCCAGTTTGAGAGCTGTTCCAAAAAGATATGGAATGCCAGGTGAGGTGGAAAGTGCCTTGTCACTTGAGGTATTCAAGCAGAGAAAGTGGATTCAGGGATACTAGATGGTAGGAGATAGCTGCAGTCTCGTTGATGATCCGTATCTTGTGCAAATGAGCAGTGGAAGAACTTAGATCAAATCTCAGCCTCACAGAGTCACATTTAAAATTAAATGAATAATAGCATTAACGTTTGTGTTGACTCCAGTGCCACCTGTTTTCAATTCTGAGCAGCCCAGAGACCTGCCACCGCTTTCTTGCCACTCCAAGTCATGAGGTCTGGCAAGGCTTCTGTCTTCGTCCCCTGCCCCCAGCTTCCTCGAGCCTTAAAAGTCCCACTTGTTACTTCCCGAGTCTGAGCAGCAATGCCCTTGATGAGGAAGGGGGGGCTGCCAGCATCAGGCGACGGTGGTTCCGTATCACTTCTTACAATCACCCCCCAACTCGGGACCCCTTGACCTCCAGGCATGTGTCTGCAGCCGCAGTCACCCTCCAAGGCCCTACACTGTGCCCGTGCAGGCCGGGTCTCCGCCCCGAGAACTCGCCGCTCAAGGTGAAGGGCAACGTAACCCTCCCTCTAGCAGCCCCAGCTAAAAGCTCCGGCCCTACCAAGATCCAGAGTGAGACGCTCTGGAGCCCCCGGGCAGGGTTGAAATTCCGATGCTTCTCTGAGCTTGTCCCCCACGGAGGGCCGGGCACGGGGCAGTGGCTCTCGGCTGTGCCAAGAACTGCCTGCTGGGACCGGTGGGCGCCCGCCTCCCTCTGGCACGGCCGCGGGTGGGGGCCGAGTTCTGCGAGGACGGAGGGGTGGTTGTCTCATCACATTGCTATTTGAGGGAAGAAAGTGCCCAGCTTTTCTTAAACCCTGAGCTCGGAGTTTCCTCCCTCCTCACCTACTTGCCATCCTTCTGAAGCTGTGTGTATCGGGAGGAGAGGGGCTGGTGACAGGTCCGTGACCTTTACTCCAAGGTCGCTGGATCTTTTCCTTTTTGGCTCTAGTGGAATGAAGAGGTCGGTCAGATCTGAGCCTTGTTTGAGCCCCACGCAGGTTGGGAGGAACTGCCTTTCTACCAGCGAATTTCACACCAGCGTTTGGGAAATTCAAGAAGTGGAATCCGGGCTCCAGTGGGCTTGCCTAGTGTCGCCGGCCAACCTCACCGAGCCAAGAGAGGGGGGATACATGCACGCCAGGGAGCGACTGCCCTCCCTCCCAACACAAAAATCCCACCTCAGAGGCGGGGGCCCCGCCGATCTCAGACAAAGATACAATCCTGGCTCCTGGGGAAGACCTGAGCAGCACACGCCTTCCGCCGGGCACCGCGGTTCCTCTACGCGTGAGCGGTAACTCTCCCCAAAGCACCACCGCCCGGGTGTGCTTGTCGCTCCTGCACAGCAACAGCGCTTTGAAAAAGTGTTCATCAGTTTCCCTGTAAAGGCAGCCACTGGATGTCCCAGGACTCCAGTGACAGAAAGCCTTCCTAAAATACAACAGAAGCAAGACTAACAAAACCGAAGATGCTTGGCAGCCCGGATGGCGCATCTTTCCTGCCTTTGCTCACGGGTCCTATGAAGGAGCGCTGGGACAGTGTGAGGCTGGGACAGGAGACCACCCCGCTTCCTTCCTCAGCAGCCTGTGTGTGTCTCGGTGAGGCCACATTACCCTCCTGCCCCAACATCCTTCTCTCTCCAGCACGAGTTACCATCAGAGGGCCATGTTTCCTTTTCTCAATGAGCCATTCAGAACCGGGGCTTTCTTGGCCCTGGCCAAGTTACCTGCTCTAAACCCCACTTCTGTCCTTCACAGCCCCCCATGGCCCACATGGCCGGGAGGTGTACAGAAATGGGGGGGGGGCGTGGGTTCTTCTTGCCTACTCCTCTCACCACTGTGACAGAGCCCTTGGGTAGCAGAAAAAGAATTCTGTATGACTACACTGTACCACTTAATTCGCCTTGGGTCAAGGACTCAATTTCCTGCACTAAGTGCCTCTCGTAAAGCACATCAGTGTGGCAAAGAGAGGAGCTCTCTCTCCCCCGGGAATGCTGAACCAGAGCCTCCTACGGGAAACAGCCAAACGAGGTCACCGGAGGCTCACGTCATCAAGGCACGGATAAGATCAGCCTGAAATCCTTACCCATGTGCTTGCTTAATATGGCTGGGACCGGTTTTACTCTGTTCTCTTGCTGGTCCGGGACAAGTAGCACCGCAAAGGGGAGCGGTAGGAGAGGGAGGAGCGGGGTCTGGCCCTCTGGCCTCTTGGAACAGACCAAAAGTGGACTTTGGCCCGCATGAAACGGGGTCAGCTGAAGGTTGATGTCTCTGGTTCCTATACACAGATCTAAATAACCAAAGGAGGAGGAGGTAGAAAGGTTTTTCCAATTCTTCTCAAGGAAATGTATTCTGAGTACACAGTGAATCTGAAATAATTTTCAACTCACTTTCAAGCCAAACTGCCTGAGCTGAAGAAAGCGATCAGAAATGAAATGCATGAAATTCTGATATACATTTAACCCACTTAAAAGAAACTGACAGGAAAAATAAAATTTCAGATGTTTTTTATTCAAAGGTTTTCAAAAGAAATAAAACAGAAAAAGCTAACAATCTGATCAAATGTACAGTTCAAAAATGTCTTTTGGCGTTTAACAACAAGTCCTAGGAAGGAGAACTACAGAGTTATCTTGAACCGGACAAATAAGTTACCACTGGCAAGTCTGTGGCACTAGTAAAACAAAAATAAAAAATTAACTCTCTTGATCATATAGATATCTCTATGAAAATCTTTTTTTTTTCAATCTGTACAAAAGGTCTTTCTTCATAAATTAATTTTTTTTATAATTTAATGGCTGTCTACTATGTGATGTTTAACTGATTTTTTTTTATTTTTTTTTTTATTTTATGTACAGAGGTTATGTTTCCCAAATCTTACCCAGACGAGTATGGCACTTAGTTCAGACATATCTAGCAGCAGGTTTCCCCTCCCCTCTAACCGAGCTATCAAATTTCTGTCTTAACTAATGCAAAAATATCAAGTAGTGAGAGACCCAGGTTTATAAATGTACTAGGTACAAGGAGGGTGCTGCGTTCGGTCTGGACTTTCACAAAGCAGTAATATTCCAGGGAGCATAGAACCAATAATACCACAACTTTAAAAAAGGAAACAAAAACAAAAACAAAACACATTTCTCTTAGGACTATGTAATTTTCACTAGAATCTACACTTCTCAGAGCAGCAAGGACTTTTGAAACTATGAAATGTCACTGACATCTATAATCAAATACAAGCATAAAATTTAAGAACTAAAAAATACTCGAAAGAAATAACTGCTTAGCCCTAGCTCCTGAGCTAGGAGGATTTGGTCTGTGGAAACAGGGAGGGCCAGCAACCTGTCCCAGCACAAAAGAAAACAGACTCTGAGGTAGATAACTGATCACGCACAGTTGACCAGACAAGTACACAGTTTTGGAAGACAACTTAATTTACCATTGCTTTTCAAACGTATGCAATTGTCTTAATAAAAGAGCTTTAATAACAGTGAATTATCTTCTATGTACTAAAGTAGAAATAACTGTGTATTTATGAAATCAGGAATTTCATAGTTTCAAAATTGGTTTCTCTTTACACTTAACACTTGTAGTGATGACGTAAAGTGTGGCACTGCTTGGATCCAAATCTTCCTTCATGCTTTTTTGTTTGTTGGTGTGTGTCCATACATCAATTAAAATTATAAAACCTAAATGCAAAGGTACAAAAAAGGCACATTCTCCTAACCGCAAACTGGTCCGGCAAAAATAAAGAGCACAGAAGATACAATGCTGAGAGAAGTTGGAGCTACTGGTTACTGGCTCTTCGGTCTTTGGTGAAGTTACCTTTAAAAGTGCCAAGTAATTTTGATTTCTCAAATTTATGTAATAGCGAGAGCTAGTAGCCAATCATTTTGCTTCTATTCCTACCTCAGCTTATGTTTGAAGATAAAATCCTTATACTTTTAGCTTTTGCCATTTAGTTGCAATAGCAACGTTTTTTCGGTTTGCCAGATCTCAGGCGTAATTCTCAGTCTAAAGCACTATCATTGTATAAAGGAAGGACAAAACATTCGGTGACTCCCCGCCCCCGCCCCCCACCCCCAGCCCCAACGCTACCTACACTAAATCTAGAACATCGAGTTAGTTTTTTTTTTTTTCCTGAAAAAAGGCAAAAAAGACTTTACATTGCATCATACAGCAGATATCCTAAATCAGTCAAACTATTGGAGGAAACTGTTGGCGTACAGCCTTACAAACAAGTTACCCTAGTAAAAGTTCCCCAGTCAGAAAATGTGTTTCACACAAAACATTTTTCCCTTCTTGCATTTCACTACCTTACACATTATGTGAAAAATCATTAAAAACACCTACTACATATTTAAAAAAGCCAAAATTTCAGCAACTTTTATTGACTACCTTTTAAAAGCCCTATGCTGCTGTTTTACAAGGCATAACAGACCAGCTCACTTGGTCAAAGCATTCTACATCATTAGTTTGAACTAACTTGTACTGAAACAGCTACAGCATCAAAGGAGTTAAGGCAAATTGGAATTCATAGAAAAGGAGAAGACGTTTCACACTACGCTGAAAGAAAAATGGAAAAGCTAAGAAGAGAGACGTGGAGGGCAACACTGAATACAGCGACACTCACACTCTACAGCACGGAACACCAGGGGGGAAGTTGGACTACTTCAACGTCAGAGCCCATTACATACAGCGGAAGAAAACGCAAATTAAACACAAAATGGACAAAAACCACAAAAATCCGGTCATGCACTTGGATAAGTCTTCATGGTCTTTGTGCATACCCAGAAAATTGAAGTTTTCTTTTTCTTTTCTTTTTTCTTACTTTTTTTTCTTTTTTCTTTTTTTTTTTTTTTTTTTGCATCATAACATTTGATAAAAATCTTTTGTTTTGTTTTTGTTTTTTGTTTTTTTTTTTACTAAAATAAACCTGTTCGGGGGAACAGCTACTAGATGAATTTAAGGGTTTTATGCACCTTATAGAACTTATAGCAAAAATAGTTTTAGTTGATTTCATTATAAATAACGTTTTCAAGAACCTGTGCAAAACTGTCAATAATTTCCTAAAGCACAATTGATCAGAAAAATCCATGATTGTTCAGCCTTCACACCCTTCTTCATGTAAGAACGCCCTTCTGTACATCTGGAAGAGAAAAACAAAAGATAAATGCTTTTGTGCAGTTGGTATAACACACCACACTATTTTGTAGCCTCTTTCTCATTTCAGTGGTATGCATGTTTGACAAAGGCAAGAGGGTGCTCATCACTGGTGGGAGACCAATAAAGTAGTTAGAACTGAGGGTAGTTTCTATGCCTTGACTCCACCTTGGGACCTGCAGCCTACTTTTACCAGAGCAACCAGAGCTCTGGATCGAAGGATACTGACATTAAATTCATAGTCAAGATATTGCTAACTCTTGTAATACCAGAAGAAGCAAAATCTTATGCTGTATTTCCTTCAGCTTGTGAGCATGAAAGTATTATAAATTTGGATACATGTATTGTAGGACAAATTTGATACCTGGTGTCCTGATCTGTTACAGATTTTTAGGGTGGGAGGGGTAAGGAGGATGAGAAAGTAACTATACATGTGACCTCAACAAGGCACTGTTCTTTTTGGATTATCTGCAAATCCACAAGATACTGATTTTAACATTTCAGTAACACTGGATTCTTTGGCCACGATTAAGGTGGTGTGACCAAATCTGAGCTATTCTAAGTACCATTATGATAAAAGAATCATAGACTTTCCTTGAACTGAGCCCTACGGTTACAAAGATGTTTCCCTCATACCTCACAGTTACTTATTAGGTTGAAAGGTATATGGTGAATGGTCATTAGACGTCTCGACGGCCACCTGCTGCTGACCACTCGCTTCCTACAACAAAGCAGAGCAGATGAGACGTGAGCGATGAAATCCCAACTCTGCTCCTCCCATCTGAGTTTCACATCTTAAAATACAAGTGCTCCTTAAAAGTGATTTTCTTAATACTATGTAGGGTTTTCAAGGTTAATGATTTCCCTAAGGAGTTAAGATATCTTACAGACCCAAAGAACCTCCCACCCCAACTTTTAGGAGTTGTCTCTTTATGTCAAGCTACAATTTATCAAACAAATATCTGATCCCTTGGAGCCAGATGTGACTTGGAATTCAGTATGTTCGGATTTTAGAATCTGAAAAATGGTAGGCATATGCCTTTTATCACAGAATATACCCAGTGGGGCCTAGAGCTACACCTCATCACCAAACACATGAGCAGGTCTACACTGAAAGATATAAATATGCACAGTAAGTGGGCTAAGATTTTGTCTTACATCAGTTCCAGTTGCGTTTTGCCACAGGTCAGGTTTTTGCTAAAGCAGTTACAAAGAGAATTTTTATTTTCAGATTTTACTGTGTGTTTCAGAACTGCAGATAAGGGATTGTGGGTTCTGGTAACTGTGATTGTCAGTAAGTACACAAATTTAAATCAATCAGCAGAAAACAAAACACAAGAATGCCCCCAAATAATCCAACCACAGTCCTGGGGCTGTTTCTGCACTTGGAACCTATGGGATCTGCCTAGTGGACAGGATTGACTGGGATGATGAATTTCCTTGGAATTTAAAAAAAAAATTTTTATTTAAATTCAATTTAGTTAACATGTTGTGTATTATTAGTTTTAGGGGTAGAATTTAGTGATTCATCAGTTGCATATAGCACCCAGTGCTCATTATATAGAGTGCCCTCCTTAATGTCCATCACCCAATTATCCTATCCCCCATCTACCTCCCCTCCAACAACCCTCAGTTTGTTTCCCATAGTTAAGAGTCTCTTATGGTTTGTCTCCCACTCTGTTTTTTCCCTCCCTTCCCCTATGTTCATCTGTTTTGTCTCCTAAATTCCACATACAAGTAAAATCATATGGGATCTCTATCTCTCTGCTTTCTGTCCAATCTTAACTCAAGTGTCAGTCTTCTTCCATTATCATCATATCTGCATCTTAAATAACAAGAACTAAGAGTTGTTTAGCTATCCGAACAGCCTCTATAAAAAAAGGTATGGTCTGTTCTTCATCCCTGTTCACAATTCTGAAACATCAGTGTTTTCAACTATTTTAATTACAACTGATTTCTTCTTGCAGTTATTATTATTAACATAATCTTTGGTACTCAGGACTGCAAACTCCAGCTTTATCCTAATTTGCGTGTAAGTATCCCTTTGCAGGAGACAAGATAGATTCTTGAAGGGTATGAAATATGCTACAAGCTTGGAAGATAGTTCTGGGAGTTTTGGGGGTGTGGCTTGGATACTGCTCAACTAATCTGTATGCAGAGAATTATATTTCAGAGTCGAAAATAACCCTAGCTCTATATGCTCTCTAAACTCAATTCTTTATGCAAACATTTGACTTCTAATTGATTTTTCTTTGAGCCCTATCTAATTCACCCATTTCTGAAACTACTCATTGCCGGAGTGGCCATAGGATGGGCTGCACCAACCTCAACGGGAACCGTCGTGGTCTGCACATGTGTATACTGCGGCAAATAAGCTCCTTGCATAGCTGATGTCGCAGGCATGTACTGAAAAGAAGAATATGGTCAGGATGGGAAATGATAAGCCATGTAAAAATTCTGAGTGCTTGGGGAGTTTTGAGATGGGATGTCAAGTATTTGGAAATCTCAAAGGAGAAATGTAAACAAGCTATCTCAAAGTTTAATTAATAAGTATGTCATATGGAAAGCGGAGTGACTGTTTCTCCTTTTTGAATTTGGCAAACGAAAACTTCCCACCTTTCTTTGGATTTCCCAACAAACACACACATGCGTGAAGATCGCTATGGCTTCTCATTCTCAACACTCAGTATCACTGATGTGCTATTTTAGGAGATCTCATCTCAAAGGACCTCATTATTTTCCAGCAGCCCCCTGAACTAGTGTCTAGAATTATTTCCGTAGGTGGAGACCTACGGAGTAAATGACTTGTTGGATCTTCATCAGGTGACGGCAGAACAGGAAATGCACCCTTGTTTTCCTGATGAGGACAGTTTTCCCCTTCCAAAGGCAGCAGGGCTTCCCTGTTGATCTCAAGGACCTGACTGAGCCATCACAAGGGGCTGCTGCTGGGGTTTTGAATGGCAGAGAGGAAAACATACTCCCCTTTGTTCTTTTCAGCCACCATCGATATGGTCTGAATTAAAAGCCTTCGGCCACCATACCATATCAGCCCTGGAAGTTCCTCTGGTCTAGACTCAACCTCAATCCCCAGTGGAATCCCCTGGACTCTGGAGAAGTCAGTCAATCCTAAGACTGTGATACGGTGCCCCCCACATTCCATAAAAGAAGTGAAGGGAGGAAAAATTCCCTGCCTTTACCACCATGTATCACCTTCTTCTTTTGCTTCCCGACACCAGGTCTGCAGTGTGAACGAATGGCACTAGCTACTAGGGCTACGTGTGGTCATGTGTGGTTGCTAGATTCTGGTAAAGGAGAGCCACCCAGAGGACAGATACTTAGTTCATCAATTAATCACGTGGAAGGCAATGTGGGGGGTGAGAGGGGCTCGGACATAATCGCTGAACATCACAGAGCCTGTAATTGATAGGGAAGACACAGGCTGCATTAATTCACTCTTCTGTTGGCTGAGATACAGGATATTAATTTGCCACCTACTGTTCCGGTGCTGCCTAGTGACAGATGACTCATCTGCTGGGCCAGAGGGCTGATCATAGACGCCGGCTGTAGTGACATGGTGTGCTCCATCGACGGAGTTAACACGGCCCCCTGGGGAGTCGGGAGACAAGCAGAGTGTAAGAGAAACTCAAGGAGGGAGTTAAGAGTCTGTCATTCCTTTTGCAAAGGAAAACGCCTTAGTTTATGGAGAAATGTGAAACCAAAAATAACCTCCTCTCAAACTTGCTTATGGTATCATAAACAACTTCCTAAAAGCCTTCTGGATAATGCTTCCTAAAACTTTTTTAAGAGCATTCATTTCACCGAAATCACTGCATTAAACATCCTGCCCTTCCTTTCACTCAAGTGTAAAAAGCAAGCTAGTCCAGCAGGAGGAGCTATAGTCGGAAATGCGAACTGTTTTCAGCTGGCTGGGGTTACAAAAATGCTTTCTTAGTTTAAAAAAAAAAAAAATGACAGTTGATGTTTGATGCAGCCACAAAACAATAGGCCATATTGAATATTTATAAATACAGTGTCTTGTTTAGAAGTGTTCTGTACAGATAATCATTTGATTCAAGATCAGGCTGTTAGGATCAAGATCACATTCTCCATTCACTGTTTCTCAGAACTTTTCAGCTATAGTTTGGTGCCAAGGGAGAGAAGGAAATTCAGACATGATTAATAATCCGATTTCAGATTCTTTGATTTCATCTGAAAAAAATTCTGGTCATTAAAAATAAAATTAAATATAATTAAACAAAATGGGGTGGGGGAGTGGACAAAAAAAAAAAAAAAAAAAATCACCCACAACCTAACCTCTCCCTAATATATGGCTGTTACCACTTGGCATGTTTGTAGAGTTGCAACCAGGGTACATAAACAATTTCGTATCCTGGGTTTTTGCTTTGAACTTAACATTCTATTATAAATATTTACCTCACTTAGTGCATAGCCATCATTATTATCATTTTTAATGACTGCATAATGGTACATTGATTGCCTAAACTGAAATTTAATTTCTGGATTTTTGCATTTTCTCTAATTTATCCTATATAATATTCTTATGGATTATATCCTTCCTCTCACTTTTGCAATCACCCAATTACCCGAGAGTGCAATTATTCTGACACATCCTATCAATATTAATGCTATGTTTCTGTTATTTTTGCAACTGATCTATCCCTTCCAAACACTGTTGTTTATTGCTAATCAGAACACAACTGAGGTCAGAGACTGGTGTGCAGGCACTTTAATTCTGGTTGCAGGCCGTCTAAACTGGGTGGGGGAAGGGACCAAGTCCTCGGATAGGAACCTTCTGCACACACTACCACTGTCTCCTCAAAGATGTTAAACTGGGGGCGCCTGGGTGGCTCAGATGGTTAAGCATCTGCCTTCGGCTCAGGTCATGATCCCAGGGTCCTGGGATCGAGTCCCACATCGGGCTCCCTGCTCCTTGGGAGCCTGCTTCTCCCTCTGCCTCTCTCTCTCTCATGAATAAATAAATAAAATCTTAAAAAAAAAAAAAAGATGTTAAACTGGGATATGTGCTGGCTTTGTTTCTAAAAGTTGCCAAAAAAAAAGACAGAGATGCGTGTCAGAAACTGTTTGTTGTTAATGCAGTTCATAGAAAATTTGTTCTTTTTAAATTTTTAGTGTGCATCATCAAAAAGTGTATGGTAACACGGAAATGATTCAGAAGCCCAGAATATGCTGAAGGAATTTCCTGCTTCTTTTTTTCATTCATCTGTAGGAACTACTGTCCAAGACTGTGCGTATAGAGAAAAATATGTGCGAATGTTTACAGAGACACACACATACGTCATCCGAGAGCTCGTCTCTTGTGTTGTCAACTAAACATGTTTTATCTGTTGCTTCAAAGTCATCTCAGCAACTTCCTGTTTAGAACTTGTCCCTAGAGTACGGTTTCATACATATGGTCTCACAGTACATGGTGTCCTCTTTAGGAGCTGTCCTGAGAGAAATTCCTCTCTCATCTTGAGGCCAACAAGGGTGTGCTTCTCCCAAGCAAGTGACCTGTTTTTCTCTTATAAGTACCGTGAACTGTTTCTGCTTATCAGAATTCCCATTTTGCCTTAGTTACTAGAAAGCTCAGGGCCAAATCTGTGGCCTTCTCGTGCCAATCATGCAGGTCATTGTGTTGGGCACTGTTTTTGTGATTTTGTTCTCCACCTTTATTTCTCAACTTTTAAAATGCATGCTTTAAAATTTAACAAACTGGATTTTATGTATCTTTGAAAAACACATTAAATATACTATTAATGCAAAGTGTAACTGAATTAAAAAGTATAATATGTACATAAGTACAACAAATGCTCAAGTCACCAAAGAAATCACATCTACCAAAGAAAGTGTTACTGCTTTAGTATTTATAATTTCCACAGAGAGGTTAAGTAAACTGATAAAAATCTCTAGCTTCCCTTTGAACACTTTATATTTGCATTAAACGGAATACAATTAAAAAATGTGAGCTGTTTCATACCAACTACTGTTAAAAATATAGCAATTTAAAAGCTTTAAAATTTAAAACTTCAATTGAGTGGCCTTCTACAGAATTGAAGAAGAAAATGGTACCCTGCTTCAAATATGATATATTTTAAGTTCTTACCATTGCAAATTTGATTTAATGTCAACTACCAATTTAAGACAAGGGTGGGAGGAAGTTTTATAATGAACTTGTACATTCTCATATTCCATCTTTAAATTTCCCAAATCCCATACCATCTTTGGCAAAAGGTTTTAACCCAGAGAATGGTCTTCCAAATGTATACGCAGCCTAGTTGCAAACCACAAAGCCATTAAGTTGAAAAACTTACGGGGTGCTGTAGGATATACGGTTGAGGTTGCATCCAAGAAGGACTTTGCACCTGGAAAAGGGAGGATTTTGAAAGAAACATTGATTTCCATTGGAATGCTACCTCTTTCTCTAGAGCTCTTTTAATCATGTTAAAATCTACAGAAGGAAAATAAGGAAGCAATACTATCAGTGATCAAAAAGATTAAGGCAGTTAGAGTTCTTGGCAAACTGGTCACTCTGAATAGGATGAAATGATTATTTAAAACCAAGTTCCACTTGCCCATTCAAGAAGTATTTACTGAGTACCAGGCATCCAAGAGAAAAAGGCAAGTAAGACATGGGCCCCACCCTCAAGATATTTACTAAGAATGGAGATAAACAAGTAAACAACTCAAACAGTGGAAAGTGTGATAATTGAGGTATGAACTAGGCACTTGAGGAATACAGATGAATGAGAATTCCAGCACATCTTATTACAAACTAATCCTTAAAGTATGTGCTTATTTAGAAAGAATAGCGAAATTCAACCCCTCTTTGATACCAGGATATTAGGTTTCAGAAATCTTGTCTGGCGGTCAACAATTTCTAGTTAGTGTGGAAAATAAAAATCTGAAAATCAGATTTAGAAAATGAAAAACCTTCTTAACTAGACCTTGACATGTACAGTCAAAAGGGAACCTGCACAGAAGACCCTCCACCATTGAGGAATAAGACACGAGAGTCAGGTTCCAAGGCAGGAAAGCAAGCCTGTGCAGCCTGCCACTCCAGAGAAAAAATATCAGTCCATTTCTTGATGCCCAGAGCTCTCCTGAGACTACATTAATTTTTAAAAAATAAGTTTCAGTCTCTAACTCTTTAACCACAAAACCCTCCTGTATCTTATCCCCTACGGTTAACTTCAGAGGTTCTATAGAAAGGATATGGGGAAAAGTCATGGGGGAAGAATGCATTGTGATTTACCTTGATAGCAGAGCCCCGATACTTGTTTTCTCTGGTTTCCTTTGCCACCTAAGGCAGACCAAAGTTAAGTGCTTCTGCCTTGTTAACATTTCAGTTATCTGGACTGCAGCCTTTCCCCATTGGGGTACTGGTGGTTTCTCGCAGATGCCAATTTCTCAAATCCAATTGTATGAGCATATGGTGCTTTAGGGGAGAAAGGCCCACTCCAACATGAGCGCAAGGCCTTCACTGAATCAATCATGGGGAGGAGAGCAGCTCCCTGGAGACCCCAACTGGGGCCAGATGCTCTCATTTTTTGTATGCTTTCAGTGGTCTTAATAATCTAATAGCTTATTGCATTATGGGGTTAGGGAGCTAGAACACCTAATCCAATTCTTTTTCTTAAGCAGCAAATCAGCTGCTGTCAATTTCTATTCCTCAATTTTCCCTAACTATAAAATGGGAATAATAATCTATGTTCTCTGAATTCTTTACCATTGGTTATCTACCCTCCTTTGGGTCATGGATCCCTTTGAAAACCTGATGAAAGCAATAGAACTTACCCCCCCCCCCCCCCAGCTAACTGCATACACACAAGCAACATTTTGCAAACAATGTAAGAGACTCTCAGACTACTTAAAGCTCATCTGCTGACCTTTCCGTGGCCCTGAATTTATGGGGTTAAGAACCTCAGTCACAGTGAGTGTCAGGCAAATGGGATGATTCCACATGTATCTTAGGGACATACAGAATGCCAGGAGAAGAAACGAGGGCTTTGAAATGAAATGTTGTTTCCAGTCAGGTATAGCAAATCTACTGTGAATACTGGCCTCTGAATTTTTCTTATGCCATGTAACAATTCTGTGGCCAAAATGCTCATTGCCTGCCAGTGAAGAGGGGAAAGAGAGGTGGTGGGGAGATGCACTGACAGCCCAAGAGCCACAGCGGCCCACATCCTAATTAATCTGCACAACCATCCGCCTGAGAATAAGCTTACGTGTCCCTCTTTCCAGTAATCTACATAAATGGCAGATGTTTCCAAGGTCAGAGAGTTAAAAAAGACTACCTTTCATTAGGGAATTGTTAATTAGGGAAAATGCACCAGGGAAAATAGAGAAATTTTAAGCCCCAAATAATGAGAGAGGCATTAAATGAGTGAATACTGTGGCCGGCAGATTGAAGCACCAGCCAAGTAACATAAAAGCCTAGGGAGATAAAAGAAAAGAAAAGAAGGGACAACTCAGGGGAAGACAGCGAAAAGACCTGAAAGCGGAGGGAGCTGTGAACACTCCTGCACAACTTCAGCTTTCGTGCGTTTAACCACGAAGCTACCTTATGACTTATTATTCGAAGCTACTTTTAAGTTTTCGGACAGCACCGCCTTCATGATCTTGCTTATGTTGACCAATTCCTTATTTTAAAAAAGTATAATGAATATACTCTCATCAGCCCGCTAGTCCTGCATATCCTGATGATCATGATCACAGCTAACATTTATTGACTGCTAATGATAAGCCAGGAATGGTGCTGAGAGCTCTTTACATAAATAGTCTCATTTAGTTTTTAAAACAAGCCTATGAGAAAGAAACTATTATTATCCCCATTTTAAAGATGAGGAAACTGAGGCTTACAGAAGTAGAATAACAGTTATTAGACATTGCAGTCCCCTAACCCCAGAAATCAGGGCTACAACATCTAATTCAATCGTTTTAAAAACAAGAATACACAAGAGTTTAGTTTAGTCACACAGGATCTCAACAGTCAACAAAAGAGAACTCTATTCCCACATGTCTGTGATTGAACTCTGTTATTATGCTTCTGTGTGGGCCAAGGCAATAGCCCTGTTAGAGGTACTCAGACATAGGAGGAGAGATGTGTATGCGCACATACTGTACACCATTGGGTTCATGGAGAATGGGAGCTAACCCTGCAATAAAACCAAATCCATCTTATAACAAGGTGCTTAAGGAGATCTTGGTTCTAAGTTGGGAATTTATTTGAACATAAAGCCTCCTCAAAATTACCTGTTTAAACAGGGAGTCGCCTCCTTTTTTTTTTTGGCCTTAAATCTCACTGCATTGCTCATTTAATGTTACCTGAGAGAGACACGTCTTTATTTATTAGCACGTTTACTTGCTCTTTTCTTAGTTCCTGCTGATGAATAAACAACGGCAACGGTGCATACTTCTTCTGTATTTTACCTAATGTCACTTCTTTTTAAGTTTCAACTTCTGGGACATGTGATGTCCAACAGCAGAGTCCGCTGTGGAGGAAGCATTTGGGTTCATCCCGGTTCTAGAATGCTACGATTTCAAGGACTGACAACTGATAACCGTTTTCCCTTGTTTTGTGTTCTCCTATACATAAAAGCAAATCACTCTGTCAAATAAAAAGCAGCTTCTTCTAAAGTGGGTATCCAAGCTGCATAATATTTGCCTTAGGTTTCATTATAAATGTTCAAAATTTTAAGACACATAAAAACGTAGCAGCAATTCACGGCCGACAAGTTGTCACACTCTTGAATCCTAAAGATACAAACCTGGTAGGCAGATACAGGAGATGCAATATAGGGTGTAAGAGAAGTTTGAGTGATCATTCGGTTTGTAGCAATACTGTATGGTGAAGGATAAAATCTAGAACAAACACAAAAGCCTTTATTAAGTCATCCTTTAAAAAAAGAGTAATTCCCAGGACAAATGTCTGATATTTTCCACCTTCACATTTTCCCTCAAGCCATCATGCATTTATCTTAATGACATACCCGTTCTGTATAGCAGCTGTGGTTGGGTCATAAGTAAGTGTCATTCCAGCCTATGGGAAAGCAAAAGAAATAGAATCACTTACCCGCAAGGGCACGGTTTAAAAATTCCATTTCTTAGAGTCATGGCAACACAAAATAGAGATAGTTTAGTAGCATTTGATAAAATTAGAAGTTTCCTTTAGACAAACACAAACTCAATATAAGAATTAAGCTCTACGTCTGCACTGTTCCATTTGGTAGTCATTAGCTACGTGTAGGTATTTAAAATTAAAGGAAAAATGGAGTCCCTCCAGCACACTGGCTATATCTCAAGTGCTCAAGGAACCACATGCAGCTCGTGCTTATCATTGGACAGTGCAGACTCTAGAACATTTCTACTGGATGGCACTTCCCTAGACATACTTGAACCAGTATGTTCAGTATGATTCTTTTTTTTTTTTTTTTTAAGAACCTCATTCAAAAGAATTAGGCGAAAAACTCAACAGCAAATATGCTATTTGTCTTAATGTTACTTAGGATAATTTCTGAGTAATTATAAATGTAAGCCTCTAAGAAACCATGACATTAAAAAAAATACAAAACAGTTGTGCATTTCTTATAGCAATTTAAAATGCTCTTTTACTTTACATGCAGCTAACTGGTAAACCTAGCTCTACCCACCACCTATGTGTCCATCTGGAGGGTCATCGCTCTCTTAGCACCATATCCATTGGGAAGAGTTTTAAAGTGACATTATCTGGATTATAAGGTCCTATTTCAGAAGCCTGGCAGCCAGGATGTGGCATGGGTAACTATTCACGTAGTCTTTCAGCATCATACACCCACACAGAAGTCTCAAGAAGGGACTTACAAGTCTCACCTCTCCTTCTCTATGCCACGGTCTTCCATTAGGGATGTATTTGTTTGGGTTCTGCCTCTTCTTCTGTCCTCCGTCCGCAAACTTACACAATAAAGGTTCTGTAGGAGCTGAATAAATGGGGACAAATAACAAAAAGCAGAGTTATATGTGTATGTAGGACAAAATGTAACTGAATCTCTTTTTCAGTAGGAGCTGTGGCAGTGTTTAAGGGAACGGAGAGAACACTTCAAAGCAAAGTTTACTCAGACCCTTACAGGATTATCCACTGGTGAAGACGACAGTACAGAAAATACATTAGTATCGCTTCTCGGCCTTTTGGCTAAGATCAAGTGCAGAAAATACATTAGTTAGTATTTTCAAACAGGAGTGTAATGAACACATTTCAAGAGCTATTCTGAGGAACCAAAGGAATCTTTTGATTCACTTTTGTACTTCCTTTTCTTAAAGATTTTTTTTTTTTTTTCCGAGAGAAAGAGAGCACGAGCGCGAGCAGGACCGCGGGGATCACGATCTCAGCCGAAGGCAGATGCTTAACTGACGGAACCACCCAGGCGCCCCTCACTTTTGTACTTCTTTATGTGCAGACACACTTGTTTTTAATTCTACTGATAAATCTCCAAATATAAGTAAGATTGTGTCACCCTTCCCTCCTCCAACTTAAAAATGCTCCCTTAGCTTCCCATCATCATTCTTCAGGGAGGTCTTTCTTACCCCAGGAGAAGACAAATTCCCCTTTATACAGCTCACACTGTATCTAAAGATTTTTTTTTTTTAATTTTTATTTGTATTTTTATCCATAGCCATGAGAACAACTTGGAGGTGTGGTGATTTGTTTGGTGTCTGTCTCCCCTCTGGCGTGTAAGCTCCACGGGGGCAGTGACATTCACTTTGTTTGTCACTGTATCCCCAGTGCCAACGTGCCCGGCATGTTGTAGGTGCTCATTGCATCTTGGTTGAATCAATGAATGAATACAAATAGGCCCCATTTGTTTATCTGTGGAGTACAGCCTTGAAGACAGCTGTTGTAAGGAAGACAAAACACTTGCCCACGCTATTTAAAGTTTTTTCTGTTGCCCTTAATCATCCGTCTTGGGGTTGCTTTACTATATATCCACACCATAAAATGATCTGAAGAACAACTCAAGGAACTTACACAGAAAAGCAAAAGATGCAGAGACTCTCACATAGGGATACATACTCATTAGTTAAAAAGACAAAAAGGCGGGGGATGGGGGGCGAGGGGGAGGAGGTGACGGCACGGTAGTCCACCCATGACTTTTCATTTTCTTTGCTTTTTCATAATGGAAATAGCAGTATATTCCTGAAGGTGGTGCATATTTCTGTGTGTTTCCAGTTAATGTAATAAAGGCAATCACACCTTCCTGTCTGGTTCTCACATTCTGTCCTTTGTCTACTGTATTAACTGTGATTACTACTTTCAAATTCTGTTTCAAAGTTAAATAACCAGGAAGAGAAAAATATTACTTGTGGAAAATTTACTCCTTTCTCCTTTGCCTCTGATTATCCTAATTCAGCTCTTATTTTATTTCACTATTACACACCCACTAATGACAGGGTAGAAGCAACAGTGCCTCCCAACACTTCTCTGCCAAAAAACAAAACACAACAAAAAACCCAACTGTAATTCCTTCTCGGCGAGCCGTCTAGGCTGTTGTTTGGAACGCCTTCCTCCTCTCCCTGGTGCGAACCAGGCCAGAGGGACAGGCTGGAATGTGAGCTCACTTCTGAAAGGCAGCTTGCACTATGGGAACCGAAAGGAGAGCAAAAATGTCAGGTGTCTGGTGAGAATACCAGGGAGTCTTGGCCCAACCTCTGTTCACCTTCTGACTCCCACCACCCCCAGCCCTCAGGTCGTCCTGAACAGGGAACTTCCATTTAAGGCAAATGGGCACGAAGGAAGATAAGACTGGGGCCAAATCCTAGACTGAAGATGAATTACTCTGTCTTTTCAAAAAAAGATACCGACTTTTGGAAATTCCTGCATCCACCAACCATCTCCAAAGGTAAAGTAAATGGATGCAATGAAGCAAGAGGGCTTTCTAACCAGTGATGATGCTTTTAATTCTACAACTGGGCCCTCTGGGAACAGGTGGAAATGAGGGCCAGGAGAACACAACTTTCAGGTAGAGGGGAGGAATAAAGGGCAAACCCGCCTGAGAAGTAAGAGTGTCCTTCTACCAGGCCTGAGGATGTCTCACCTTGATATCTAAGGACAGAGAACTCAGAGAGAAGCAAGATCTCACTCTTCACAGATCTAAAAGGCCTATGGTATCAAATATTTTCTCCAGTGACATTTTTTATAATTTTTACTCCCCGTAATCTTGTAGGGCAAGAGAACATAGTAAATTCTGCAGTGCTAGCACTCTGTGGGACTTCATTTTGAGAAGACAGTTTTATCTAGAGGCATTATAAAGACCAGCTTGTAGACTGAAATTTAACATTTTTCAAAAAAGAGTTTATTTGGCACAATGAGTAGCGCAAATGGACCATTTTCCTCCATTAGCATCATTTCTTCCAGAGAAAGAAGGCAACCAGGTTGGACACATTCTGTAAGTTCACTACAGGCTGCAGAAGCAGGGAGTTGTGAAGGAAAGCATTTAGGCAGCAATCCCTGGGAGTATTGCAGCTCCACATTCGCTCAAAGGCCACGTGTCCCTATCTGTGTAAGTGCTGCCAAGACATCACCATTTTTCCTTTTTTTAAAAAAGATTTTATCTTTATTTAACTGAGAGAGAGCATGAGAGAGAGAGCTCACGAGCAGAGGGGAGAGAGGGAGAGGAAGAAGCAGACTCTCCACTGAGCCGGGAGCTCGATGCAGGACTCCATCTCAGGACCCTGACATGAGCTGAAGGCAGATGCTCAACTGACTGCGCCACCCAGCTACCTGACATTATCATTTTTCTAGACTATGCTCTGTCAAAAAAAAAAAGAAGGCAATCTCATGAAACAATAAAGCCTGCTAAAAACATATAATGAGGTAAACGTTGATGAGGTAAATATCAAGTGAGCAATGACATGTTTGCAAATATATTATTCAAAATAAAACAAATGGAACAGGATGTAGTTGAGTATTTTAAAAACGAATTAGACATGATTTTGTGCTGTCATTAAGATACTTTTCTCCCTCGAAAAGCAAAAAGGTAAGTAGTTAAAACAATTTGATATTGGCAGGTATCCCATATCTTAGGAAAACAAATTTCTTTTTTTAAAGAATTATCACCAGGGGCACCTGGGTGATGCAGTAGGTTAGGCGTCTGATTTGGTTTTGGCTCAGGTTGTGGTCTCAGGGTACTGGGATTGAATCCCGAGTTGGGATCGGCACGCAGCAGGGAGTCTGCTTGGGATTCTCTCTCCCTATGCCCCTCCCAATCATACTCTTTCTCTTTCTAAAGTAAATAAATAAATCTTAAAAAAAATAAAAAAGGAATTATAACCAACTGAAATGAGAAATTAAAAAAAAAAAGATTTTTATTTTATTTATTAGACAGAAAGAGAGAGAGCACAAGCAGGGAGAGTGGCAGAGGGAGAGGGAAAAGCAGGCTCCCTGCCAAGAAAGGAGCCCAACATGGGACTTGATCCCAGGACCCTGGGATCATGACCTGAGTTAAAGGCAGACGCTTAACCGACTGAGCCACCCAGGCGTTTGGAAATGAGATGTTTTTAACATAGTTGTTGGCTCCTTGTTTTAGGGAAATGGGAGTGCCCGGTATTCCATGTGAGGCAAAATAAAATTCTAATAGCTTCTTTTCTCTGTTAAAATTCTCTTTGGTCTATTTAGCAGCTGAAACTTTTATTGAGTACCTACTATGCACAAGGTGGAGAGTTAAGAGCTAGGGATACAACTGTGGATAAAATAGGGTCTTATTTCATAGGAGCTTTTGCGATCTAATCAGGAAGGAGAGTATACGACATCTCACGAAAACCCATTTAGCTGTTTATGGGACAGAGCACTGTTTTGAGAGATGCCTGTTGTTAATAAAAATGCCACCCAAAAGTGAAATACTTCTGCTACTGAAAGAGCTGTATTTCTTTTACAGTATACCTGGTATTTCATGTTCCTGGATTACATTATGAGGAAAACTTTATCCCTATAAGTTCTTGGTATCTGATTCACTACATGAATTGTACCATGTGTTCCAGGAAAACAACTATGTGAAGATTTCTTTGATATTTATGTTACCATTAAGCTGAGCAAGTGTTAGAGGATTTCAGTTAGATTTCTGAATTGAGAGGCGCCTGGGTGGCTTCAGTCGGTTAAGCGTCTGCCTTCGGCTCATGGGATCGAGCCCCACGTTGGGCTCCCTGCTCAGCGGGGACCCTGCTTCTCCCGCTCCCCCTCCCTGCTCGTGCTCTCTCTTGCTCTCCCTCTCTCTCAAATGAATAAACAGAACCTTAAAAAAAAAACAAAAACAAAACAAATACACCCAGATCTGTGTCATGGCTCACTTATTTTTAAGTATGTGGGAGACTGTTACAAAATGAGTGTTGCTTATTTGATTAGCATATCCCATGGCTTATATCAAACCAGACCAAAAGTCTCCAGAGTTTATGTTTTGAAGCCTAATACACAGATTCCAGGTTGAAGATTGGGAGATGCATGGGATGTCATTTTGTTCTACACATCAGATCCTTCAGGTGGCCTCCTTGGCTGTTCTTTTTAGGAGGGAGATACTAAGGAGGACTGACATGCAGAAACAGAAGCACCATGAATACTAGTAATATGACTATGATCAATAGGTAAATTTGGGCGTATTAACTTCAAAAAATTAATATACAACAGTCAACCCTTATCTTCTATATGGTCAATTTTCTAAATTAGCAATTCTTTACCTTATTGTGCAAAACAGTAATTGCTAAGAGTCCTAACAAATGATTCATGACTCAAGATATATTCCTGTATTAAAGTGATATAAAAATTATACCAAACTACTCATAATCAATTGATTTTGTCAAATATGCAGAGTATTCTCAGCTGAATTGCCCCTTACTTAATCACCATCTTTTGGGTTTGTAAAGGGTATGCCTCAAATGTCTTGTGAGATCTCTCAAATCAAATTCTCATTACCCAAGATAGAAAAGTTACTTTCTTGTTCATCAGAAGCAACAGGAACGTTGGTTAAAAAGCTTAACTACTATAGTATAACCTTCAGCAGACAATGCCACAAATGCAAACACTGATCTGAAATTTTCTGGCACCTCCTGAGAGCCATCTAAATTAATGGCATTGTAGGATTCTCCAACATGCCCGCAATAGGGCTTTGTGAGTGGGATGATCTTTTACAAATGCCTGGTTTTGTGGCATTAACAATCCCTTGTAAGGGACTATGAGCTTATATGGGTGATGCCCATGCTGATTCACTTCACATCTCTACCATAAAGTTTGCTTACCTATCTTCTGAAGCTCAAACTCTATAATTATTTAGGCTCAAATGTCTTCCCCCTTGATACCCACACTAAAAGTCACTTCTAGAATGCCTGCTTTGACTAAACACTATAGCTCATAATTTGACCTCCTGGAAGGCTTCCTCACCATCTAATCAAATGGCTCAGAGGACTAGAGTTCTCTGTAGTTTGTAACCGAATGGACCTTTTCCTCACTGTGTTCTAACAGCTGGAGAAATTGCTACTTCCAAACTCCCATTTTTCTAGTTAAGCAGTATTTCTCCTAATCAACATTCTGTAAAACGTGAACTGCCCTCGATAGAAGCTTTTCCATCAGTTGTGGAAAACCAGCCCACTCAGCAACTGTAATTAGCTTTCTTTCTGATAATGTTGCCTACTTTCAAAATTCCTCAACTAGCAACATGCAAGGAGCTATCTGGGGCTCTTCAACGATTTCAATGTAGGGATCCAATACATTTTATCCATTTTTTGTGTGCACGACATCACTTCCTTTTTAGCCTCCTCTTTGTTTCTAGCCAAATCCTGTCCTGTCCAAGCACCAGCTACAGCTCCAGCTTCTCTCCACAGATGTATGTGCTCTCCTCCTTTCCTGATCCTTATAGAGCAGTTCCATCTCTCACTCAGCTTTCCCTACCAGTAAAATCATGATTTAAATCAGGTTAAATAAAAAACAAAAATATAATCCTTCCCCATCACTCCAACTTAAATATTTTAATGTTCTGTATTTGCTGCTTTTCTCAGTTTTTATTTTTCATATTTACAACGATAGGTCTTTTTCTCCTACCCTTTACATTGTGGACTTTCCCTATCTGGTTATAGAATCTTTTTCTTTTTTTTTTTAAAGTGTTACATAAGGTTCTGTTTGGGATTATGTATAGTTTCTTTGTTATTATAACGAACACTGTATGAACATCTGTGTGTATATCTTACTTATCTCTTTAATCCCAGTGCCAACTGCTAAATTGGTGGTCAGACTGTATGGTAATTAGAACACTGGCTCTGGACTAGTCTCCCTGGTTTGAAATTTCGCTTTGCCCTTTATTCCTTTGTGACGAATATTCCAGGCGAATTATTCAATGTCTGAGGTTTCATATCTGTGGGATGGGGAAAGTAACTATACTTATTTCAGAGGGTTGTCACAATTCACAAAGTATTTAGAACGGGTGAATGCACATTAGCTATTGTTTCTATACTGGGACAGCAGGAGGAACTCAAATTTTTGATTTATGGTTCTTCCTCTTTGAATTATTAAGATAAATTCTCAGGAGAGGGACTTTTGGTTTATAAAAGTTATAAACATTTTTAGAGACTGGCCTGTTTTTCACGGAATTTTATTTTGTGAGATTTTTAACAAGCTGGCTAGGGTTGCCGCCTTGGCTTCACACACAATGAAGAAATGTTCAAGTTGTAGTTAAGGATGAAGGTGCTGGCAAATGCCTTTGAGAAAACTGTTTCCTGGTACTCTGACGTCTCCCACCCAAGGTCCTCATGCTTTAATAAAATTTTACTCTGCCATTTATTGTTCCTCCCTGGCAGAACCCGAGGTGAAAAGGTGTCGAACCGATGCGAGGAACATGCTGTGGGCTGGCTGTGATCGGCGGGGACAACAATTGTTCAAAGGCAGGCGCAGCACAGGGCTGGCCCGGCACGCCGAGCATCTTAGGCGGAAACGCTGGCCCATTTCCAGTTGTGATTCCCTTGTTACTTTTGAAAAACCAGATTTACCCTCCATGCTAGAGACTGAGTTTGAGTTTGAGATCTGCAAGACAGCCCTCTCCCCACTGGCCACCCTCGAGCGTTCGAGCACTTTTGCTCTCACGGCAGCGACTGCTCCTAAGATGCATGCAGCCCCTGGAGCCTCCGTGTGCACATGACGCACGTTCAGATTCTGCTCTTTGTACACACTGGGTAAGGGAGCCAGGAACACACTGCAATCCCAAAGGTGGGATCACATTGTCTTAAATGTACCAGGAGCATCACACATGGCTTCAAGCGTTTCTTTTATCCTAGAGCTTAAGACAAACATTCAAAACCAAAATGGACAATAAACACCCTTGAAAGATTTTCCGCCTTTCTGCTAGAGTCAGTTTCTCCTCTAAACATTACCTTTTCTGCCTCCTGGCATAGGACAGTGCCCTAATGATATCACCTATGGACACAGAGTTACAAAATGTGGGCAAGAGCAGTTTTCAAGCCTTGCTGGGCACATATACCCAGTCTGAAAAGTCAGAGTAACACAGAAACCAGATGTCAAACAAGCTGAGGCCTTTGGCCAGAGGTGGCTAGCAGTTACGCACTTCATTGGAGGGCCTCCATGACGGAGGAAGCTTTGGGCTGTGGCAGATGGTACCAGTGCAGTACCAAGAATCTAACGACTCACAGATCTGCTGACTAGACACATCTTCTTTTAAAAAGTTCTCTGCCCTTAGCACATAGGAACTTACTCAGACTCCATTAATGTCACAGAGAAGTTCAGAAAGATGGGTAATCACACTGTCTCCTCTAACATGAACACACATGTGGACTTTGTCTACGGGTGTGTGGGTGTGTGTGTGTGGGGGGGGGGTGTGGGTGTGGGTGTGTGTGCGTGCGTGCGCGTACATGCCTGGCCCCTGCCCACCCCCCCAACAGGGAAAAACAGCAGGCACAGGGCAAGCAGCTCTAGCACAGTTCTGGCTAACATGCCGATGTGCATTAATTAGTCTTCCCAGAGACTGTTCTCTCTTTCAGGCAGGTATAGGAAGGGCATTTTCTTAGAAAAAACCATGAATCATGACCATGAGTGACAGTGTTTTTGCCTTGGACATGTCTCCTAATTTGGACATCTGTTCTAACTAACTAGAACTTCCCATCCCTTGTTACTGACATTCACTGTGTGGGAAACCACCACCCCACTATTTCTCCATAACAGAATTTTTATCAAGCAGATATTAAGTTGTTTTAAACCTCTATGGAATTCACCTAGATTGTCTTACAAAGTAGTCGTTGGTTCTTTTACCCTGAATGGGGACCTTCCAAGCAGATCTGATTTACTGCAAACCAGCTCACACTCAAAAGCAAGATAAAATCCAAGATAAATCCAAAGAAAGGACAATGCTTCCACATTTTCAGGGGGAAAAAATGAGAGATTATATGGGAAAAGATAAGAAGGAATGGTCTCATGAGTAATTTTTTTCCCAACATAAACCATTATGTATATTTAAGGAAGATCCTGCTAGAAGACAAAGCCTCTTTGAAAACACGGTAACATCAGACACAAAAGCACAAGATTTTTAAAAAGCAATTTCAGAGAAGAGATTGCACGAAAAACTGTGATGTGGATTTTCAGAGAGCTTTTACAAACATGTACGACATTATGTACCATTCCCCAGGACAGGGTGGGGTGTGTCCGGCAGGGGAGGACCAAGCCACTTTGCTCTGGTATGAAAAGAGCATGTTGGCAGGAAGGCAGGTGGTCCATGAGAAGTGACAACTCCTGCTTAGCCGTTTGGAGACTTTCTAAAGACTGTTACAAGTGAAGATGAGTTCACTGTTCAGTTTGTTAATTTTCATAAAGTATCTTTTGGGGAGTTGTATCTAACGTGGGTTTCTCTTCTGTTCTTGGTGCCAATGTCACAGGCAAATTGCCAGTCATGCAAGAATCTGAGCGCCCTGCCGGAAACCGTCCTGGATGATTCTGCTTCTGCCAGCTAAACAACGCGCATCATTGACGAAACCATTCTCTGACTATATTTATGAAATGTTATGTCTGCTTAGCAATGAACCTACATCATTTAAGGTGAAGGCTCATTCAATTTACCCTGGCCTGCAGTATTTTTGTTTTTCATCTGGTTCTACTGAAAATAATATATACATTTCAAGAGGAAACCTATGGTGTGGGGTCGCCCTTCAGGTAATTTGAGAGAGCAGCATCTAATCAGCAGACTGGGAGTTAAAGAAAATTCTCGTATTAGGTGTACAAAAAAAGGGGGGGAATCCAGATAAGTTGAAGACCGTTTCAAATTCTGCTGTGGTTCCCAAATCCACTTGGGACTTATTTTGGGGGAAAGCTGAGTTCCCTGGAACAGCGTGCTTCTGAGGCCCGCATTATACACTTCAAACCCCTGCCGAAAGGCAGTTCAAACTTGCTTATATGCAAAGAAGTATCCAGAAAAACGCTCAAAATAGCCATGATTATTTTGACGAGCCCTACATGAAAAATGCTCTTGGAAACCACTTGGTAACCTCTGTTGGTTCTAGGGCGAGGCACGAGCTTTCTGCACCCAGCACAAAATTAAAAATAAAACACAGCTTCTGCTGCCAAAGAACTTGCAGTCTAGCTGGGGACTAACACATCGACGAAATCATGAAATGTTAGAAAACGGCATAAAATTAAGTTCTGATTCAGAACAAAGAGAATGGCCTGACTGCATACCCCCAAGCAGAGACTCTCTTGAGGCAGAAGGAATCTGGTTTCCTACAGTCAACACCTGGCACGACGTGGAAGAAACTGTTCTCTCCTAGTTGCAAAGGTACGGAGAATCCTACAATCCTTTACATGGGGTTTGGAAATCAAGGTCTTTTTTCCCTTGAACAGGTATGACCAACAGTCTTTACACGTACTTCAAAGCAAACAGTTAAATGATACAACCATGAAGTCCTTTGGAGAAAAAAGGAACCTGTTCGACCTCGATCTGTGACACCCTGAGATCTACTTCATTCAGGAAACGGGTAGATCTTATCGCATTTGCGACTGATACAACATCAAAACGACTGCGTGCGGGGATGTTTCTCGTGCTCGAACTTTCCTTGCTGTACATAAAAATGAGCTGAGAAAGTCAGGCATCACTGGCGGGTGGCCTCAGCAGCCCTTCTGAGGGACTAATACTGCGGGGTCCTGACACGGATGACATGGGGAAGTGAGGAGAACACCAGGAGTCAGCTGTGCACACGTGTTAACCGCAGAAGCCCCCACCGGGTAGGTCTGACAGAAAGTTCCCACGTATTACGTTTCTCTCGTCTTTACTTGGTTGGAGGGTAAAAACATCGCTTTCTATTTTCCTTCAACTCAAGTGTTGTTGATGGGAAAACGAAACCAACTCAAAAACCGAAAAGGAAGCTCTTGCACAAGGCTGGGTTCCTTGGAAGAGCGTACTCCCCGGTCTTTGATGATCTAGACTCGTGCCTGCAGGCGGTTCAAGCTCACACGCAGCCCTGCAAATCGTGCGCGCTCAGGTTGTAGCAGTCCAAGGTAGAAGGGTAGACTGTGGTATCGGATGTACTTACTAATAGGTTCTTCTATGCTGTGAGACTCAACTGGGTATAGAGAATGCAAGTAAATCTCTAACCACAACCACCAGCCATCCAGTTAAGGATGAAACTCTGGAACTACCGCAGAATAGATAGTGAACATGAGTTACCCATGCACAGGCTGGCATGTGGGGGAAAACGGAAATGTCTTCTGGTCTGTGGTCAGCCACCAGCACGCTAGGTGTGAGCACGTAGCGTTGTCCTGGGGATAGTGCAGTGAAGTTTATACGAAACCCACAAACATTTATCGCTGCTTAGTACGGTGGGTGCACTGTGCTGGGATGAAAACAGCAACATGAGAAAACAGTTTCTGCCTTCAAGGAGCTCCCAGTTTAGTAAAGCGACACGTGTGAACATGTTCAGGGCTGGGATACAGGCGTGTGTCCTCAGGGTGCTGTGCACACAGACCAACTGGACCAGAGGGGGCTCTGCCAGGGGGGAGGCGAGCCTGGAACTGAGTCTTGGAGGGCGAGGACTGGAGAGCCGGGTTAAAGGGAACTGAAGGGCACTAGGTTGGAAATAATAGGAGAGGAACGGAGCGGCATGGTGTGCTTGGAATATATTCATAGCTCAGTCCTGGAGGAGGACACACAGTAAGGCAGAGAACGGAGGGAGACAGGACTGAAGAAGTAGGCAAGAGCTCGATCACCTCTGGCCTTCAGTGTCATTCTAGGAGCCTGGGTTTTTTCCGCTATGGGAGGAAGGGGACTTTTGGCAGGAAGGTGATACAGAGGCCTACATTTTATCAAACTCTCTGGCCGCAGTCAGGGAGGGTATCTGGAGGGGAAAGGGTAGCGATCAGGCAGGCAATTACAAGCCTGCCGTAATGGCTTCGGTGAGAGATTCGGGGTTAAGCTAGGCTGTGGTAGGAGGGATGGAGGGGAGATGGTAGATTCTAGAAATTATCAAGAGGAAAAATATAAGGACTTGAATGGCTTTGTATGTGAGAGATGATGGATGGAGGGGAAGGGGCAGCCCAGGGTGATTCAGCCCTGACTTGAGTGCCTGGCTGGATACTGGTCCCACTAACTGAGAAAAGGACAACTGGAAGATGAGCAGGATTAGATGGGAAGGGGGGCTAGTTTCGCTTTGAAGACGATGGTTGTGTGGTGACTGAGACCAGGCAGCCTGAAGCTCAGGGCAAAGCCAGGGCGGGAGAGGACTGTCTCCGAGTTGTATGAATGTACATACTAGCTGAAACCTTGAGAATGCATGACATCTATTAGAACTGTGAGCCAGAAGTAGGATTCAGGGAAACAGCAACAATTAAGGAGTAGGTGGAAGAAACAAGCCCACAGATGAGAAGAAATTAACGCAGGACGGAAAGAAAATAGAGAGGTGAAGCAGAAGTCAAAGGAGGACGTGTTTCAGAGACGGGTAAGGGACCAGCAGTATCAAGTACAGCAGACAGCATCAGAAAGAGGGGGAAGCCTCCGAACTGGATAATCAGGAGGTTAAGTGTTAGCTGAATTGCCCCCCCACCCGGCACCCTTCCCCAAAAGAGCCGGAGTCCTAACCCTCAGTAACTCATAATGACAGAAGAGGACCTTATTTACAAATAGCGTCTTTAAAGTTAAAAAGAGGTCATTAGCATGGGCCCTGATTGAATGACTGGTGTCCTTATAAAAAAAAGGGGAAATGTGGACATGGAGATGGACATGCAAAGAGGGAAGATGGAATGAAGAAACACAGGGAGAGGATGCTCACCTACAAGCCAAGGACAGAGGGAGGCCTGCAACAGATTCTCCCTCCATCCTGGCCAACACCTTAATCTTGGACTTTGAGTGTCCAGAACCAAGACAACATATTTCTATCATCTAAGCCACCCAGTTTGGGGTACTTTGTTATGACCGCCCAGCAGACTAATACGGACAGTTTACCATGTGAGACACAAGGAGGAGAAGTCAGGTTGGGGAGGGCTGAGGTGTGAATGGAAGACAGAAATGGGGACTACGCTTTTCAAAGGTTTATGTGAGAAGGGGCTACAGAGGAACACGGTGCTTTAGTTTTAGTTTCAAGATCACAGAAACCTGAATGATCTCAAACACAAATGGATAGATTTCTTCTGGTAAATTATTTGAAATTTAAAATGTGTTGGCATAAAGTAGTTCATAGTTTTGTTCACTGTATTCTGTGATTTTAAAAATGTCTATTGTAGGGCGCCTGGGTGGCTCAGATGGTTAAGCGTCTGCCTTCGGCTCAGGTCATGATCCCAGGGTCCTGGGACTGAGTCCCGCATCGGGCTCCCTGCTCCTTGGGAGCCTGCTTCTCCCTCTGCCTCTCTCTGTCTCTCATGAATAAATAAATAAATAAATAAATAAATAAATAAATAAATAAATAAATAAATAAATAAATAAA
>NW_023270377.1:69434804-69624820 GCF_011800145.1 Mirounga leonina | reverse complement strand
AAATAAATAAATAAATAAATAAATAAATAAATAAATAAATAAATAAAATAAAAATGTCTATTGTAGTCACAGTCACAATTTTTGTTCCTAGTATTCTTTGTGTATTTTCTTGCATTTCTCTACGGTCACAACTTTTGTTCCTAGTATTGTTTATTTGTGTATTTTCTTGCATTTCTCTACTAATCAGTCATGCCAGAGATCTATTATTTTTGAAAATAAAGGTTATTGGTTTTGTTGGGGGGAAAAAAAGAATAAAAGCAAAAGAAATGTGAAATCCTAAGAGAGGGAGGGGATAACTGGCAGAGCAAGGTCCTGATGAGATGTGATCAAGGCCACAGCTTTGGGAGCCCTTGTCCTTGAGACTTTAGGAAGGAGGGAGGCAAGAATGGGGCTGGGTATGGTCTTTCTCCTTGCTGGGAGGAAACAGGAAGTTGATGGGTGTTTCCACCTGGTGACCTCAATTTTATTCATCAAGTGAGAAGTGAAGTCATCTGCTTAGAGTTGAGAGGGGGTTAAGGGAGAAGTGGGCAGGCTTCGAGGGGAGACTGCAGCCAGGGAAGGATGAGAAAGCTGTGTGGTGAGGACCAGTGATGGTGAGGGTCTGGTCAAGCTGGAAACAACCTTGACCTTCCCGGATGTAACAGGGGCAGAGAAGGTGGCCTGCTGTAGAATTAATCCAGGTTTAGCATTCTGTGAGGCAGGTGTGACTGAGGGATGGGGTACAAGACAAATGAGGATACCACTAAAATGGAGACCAGATTTGGTGGGGATGGAAAAGAGGTAAAGAAGAACCCCATTGAAATTTGGATCAGGTTTAGTGGGAGCCAAGAATGAGTGTGATCTGGGAATGAAAAGCTCCCAAGGTGTTGTGTTCTTGGTCACGACAACGCAAGGCAGAGTGGTAGGAGGAGGTGGCTACCATGGGGTGGACGGAAGGGCCGTAGGGACTGAGGTCCAGGCTCTGTAAGGGGTGCAGGGTAACACAGGCTGAGATCTTCCACAAGAAAGGCAGGAGCTGTGGTGCAGAGTACCATGCGGCTCAGTGGATAAGACTGCAGGACAGATTTACTGAGGCTGGTGGATGGTAGGGGAGGTGGGTTAGAGGAGGTCTGGGCATCTGAGAAGGAGGGGCTTCTGAATGCCTTACAAGTCAGACCCTCCCTCCCACTGGGATGGCTCCCATTCATTTTTAAACACTCAATGTTTGGGAGAAATGCATCTTCAAGTCTTATTTGTAGGGCCAAAGAAATAAATTTTAAGAGCTAGATGAGGGGTTTTTGGTTCACGATACATCAAGTGCTAAAATTTATACATACATCACATAAAAAATTACTGATAAAATTTTAGACAAACAACATACCAGAAACTCCAGGTGGTGTCTTAATGAATTTTCCATTAAAATGACCAATAACGGCTTCACACTTATCTGTTGATTCCATCCTATTCATCCATCAAAATAAAACACATATTTAGAGATCTCTTAGTTTCAGATTTTGTTTTGTGCATGTGAATACATTCTTAGAGGTTTATCGGATACAAATGAAACTTAGCAAAAATGTGAATCAGAAAAAGTGGGCTTATCCTATCTTTTATCTGCTTTATGTGTACTTCTATAATAAAATGAAAACTTATATCCACAGAGTACATTCTGAATCATATAAGAAATAAATTATATCCAGAGTGTTTAATACCAAGCATATCAAACGTGTAATATTTTTTCTACTTGTTGGAAAACTGACAATCAATACACAATAGCTCTGCTGGTCATGATATGGAATTAAAACAGAAATGCCAGTTCAAAATGAGTGGATTTACTGCTGCCAGAATATTTTTAAAGATGGCCTTTCCTTTCATATATTCACAAAAGGACAGACTCAAAAGTCATGATGAGAACGAGTGAAAAATCACAGGATACTCCTTATACGGTTTTTATATTAACTTTGGGTATAAAGTTAAATTAGTGAAGTCGGTTATGTACTGTCTTTGTCATCCTGGCTTCAGAGGAGTAATTAAAGGATTGAGCCTAACTTTACAATTTATTTTACATCTGCAGGTGGCTAAAAACCTCTGAGAAACATTTCAAGGGAATTACATTATTTTGACTTATTTTTTTTTTTAATGGAAGAAACATTGAATAATCTATTCAAAATGCACCACACTCCTGGACTACCCAGAGAGTTACATCTTGGTTTTAATGGGTAGTAATAGTTTTAAAAAGCAGTAGAATTTAATTGGGTTCCATCTTTGGATACAAAACTGAAACTACTTGATCTTCTTTCAGCACCCCCACAGAGGCGATGATTTTTTAGCTGGTGCTGAGCTTTTCATTATTTCCCCCGGATCCTTTTAAACAACGAAGTGTACACTGGAAATCCAAGTTTTGGTGACTTTCCACCTATAGAAATTTTAGTTTCACCTTAAAATTATCTGACCTAACAGAAAGAGCAATCAACTAAAAGCCAGAAGAACCAAGTACTAGACTTTGCTTCATTACTTGGCAGTCTGGTGACAATGGAAACAGCTCTTCTTTGACTCGATTTTCTTATACATAAAATAGTGAACAATGCTGCCTTTGTCGATTTCACAGGTCTGTGGGAGATGTGATTGTCATCAAATAGGGTGTTGTATATGAAAGTAAAATATGAGCAGTTTTTCTTCCAAAATCAAAGTCAACACATAGACATTATCTGTTCCTGCACAGTACTAACAGGTTCCTAAATAATGGAAAATCAGTTTTTATACATGGGCTTGTAGGTTAGAACTATGTCAAAACTCAAAGCACTTTCTGTTTGAGAATTTTCTTTTAGAAACAAAATTAACCGTTACACTAAAGTATCCTTTCCGGAGAGGAAGGGATAAAAATAAGCTGGAAGAAGTGAGGGCACTTTAGATAGATCTGTGACATTTTGCTTCTTAAAAAAGAAAAAAAAATCTGAAGCAAAATTATAAAATGTTACAATTGGTGTAGCAACTGGTGGTTAGAGAAGTGTCCTATTATTGTCTTACTCTCTGAATGATTGAAATAAGCTAATTCACTGACTTTATTTATGATGAATCAAATTTCCATCAAATGGGAAAAGCCATACTGATTTATTTATGAAATTCAGGAACCTGTGATTGTTATTTTTAAGAAGTTACAGGCATCCTGATCAAATTAATCAAAACATTAAGGACACATATTTTCAAAACTAGTGCTCATGTGATAGTTCCTTGCCCTGAGTCACCAAATATTTAGTGTCTTCAGGTTCAAGAATCCTAATGAACTTCCAAAATATCTGAAAAAAAAAAAAAAATACAAACCAATATTTACACATTTAAATTCATGGTGCAACTGGGCTCCCATAACCCTGGCTTAAATTCTCTCTTCTCGCTCAACTTTTATTTTGCAGGAAACTCAGGAGAGCTATTGTCACTGACATAGTAAAGACAGAGCAGCGTGCTTACCTAGCAAAGCCAACACCACGACTTGTACCACTGGAATCACGTAGTATCCTTGTAGAAATAACTTGTCCAAATGGTTTGAGCATATTTTCAAGTTCTTGCTCATCCATGGACAGTGGCAAATTAGAAATATATAGGTTAGTAGGATCTTGTTCCTGTTGCTAAAACAGAACAGAGAATTGTCCATTAATTTCCAATGGAAGTTGAAATACTGATGTTAACACAACACACCTACTTTGACTGAGCCACTCTCTTGGCTCAGGTCCTTTTAGAGTGCTACCGAGAGCGAGTGTGGGAGCTACAGAACACCCAAGTCACCTTGCACACTTGAAAACAGTGTCAGGAGCTTAGGCAATCTGTGCAGGTCGGACGGGATTCTGCAGAGCCGTTCTCAGCCCATTTGGAAATGCAACTGCAGGCACGCGCCACGGAGCTGGAGAGGGTACCCTCATGGAACCACACTCTCAGCTGTTTGCAGCGCTCCCAAAATAACCAACGTCTCCCCTGAGACTATTTTTAGGAGTCCGTTTCAGGCACACTAGGCTATTACTGTCAATAATTCAATCCAGAGACACACAACGGATTCTGGACCAAGTCATCTCAAGTCCAGTGGGGCTTTGTCCCAATTCCCCTCTTCTGCTCCACAGCAGGGTCCTTACTACTTACTTTGGCATTCTGATCACCCATGGGGAAAGGAGAGCCCAGAAATGAACAAAAAACAAGTAAACTCAAAGCCATATATAAAATGATAAACTCTAGGCGGAGCAAACTTTAGAACCAGCATAAAGGTGAACTCAGGAGTCCGTGGGGGAGGGGAGCTTCGCTAAACCCTGGCTACTCAAAGAATGATCCAGGGCCAGCAGTGATGGGATTACCTACAAGCCCCTCCCAGACCTACAGAAGCAGAAGCTGCATTTTAACACGATTTCCAGGTAATTCATATGCATATAAAAGTTCAAGAAGCAATAATTAGATCATTCCCCACTCACCTTTCCTTGGCTGAGATAGAATCAGCTGAAACCAAAGATACGCAACTGAATTTTCTGAGAACCAGTAACTGCTATGTATATTTAGTAAGAGTATGGTGTTAAATCAGAGAAAAAGCTTATATGACAACTGGAATATTTTCTGACCAAGTCAAAATTCACTTCTGCAGTGGTGAGATTAGAACAGTCTTAATTAATTTTAAATCAGGCTTTCCTTTGATTCTATTAACCAAATGTATCTTCACATATTGAGCTATGCAGGCTTACGATTTTTCTTCAATAAGCACAATTAGTAAAGTCATTAACTGATGTTTTAGCATTAGGCAACAGAACAGCACACTCATTATATTTTAGATTTCCAAAATGCACAGAACTTTAAAAATATATGTGGAGCATATGCATATTTGAATTGTACAAAGTCTCTACTTTCAAATTTATCCTGTTGTTAATTAAACCTGAAATGAAATCTGTTCTTTCATATAATCTGCAAGTAAAAGCGCATATTGACCTTTCATACTATACGTACCTGGTAAGATTTAAAATAACAGTCTGGTATCCTAGGGAATGACAAATGCCTTGGTATATTCCCAGGCATTCAAGTTATCAGACCCAGAGGAACTATGGGTAAAAAGTACTGTCCCCATGACCTCCCGCTTCAGATCAGAGGGCAGCAGCATGTAACCAGGCCAGGCCCAAAGGGGTGCAGCAAAGGCTCCAGGCCCCGGTGTCCCTGAGGTGTCCCTGGTGTGTGGCAGTGGGGATGGACACGAGAAAAAAATTAAAATTTTCAAATGTTCAATAGTAAGCCGAATACTTAACCTCATTCACCCTTCACAGGCTAAACAAAATGGTATCTATCTTTGCTTTTAGCTAAAATTAGATCAGTTCAATGTAGGATGGCTGATTATCTTATGCTGAACAAAACCTATCTTTATATCTTTAATGTACAAAAATCGGAAAGTGATTTAATAAATACAAAACAGTAACAGATAATGTGTTTGAAAATATAAGGAAAAGCAAAATGGTCTGAGGTATTAAAGCTTTCAAGTGCTTCTGAGGTAGGGTGAGAGGTAAAATCTCTCCTTACCTCCATTTCACTCACTACCTCTGCCAAATTGGCCCGATGAATCGCACAGCTCCTCGATTAGTCACCTCATGTTGGCTCTACCCTCCCAAGTCCCCAAAGATTTCCTGTGGTGCAGAAGACTCTATTTGTTCCTGTGTTAGTCTGGTCCTTAACTGGCAAGTACACATGGAGTCCTTTGTCTCTGAGGGTGGGTGCTGATGAGCCCTGGAGCCTCATACAGTCAAATGATATTTACAGGGCATCTCATACATCCCAGATTCGCCTAAAATAACCTTGACTCCAGTCCCGTCCTCCAGCTGCTTACAGTTAAGTAGGGGAGAGAGAAACACATGCGGTAAGTGCTTAGGCCACAAAAATATCTAATCCCCAAGTGTCCGTGTCTTCTCATTACCATACATTCATAGTGAATGGAATATATAAGCCTTGTAGTAACTGGGGGGTGGCTCTCGAATTTAGTTACTTTAAAATCAGTGACAACCATAACTGTTTTATTACATACAATGTTATGTCTCAAAAAACAATTATTCTGTAAATTATGGGTGGCCAAACATAAAATGGGGCCAACAGGCCTCTTTATATCCATCCTCAGGCATGGAAAAGGTTCAATGGCTTCTCTAACAAGTAGAAAACTAGCTCCCACATTGGCCGTGAGAGGGATAAATGGCCACTGATGTTCACTTGAGTAGAAAAGCAGGGCTCAGAGGTCCCGCGTGGTGTAAAGCACTCAGTCAGGCGGGTGCAACTCACAATGGGAGGAAGGATGGGGGAGCTTGTCTTGGGAAAGGCAGGGAAGAGTTTTCAGAGGGCATGGCACTAAGTTGAGATTTGAGAAACAAAGAGAAATCATGCGGCTGAAACCAGATTGTGAAAGGGTATCTAAGGAGTTGGATTCTATTTGCCAGTTCCTGCTGCTAAACTTTTCCACTTCAGCATTGCCAACAGCAGGAAGGACTATGTACACTGAAGAGTCGCCAGGCAATGGCCAAAGTAGCCTTAGCACAGTACAATTTTTTTGGAAGTCTTGTGCTTTATCTTAAAAAAAAAAAAAAAAAAGTCACGTAAATTTTGCAATCTACTTCCTAACTCTTTAGATTTGTTTTAATATGGGAACGATGCTTCTGACCTCATACTTTCAAGTAATACTGATAAGTTCAGGGAGAGAAGCCAGGCTTATCCTGTGATTTCATGTACTCTGGTGGGTGAGTGGGGAACAGGAGGAAGGAGGAACTGTCGTCCACCAACTGTAGTTAGAAAGCCATGGTCTGACAAATGAGGGGAGCTTCTGGAGGCATGGAAGCAAGGAAATGGTACCATCAAGCCTATCTTATGAGAAAAATCTCTGAATCACGCTTAGTCAGATTCAGAATAAAGCTGGGAACCCCCTAATTAAAAAGCGTTAAAACCCTCCTTGGACAAAGATAAGGCATAAAAAATGTTATGTAAGAAACATATACTGTAAATATTGTGGGGCTTTCTTTTTAAGTTACAATTATAACCACTAAATGACTGATATTTAAGAATGTTCAGAGGAGAATTTGTCATATGTGAAGTATTTTTATTTTTATTTATTTATTTTTTTAAAGATTTTATTTATTTATTCATGAGAGACAGAGAGAGAGAGAGAGAGGCAGAGGGAGAAGCAGGCTCCCAAGGAGCAGGGAGCCCGATGCGGGACTCGATCCCAGGACCCTGAGATCATGACCTGAGCCGAAGGCAGACGCTTAACCATCTGAGCCACCCAGGCGCCCCATATGTGAAGTATTTTTAAAAAGGTTTAACAATGTAGGTACAAAATACTTTCTAAATCTATGTTTTAGTTGCTTGTATGATTAAAATATTAATAAAATAGTACATTCTTTAAAGTCCTGATTCAACTTGAAAGTTTACGATGAAGAAAAAAATAAGTACTAAAATCAGAATCCAGAAAGAAATTGAGCTCTTAACCCATTCTTTGATAAATAGTGAGCCAAAGTAGACTAAACACGAGTACATATTTCCTATGATTTGAATGCATTTTTTTCAACAGCAACAACTCAGTCAATTAATTGGTTTTTCATTTGGGATGACCTTTTAAAGCTAATGTTATTTATTTTTCTCATCAAATGGTCGACTTATCCTGCAAACATCGACCACAAAGTTGTAATAATTAAAAAAGAAAAAGAAAGAAAGGAGCAGAAACTCCAAGCTGGCACACTGGCCACAAAAATATCTAATCCCCAAGTGTCCGTGTCTTCTCATTACCATACATTCATAGTGAATGGAATATATAAGCCTTGTAGTAACTGGGGGGTGGCTCTCGAATTTAGTTACTTTAAAATCAGTGACAACCATAACTCTGTTTTATTACATACAATGTTATGTCTCAAAAAACAATTATTCTGTAAATTATGGGTGGCCAAACATAAAATGGGGCCAACAGGCCTCTTTATATCCATCCTCAGGCATGGAAAAGGTTCAATGGCTTCTCTAACAAGTAGAAAACTAGCTCCCACATTGGCCGTGAGAGGGATAAATGGCCACTGATGTTCACTTGAGTAGAAAAGCAGGGCTCAGAGGTCCCGCGTGGTGTAAAGCACTCAGTCATCATCTGAAAGAAATTAACAAAAACCTCCCTGTGCATGTGGAATGGTTCCTAAAACGCAAGAAAGGGACTTGGCAGGAAGACCAGACATCTGTTTTCTCTTGTACTGAATAGGTTCACCAACCAGCCAATAGCTGCTCACAGGCATGTGAATGCAAACTGCCTGAAGCGTGGTGGACTCCATGTGGAAGGGGGATTAAACTCCTGCTCGTTTGACTGCCTATTTACTGAAAAGAAATGTGCTAGCTTTACCACCGGGCAAATAACATACGACGATCCACTGACTCCCAGCAGGCCTTAAGAGGCACTGCTGAAAGGCCTATAGAGGTCATTTTTTAACAGGTATTACCAATGTTGATTTGAGTTTTAAGTCCTTTTAGCTGGATATCTGAGTTTTGCTCTTTTTGTAGATTCTGAGCCTTCTGTTCTAAAAACAAACACATCTGAAAGGAGGCCAAGTTTAATAGCAATAGGCATGGACCTAAGCCTTTGGGAAAACCTTTTGGTAAGTTTCCTCAGGGTACTCTTTGGACAGAGCTCAATAAATATAACTTTTGAACATCCCATTCTTAATTCTCAATATCTGCTCAAGCTAGGAAGAAAGTTTTTCTCTCACTGAGTTGGCTTCTTTGGCCATCAACAAAGCAAAGATTTAGTATCTACCCTATGCCAGGTACCAAGAAAGGTACTGAAAGTTAAAACATGAATAAGAAACAATCACTGCAGCTGAATGCTCTCCACCTGCAATTTTTCAATTCAGTTTTGAGTATCTGTGGAATCCTTTTTCAACCCAGGATAGCCAATGTGTCAAACAATATTATATTCTCCTTCACCCAAACCCCAATCCACCCCCCACCACCCTGATGACTTCCCTAGTAAAATGTCCCTTAATTTTTTCTAATTACTATGTGGCAGGGTGAATTTTCAAAACTTTATGTAGTATCCTGGTTAATTCACTAGCAAAAAGTGGATGGCAATGGGTCCCTTATCACTCAACATGGGAGCCAGACCTAATTCTTTTAAAAAGTGTCTCCACAGAAAGTGCATGCCAGGCTCCCCTTTATCTGGATAGCATGAGGGGGTTAAGTCAATTCCAAATCCTCAAATCCATGGTGCCATGGAATAGAACAATGGACCCTCTAGCATTTGAAATATCTTTTGTCACTTTAATGATACAATAAAAAAGAAATCAGGCCCAGGAAACTCAGTCGTTCTACAGAGACGTAAAGAAATTCACCAAGTGCAGGCTGTTGGCACACTGCCAGCCATCTCTGAACCTGTGTACCGTTCCTTCCCTACCGATGATGTAGAAAGGGATCATTTTTCCTAGCCAATTTACAGTCCCAAGTCTCCTAAGGAGGCCTCTGCACGGTGCTCATTATCCATCCACAGGAAAGTGGCATTCAGAGCGCACCGCTGACACGTCAGGGAGGGCCAGTCTATGTCCAGTCCGGCGCTGACCGAATGCAGTGTAGAGAGTTCTTCAGAACAGTGGACATTTAATAGACTATGCTGCTTCCTATCACTGGCACTGAGGCGATATCTAGGTAAGTGTTCTTAGGGCTGCTTTAAATAAGGCCACTGCATTTGTAACAGGTCGTTAAAAGAGCTCTCTTTCTAACCTTGTTTCAGCAGAAGCCACAAAACAATGGCTGGCACTCCCACATTCCAGAGTGAGAAACCAGACCACCTAAAGAGAGGCGGCTGAGAACTGGTTTGGGATGCTTAGCTGACCACCCACCTCCACCTGCCTATGAGAGACTGGAGAGGCTGAGAATGAAAATGTATGTGGAGAGAAACGCTGATGTGTTCTGAGTCTCACCGTGTGGGCTGCTTGCCTATCACTGCCAGGCAAGCAACAGGGGCTTGAACAGACCACTCAGGAGGCTTGCACGGTGTCCCATGGAGCTTGGCGGATACAATGGATCGATGTCTGACTTCAGCCTGAGGAATCTAACAGGTGAAAGGCTGGCTGAAGGGGCCTAAAAGTGTGGGTGGTAGGTACCTACTTCTCCCACAGACAGGTGCCAAACGTAGATCAAAGGGGGGCCATGCAAGTAGAATTGGCCCAGGGTAATACGTTACATCCTTCCTTTCAAGAAGGCTGCCCTGGAGGGCAAGGAGGTCCCAGCCGAAAGGGGCTGAAGACAGACCCTTAGATTATCGGAGCTGAGGCATATATTCACTAGTTTCAAGGAACCACAGGAGAAAGATCAATTAGAGGTGGTGGTAGTGGTGTAAGAGACCTCTGAAAAATGCCCAAAGCATTCCACGAGGGAAAGCATCACCTCTCTGGCCAGGGAAATCAGCACCAGATTACATCACTGTCAGGTCAAGAAACTCTCCAGCCCATACCCTGTTCCAAGGGGGGAGTGTTAGAAATCACAGCTACCCAAGTTGATAGAAGAGCAAGAAAAACATAAGTTTGGGAAATAGGAAAGAAACTAATCAAGCTCCCATTCCTCTGTAGGCTTATTATGACTGAGAGCAGACCTGAGCTGGAAGATGGGTGAAACTTCAACGTGATACTTAAAATTTCATCAAAAACAAGGGTGCCTGGGTGGCTCAGTCGGTTAAGCGGCTGACTCTTTTTCAGCTTAGGTCATTATCTCTGGGTCCTGGAATTGAGCCCCACACATTGGGCTCCGCACCAGGCGGGGCCCTGCGGGGGTTTCCTTTAACCCCCCCCCCCCCCCCCCCCCCCCCCCCCCCGCAAGATCAATAAATCAATCTTAAAAAAAAAAACTTCACCAAAAACAAACAAACAAACCTATCAGGATTGGGCATTTAAATTACAGGCATCATACATGTTAACATCGGTAATGTGTTCTTAAAAATGAGACATCCAGGGCGCCTGGGTGGCTCAGTCGCTTAAACGTCTGCCTTCGGCTCAAGTCATGATCCTGAGGTCCTGGGATCGAGTCCCACACCAGGCTCCCTGCTCAGTGGGGAGCCTGCTTCTCCCTCTACCTGCTGCTCCTCCTGCTTGTGCTCGCTCTCTCTCTCTCTAATAAATAAAATCTTAAAAAAAAAAAAAAAAAAAAAAAAGACATCCAGCATCCAAATGTTAACCAGGGTCCTATTTCACATTTTTTCAAATAAGAAAAAACCATAATGTATTACACATTAATCACCACCCCCAATTTCCTAAGATGTAATTAAATACTTATTTTCCTATTTTGAATGTGACCTGTTATGTTGTATTGGGATATAAACCTTTAAAACATTGCCTCTTGATCACCAAGTGATCAATATGGTTGTTAGCAGACAACTGCTGTGTAAGCTGTGATTTCTTTCAGCACCAGTGACATCCAAGACACATATCCCTTTTGCTGACTCTCAGCACTTTTCATATGACCTCTGCAAGTGATTCTGACATTTTACAAACTTATTTAGAATGTAACTTGAGACTCCCTATACAACATCATCTTTAAAATCCTGTACTGAGGTTGGTGTAAATACATACAGAAACGGCTGAAAATGTGTTGAAAGATAATTACATTCCATGAAGTTTGGATATGAAAAATCAAGAGGCATTCTACTGAAAAGAAAAAAAAAATTAATGAGAAAGACCAGAAGTGAAGGGACTTTTTAAGATAATGAGAGTGGCCAGAAAAGTCATGGGACCTGCCCTGAATTTTATCCATGAGAGGAGGAAGCAGGAACTTCACAGAACAGAGGAAATGGAGAAAGTAGAGGGAAAAATAGAGCTGTTTTCTGATTGTGCCTTGAAAGTCCTGCTTATAAAATGGATGGGGACCCACTGTTTACAGAGGCAGGTTAAACATGCTGTAAATCATTACGCAACACAAATACTGCACAGTCACAATTAAATATACTTAAAACCCTCATAATCACGGTCTTCTAACAATGCCACAGGGAATTACTCTATAGCGTGGACAGATAATCGGAAAATCGTGGTGCTTAATATTTATAGTTTCTATTTATTTTAACTTCTTACTCTGGAGTTCAAGAAAATCTAAAATATGTACAACTCAATTCAAAGCTTTAAAAATAGTTAAAGACTACTTTAGAAAGGTGATCCCTTTCACTAATTCCTGAAATCATTATTTATGATTTCAAATAAGAAAGAAACCATAATGTATTACACATTAATCACGGTAAATTCTTTGAGTCACGGTAAATCTCTGGTGTGGTTCCTATGCATGCGTCCTTCAGGAGCCTCAAGGTCTTAGCAGGTAACTTATCTCTTTACCAGAGTCCTTGAACTTCCATAAATTCTCCTTCCTTACGGAAATGTGAATGCTCCTGAGGGAATGATCACATGCTACTATTCAGAAGCAGCAGAAGTAACAAAATTACTTTCCTTTGTGCTTAAAGAAGACAGAGAATAAAAATTATTGATCTTTTATAAAGAATACACAAAATATCAAACTGGTGAGTTTCAGGCTTCAAGGACCACAAGTGAAAAAAAAAATGCACTGAATTACATGAGTATCTTTAGAAGTGCGCTACGGGCACTAGGTGTGACATAACCCAAGTTTACATTTGGACAATAGGAAGACTGAGGGCATCAACCCTGCTTCAACAACATTCCTCTTCCAGAATGCTAAAAGTTCATCAGAAACAAGCTTTGAATAAAGCCATTATAGAACCAGTAGAGAGTAGATTCATACCCCATAAATAACCAGTGTCTAAACATGTATGACTTTTGTACAGATTTGAAATAGCATCTGTAGCTTCCTCTGCCCTAAACTACGACTGAGGATGTGGAGGCCCAGGGCAGGCGTCCAGAAGGAATAAGCAAGGTTAGCCAGGATGGAGGGAGAATGCCAACACTGATGGGCAAAGCGCCATGCCAGGCTTCAGGATGAAGCCAGGGGCCAGAGAAGTGACTACTGGCTCTCGACTCACCTTTGCCATTTGGGCTTGAACCCCACTAGCCTTCAGGGCAGACACAGCTTTCTGGGCTGCTGCAGGACTGTCGAAGTCGACAAAACCATAACCTGAAATGCAAAACATACTTACTTATTAAGCCATTATTTTGTGATAATGAAAAGAGCAAAAGACTGACTCTTTGGTTCCCGATGCAGAGGCAGCAGAAACGAAAACCCTGACGTCCTGACAGGTGTCTGGTGTTACCACCTGCAATGCAGCCTCCTCCTCAGGCTGTCTGCCCCTGTTGTCTCTCATGAGCTGGACAGATTTCCCTCCAAAGTCAAAAAACAAACAAACCAAAACAAAACCTCAAAGCCCCAGTTTTCCCTTTTTCTCAGGTGTCTTGCTTCCTGAAGAAAATGACATCGACGTTAACCAACCAAAGTAAAAAAAAGGAAAAAAGGAAAAAAATCAACTTCAGAGAAATAGCATTTTAATGATTGGGTGAGAAAGATGGAGCAATCATATGAAACTTAACAAATAACAGGAAAAAAATTTATGTTTATTCCACAGACTAAAATTCATTTTTCAAATAAACTAAGTATAACCATGAAATACCCCAAACATAAAATAATCGCAATTTCAGTACCTGATTAAAAATATGATTACTTATTTACTTAAAATACACATGATACCCCTTCAAATAAAGAAAGGAGTAAAAATGCCTCCAGATATCCAAAAGAGCTGCTTCAGCAGTTCATGCCCTAACAGCTAAAAACAAAATACAAATAAACGAACAAATAAATAATCTCCTAAAAGAGGCTCCGGTTCAAAGCTTATTTATTCATAGCTTCATAAACATTTTTAACAAGCTGGTCAGCTAATCCCTGGCCACACTAAGTCAAAAGTAGGAAACTAGGAGAAAAAAGGTGTCAGGGTAAGGGTAGGGCTGCTACAAAATGAGCATATGGATGGTACCTAGCAGCAAAAACTAGCAACAAGCAATAAAAGAGGAAAACTATACAAAGAAGAGGACTTAAGCAGCCTGAGAGCATAGGCCATCGCTGATTTTTCGCTGTGATCACTCTTAAGTTACTGAGAAAACGTTAAATCATATTTAACACATATTTAACATATTTAACACATTAAAAGATCAGCGTACCAGGTAAAAATACCAACGGAGATTTTATTGGAACTCAAGCCCTATTACTCTAAAATAAACTTTAAATGAATAAGAATATTTTGAAAAACAAAAGCACTGGTTGGAGGCTGCACAGAGGGGCCAGTCCTATCACTGATTTCTAGATATTGTAAAGATAGAGTACTTCTGACGGAAAAGTACTAGTGTCCAGACAGACAAACATACCTATCAACAAGGCCAAACACAGAGCTTGGCAAGGGGTCAAAGGTTGGTTTGCAGTATTAGTACCAAAAATACTGTCTGGTAACAAAACATGTTGGTATGAAACAGAGTAAACTATCAATTATAGAAGCAGGTGTTTCAGCAGAGATGCGTTAAAGCTGAAATGAGCAGCAGCTTCCTTCTATTACTTGGAATTGGACTGAAATAAAGTCTAATTTGATTTGGACAGTGGAGAAACAGCCAGGTTGGAAAGAAAAAGAGAAGCTGGCTCAGGTAAAAGCAGAGAATGCTGCTCAACAGCCGCCTCAGGAATTAGAGTCAACACGGTTTGAGCGTTTTTAGAAACCTGTACATTAATGCTAATATGCAACCCTCTGTGGGGACACACACACACACACACACACTCTCACTCTCGTACATACTTTATCATCATATACAACTTCAGCAGGCCATAAATGAATACCCAACTACAATGAAATGATGTCACTCCCACTGATGGATATTTGAGTGTGGTTCCCCCCACTCCCACCCACAATTTTGCTATTGTCAATAAATTACAAAAAACAGAAGATCTCAATTTTGATGTAATTGTGGTTGAACTTGTTACCAGTCAAGTACTATTAGTATCGTTTTATCTGTTATTTTTTTATTAGGAAAAATCTATAATGGTTGCATTTTAGTTGTTTACATCCTTTTCTGGCCTTTTCTAACCACATAGCCATTTCAATAACTATTTGCTGGAAACAAATATAACGGGTGGGCATGCAACCATGTGCTCTTTTGTTTTCTTTATTACTTTTCAAGTAAATATAAGAGTATATAAAACTGAGTTACAGGTTCTATGGGTTTCATTAAATAAATGAGTATAAAGGTATTTTTGAAGGTAGGATTCACAAAGTAATACAGCACCCTTTCACTGGATCCCCAGAAGGACTCTCAGGTCTTAGGACAAGGAACAGTTATGGTACTCCTGCTGGTTGGATTTTCCTCCACATTGTAATGACTAAACCATGGGAATAGCGATTTTTTTTTTATTTTTGCTTTGGCCATTAGGAAACCCAGGCCATTTTTGTAGTAACCTGAGAATTCCTGCTCTTACCCCTATCTTCCCATTAGTCAGCTTTATCCTCACCTATTTTAACTTCGTGTGTGTGTGTGGCATTTAAGTGCATGTGTTCTAGTCTTGTATGTAACTCTGTAAGCATTAATAAATGGATCAATCCGTGTCACAGTTGATACTTTGTAAGCTTTTTTTGGTCCTGAATCGCCAATTATACCAGTGTTAGAAAGTGTTTAAATACCTTTAGTTGGCTAAAACCTGACAAAAATTGATATGCAGAAGAGCAAATGACTCATAAATTTTCAAACTTAATAACTAAGGTACATGTTATTCAGAGCAATGTTTCTTCCAGTGTAATTTTCTTTCTTGGAGAGGCTCCAGAATATGCTTTGTGACAAATAAATGTTCTGTGACCTCTAAAGTCTCTAATTTTCAGGTATAAAATTCTTTGATATAGTCAACCTCAAAAAATTACTATATAACATGTGAACTTTCCATTTATGTGAATACTCTATAATCTCTTATGCGTTATCTATCTATACGTATCCATCAATTCATCCATTCACCTATGTACCTTCTCAAGTTATCAATGGCTAACATGTTGTCTTTATTATGAGGTACGTTGTGTTATTTCTTCTCATTTGTCCTAAAATTACTTTTTTTCAGGAGCTCTCTCATTCTGCTTCTAGGATTTTATAAACCCATTTTGCCCCCTTGGTCCCCTCACTCACTCACCCACCCACCCACCGTAGATTCTGACATCTGTCTATTCCTGTGTGAGACAAAGAGCCCTAAAAGGTTCCTATGATTGCCCTCACACAAGGCAGTATCTCCTGAGACTCATTTTAAGAGAAGGTCTCCAGGACATGTGCTGTACAGACAATCAACTCTGAATTATTCCTTCCCTTATTTATTTTGAAAGCCCCACAAATCTCTCCACTTATCTCTGAACACTTTCCAACCATGAAGGGTTTGTTATTATGGTAATATGTCCAATTTTGCATGAGTACATTTTACTTACACCTTTTCTATATCGTGTTGTGCATTTTGTGGAATTTTGGTTCTAGGGAACAGGCTCTCATTGGAGAAGAGTGTACGATAGGTAGGGATTTTCAGAACAGGGGCGTGGGGAAGAACTAAGCTAGGGAGTCCTCTGAGTCCTCTCCCTCACTTAACTGGGGCAGCTTTGCTAATTTTTAGCACACTATCTGCCGTGTAAGATTCTTTTCTGCTGGGGGCGGGGTGGGAGGAAAGAAAGGGTAAAGCCATTAAATCACTTGTCTACAGTGATTTCTCTCTCGGTTTGAAACAAATGTTTGAGATCAGCTTCCTGTTTTATGCCGGCAAGAGTCCATTTTTCTTTATAAAACTGAAAGATTTTTTTTTTCCTGTGTCCCTGCTTTCCCAAATCATTTACAAATATGTGAAATCACACTAACCTTGGCAACTAAATATAAACATTTCAGTCTACAGTTTGACTCCAGTTTAATTCATTTAAAACATTTACTGAGTACCTCTCTACATAAAGCACTGCTTTATTCACTGTCCCAAGGCAAAACTGTCTTCATGTGCCATGTTGCTTAAACAGGGGCTTAGATATTGGCCACAATTGCTCCTTTAAATTTAGGAGCTTTGAAGAAGACACAAATACAATGAACCACTTCAAGTCTAGATTAAAGGAAATGGCTGGCTTCTAAGGCCAGGCCCTACCATACGGTTCATTTACATTCTTTGCCTTTCTCAGACGGTGCTAAACCAAAGCCAAAGCCCCTACTTGAAAAACTGGGGGTCTAATTAATGAGGAGATTTGCCTTCTCTGCCTATTCCTGTCAACCTTATTTCAATTCATGGGGTCAGTAGTTAGACTCAAAGTCAGCTGACTCCATTCTTCCCTTTCCTAGAGATCACATGCCCATTGTTAAGACGCTGGATCATTAAAAGTCAGACCCACGGAGCATCAGCGCTGCCTACTGTAGACGCCTCCTCTTCCAGCTCAAGGAGCTGAATGAGCTCATCCTAATTACATGGAAAACTGAAGGTCAGTGCATCAAATTAATGCAGCAGCATATTTCAAAGGGGCGTATGACCTCCCCTCCCTATCACAATTTGGTCAGTGAAAATGGTTCTCTCCACCCCGCTGCCAATATTGTCAACAGGCATTCAGCACAGAACAATCGGGAGTATTGAAACATGTAATTAAGTACTGCTTAAAACTACTCTATTCTAATTAATAGAGCCAATTTGCACAATATGTAATCTTTTCAGTTCTTTAGTACAGTCCAGTGGTCTTCAGCAAGCAGCTCTAATCTCCTCAGGCTCAGAAAGAAAAGCTATTTTCTAACTCTACTTCCCTTTTAAAGTAGGGGCTAAATGCCAACCAGTACCCTGCATGTTAGTTCCACTGGCATCAGATCTGTGATTCTGGCAAAGTGCTAGTGGCTGTGGGGTTTCCAGCCAAAATTCGACCAGGGACAACTGGAAAGGAATATGCTGACATTGTGCAAGACAGGAACTGGGGGACATAGATGACTTGGTTTTTAGTAAAATGGAGGTAGCAGATCAGGTTTACAATTCCATCATTTTCCTAAAGCTAGGATGTAGTAAATTTTCATCCAAGGGAATATACCTTTGCATTTGTTTGTTGTCTTATCCAAAATTGCCTTCGTGGAGACGATTTTCCCATATCTAAAAGATAAAACGAAAAAAAACAGGAGAAATGAAAATCAAGGAACCCTTAGTAATGTCTAAGTCCAGAGAACACACATACTTTTCAAGCATCTGCAAACTTTAAAGTACAAAATGTCCTATACTCGGGGCACCTGGGTGGCTCTGTCGTTAAGCGTCTGCCTTCAGCTCGGGTCATGATCCCAGAGTCCTGGGATCGAGCCCCACATCAGGCTCCTTGCTCTGCGGGAAGCCTGCTTCTCCCTCTCCCACTCCCCCTGCTTGTGTTTCCTCTCTCGCTGTCAAATAAATAAAATCTTAAAAAAAAAAAAAATGTCCTATACTCAGGGGACAGAAAATGAAAATTCTAAACTCAAAACTAAACTAAAAAAAAGGGGACTGGGTAGGACACCTATTTGAAACTTTGGATTACAGTCTGATGCTGACCTTTGAGGAATCAGGTACTTACCTGACCATCTTGGGACCAAAAAAAGGGGGGGGAGGGGAGATGAGCTCCATGAAGTTACTTCTAGCAACACTATGTGAATATAAAGCCAAATGCAAGGCTATAAAATTTACTTAACACTTTGATAACTACTTATATTTACATAAATCTATAAAAATATATAACTAATGTAGTATTAACACCTCTTTCAACTCAGTAATACTAGCTACACATATATATGCGAAATGACATGAACAATCAAGAATATAAAATATGAACCCGGGATTTAAGCATTAATTCTATGAGGATCTGTTATAAATGTGTTCGAATTCCTTAAGGTACAACAGATGTTGGGGGAAGAAGGAAAAAAATCCAGAATATTAAGCTTTAATGGGCTGCTACTGAAAATGAAGCGGCAGTATAGCTTAAATCCATGTCCTAATCCTCCACCCTTTCATCGTGTCTACACCACAAGGTAAAAGCACTGCTGTCTGCATTTGTCTTCAAAAAACTAAGGAAAAAGCTTTTGAAAAATAATTCTTAAAAATTATGGGGACTTTGAGAAATGCATGTAACTTTCTTCATGGATCTGCGATCTGTGTCCTCATTTATACATGGTCAATTCCCCAACTTTACTTTCCTGTGTATTACTTTTAAAATTTCACGTTTTCTCTAATAATACCTTCTCATGATTGATCTTGAAGATAAAAAGTCTTAAAAGCTTAGGAAATGAAGCATCTGTGTAGCATTTTAAAGCATTTTTGAATACTGTAGTTTTCTAGTTTATGCACTGAACAAGCTGAAATATATTTATCCAGAAGAAGCAAATGGCTTGAACCACTTCTTTCCCCCGGTTCATTTTCACTCTGTGTAATCACGTAATCAAATGATTACTAACCAGGCATGAAAGTAAAGATAATTTAAGGTTCAAATGACAATTACATCCAAGAGGCATAATGCTGCCCAAACACCTTCAATTCCCTGTAGAGATTCTGAGTATTTTCAACATTAACACAGGTCACTATGCTTACCAAAAAAGGGTAATAATTTTTTAAAAATCTGAAAACCAGAAAAAATAAGTGATTTAAAGACCACCTTTTTAGCAACCATTTCTCTACTAGGTTATTTACATGCTGGATTATTTATCAGCACTCTCTCCTTTGCAAAAGTTTTGGCTGAAGTGCTTTTAGACTGCATTCCAGTCTCATACCTTTCCAAAAGTACGGAAGAAAGTTAGTATGACCTCCATTTAGGATAAGGGGATTGAGAGTCACAGATATTAAGAGACTTTGCTTGAGGTCACAGAGCTCAGAGTATTCTGTAAACCAAACAAGAAAGGCAATTTAGGGAAGGTCAGGGGCTGGCCTTCTACCCTCTGGTCTGGCGCACCCCACTAACGATGGGAGAGAAAGGGAGATGTGGGAAGGAGGAAAAGAGAGAAGCCTCCTGGTAGTACTGGCACTCAACCCATGCCATGCTCTCTTCGGGTTTGTGTTCTCTTTGGTCTCTTTGCTACTGTGACATTACTCCTCACCTCCACATCTATGCACCCTATACCTCCTCAGCTCTGACCCTGCTCCCCAGATCTCATCCTACCTTTCTGGGCACTCTTTCCATGCTTCTTCACCATTCAGCCTCCTATTCTCTCTCCTTAACCAAGTACTCTCCTCTCAACCCTTCCTTTTCCTAGGAAATCCATCCAATGCTACGGTGTTATTTAAAGCATCTTCTCTGTTGGTGCCTGTTTCTCCTTCCTGAGTTGTTTTTTTCTTTTTTTTTCAAAGATGTTATTTACTTATTTGAGAGAGAGAGAGTGCACGAATGAGCGGGGGGTGGGGGGGGTGGGGGGGAGGGAGAAGCAGGCTCCCTGCTGAGCAGGGAACCCAATGTGGGGCTTGAACCCAGGATCCTGGGATCATAACCTGAGCCGAGGGCAGATGCTTAACCGACTGAGCCACCCAGCCACCCAAAACAACTGAGTTTTTTTTTTTTTGTTATCCCCCCAAAATTTAGTTTTTGTTTCTCTTTCAACTTAAATATCTTAGTATGTTAAGATACTTAAATATCTCATTCAATGTCACCTCCTGCCCACTATTTTCTAAATCCCATCCCCAAAGAACCCAAAACACATCTTCACTGTCTTTTTTTCATTCAGTAGGAGTGTCCCCTCTTTTGATCTCCCAGCAGGCTCGAGGTTCTCGAGATACCATCAACTCAGCCATCCTGAGTCCAGGCAGTCAGGAATTCTTCTGAGTTGTTTTTGACATGTTTCTAATATTCACCCTTTCCCTTCACTATGTCTAGACCCAAGCAAAAAATACATAATAGTTCTTGCCTTGCCTCCAGCTTCTGGTGCTTCCAACCTTGTCTGCTGCTTTAATTTACCTTAAACATCACTTTAAAATGTGTCTCTCATCCCATCATTATCCCATTCTACCCATGTTTGAACTTGAAGAACCTGTTCAAACATTATCTCTTCCATGAAACCATCCCTGATCTCCTCATCCAAATCCATTGTGATTTTATAAGAAACCAAAAAAGGGATTACATTTATACTCAGTTCCTACTTATGTTCTAGGCTCTGTGCCAGGGACTTTGTATGCATGATCTTATTTAATCAACTTTGCAACAATCTTATGAGGTAGGTGCTATTATTCCCATTTTTCCAAACGGGAAAATGAAAGCTCATATACATTTTAAGCCTAAAGTCTCTCCTAAAACCCCAAAGCTTAAACAAATTCTGTTTAAATTCTCACTGCAATTTATTCATGAAATAATTTTGAGAAACAATGTTTCCTTTATACAGGGAGGGTATGAAAGGAAAGGAACCAAGTGGGAGACCTCTTCTTATCAAGGTATGGGAGTAGATTTACTTTTCAAGCCAAAGTAAAGCTTTTGTTTGTGTTAAACACAAGAAATAAACATGTGGTTCATGGTTGAAAGAGGGATGGGGGGTGTGTGGGAGAAGACAGATTTCTGAAATTTATCAGTTTTACTTTCTATTGCGGTTTTCACCATGATTTGTGGGTTAAGCCTGAAAGACCGTGACTTATCAGAAAGGTACTGTCTATGGAGCTCTTCCATACTGGCCTCCCTGGCCTCCGGTGGCTCAGGAGGCTGCTTATATGGAGTCACCTGAGGGGTACTGGAGGGTTTACCTCTCGTAAACTATCTTCTTTCTTGGGCTGTCCTCTCAGTGACACCTCCCAAAGCACCAGAGGTATCTCATTAAAATGACTGAACTGGAAGATGTCACACTTTCAATCCTCGGCTCTCCGTGGGTGATGCAGTCACCATGTGTGGGAATGGAGTACAGAACAAGTAGTTCTGATCACGTGAGAAGGGATCTAGAACATGGGCATGAGCCGTCTATCAAATGGCGCCTCAAGGAACAGGAAAAGGCACAGCGGGCTTCAGAGCAGGCACCTTTCCCGCTACTAGTTCTCTTTGAGGCAAGATTTAATAATGTGGGGCAAGAGGTGCGGGGGACTACAGATGATTCACATTTAGTCTGATTCTATTGTTGATCATCAGTGCCTACAAGAGTAACAGACATCTGAGTAAAAATTCATAAAGCAACCAAATATACACCAGCCCTCGTTCCAATATTCAGTTTAGTTTGTTTTAAAAAATCATCAAGTAACAGGGACATGTTTGGGAGAAGCAGGCCTCTTGACTGAATAGGCCTCTTGAATTCACACTCTGACAATATCAAAGAGAAGAGAGCAAGCCACAGAATTTTATGGGAAAAAATGTGAATAGGAAGATCCTTTGGGTTTTCACCAGCTTCAAAGCAACAAGGCTCAGACTGTAGCCCTGGCTACCCAGAATATAATATTCTTTGCTAAAAGCAGATAATCCACTTCAGAGGAAGCGAAAGGATAAAGAGTCATTAAGAGATGTGACTAGAGAGTCATTAGAATTTCAAAGGGAGAGGATAACAAATCAAGTCTCCCATTTAAACCTATTGGCCAAAATCAACCTGGCTGATAAAACCTTCTGCTTGGAATCTACCAAAATTTCTTCTGTTTGTATCACAGCTTTAGTCATTTCTCCCCCATTTCCATTTAGATTTCTTTCATCTGCTGAAATATAAAATCAAAGTAAATTTTAATCTGTCCTTAGTAAATAAAACTTAATTTTCTTCTCTGGCCCCTTCACGTAGACCCTCCTAAACTCTACCTTTTTATTAATTTACCTTAATTACAAAAGAAATGCACAATTGTAATTAGAAGTCACAGAAAAGTTGAAATATTTTTTTAAAAAATTCTTATTTATTTGAGAGTGAGTGTGAGAAAGAAAGAGTATGAGTAGGGAGGGGCAGAGGGAGAGGGAGAAGCAGGCTCCCCGAGGAGCAGGGAGCCCAGGCGGGGCTCAATCCCAGGACCCTGGGATCATGACCTGAGCCCAGGCAGACGCTTAACCAACTGAGCCACCCAGGCGCCCCAAAGTAAGTTGAAATATTAAAATCACCAGAAGTCCCGGATATGAATGTTAAGACACCTTGGTGCCTATCCTTAGATTTTGTCCAATGTGCATGTATACACACACACACACACACACACACACACACACACACACTCCTGCACTAGGGAACCTGCAGCTTTGGAACATTCCCAGTTATAAGCCCAGGCTCTGGAAAGGGAAGTTCCATCCATCCACCACCAACAGATGGCGACAATGGTTGGTAAGTTATTTTAACATTGGTCATTCTAGTTGTAAATTCATTTAAGGCACCATGGAGTAATTCGCAGTGTTGCTGTTAGTTTTGAAAGATTTTATGAACATATTAAACCTGAAAAAGCAATGAGTGTGTGGAAAACAAAAATAAGAAAAAGTATATAGTTTTATTATTACAGTAAACAAAAAAAGAGATTTTCCGTTTGACAAAGGGCAGGATATTGCTCATGCGTATAAGGATGACTGGTTTTGTTTAATAGCTGAGCTGCCTGTGAAGGACAACTAGGGACTCATGCATCCTTTGAGATTCTGTGCCTGTGCAGAGGACAATCATCAGCAAGAAGGAGGGACAGGCAACTGAAATGATTTCTGAGTATATGGCTATCGGTTCAGCATCAACACTGGACAATATGACCGAGAGAGTTAATGCAGGAGAATAAGAAAAGGAATAGCTTACATCTCTACAGCTCTTACTTTATGCCAGGCACTATTTTAAGTGACTTACGTCAATTATTTTAATCTTAACCACCACCTTTGGAGTAGGTAAGGTATTATTCCCACTCTGTAGATAGGAAACTGGGGAGCGGAGTTTGGGACCTAGTCAAGTTGCACAGACAGGAAGTGGCAAAAATGGGAGGCAGGAAGTTTGATTTGGACAACCACGCTGACAGCTGCAGAAACTGGTCACCAACCACAGACTGTTCTCCATAGGTTCAAAGCAATTCCAATCTTGAATCTGCACAGCTCCAAATGAGTGAGGGGATGAGGGCAGTCTCTAACTGCAAAGGTTTCCAGGACAGAGGCTGAGAACATTCAGAAGGGAGTTCCCGGACTTTCTGGGTAGAGACAACACGGGTCTATTTGGAATAAGATGCCCAACAGAGCACATATATATTAGTGGGAAGGAGGCACCACTGGCTTTAAAGCTTAAAAGGAGCAACTCATGTATCTACTGGGTGGGAATGGATTTGGAGACTATAAGCCAAAATTCCTCTTGTTATTTTGGACTTGTTGGGGGAAAAGAAAAAAAATTGTACACACAAACACACCCACACAGAGATGATACGGTATATGTCCTTTTCCACCTTGCTCTTTTTGATGCTTTATTTTTTCAGTGGCCTCCCAGGAAAAGAGGATTTCCTAAAATTTGCTTTAGCTCTCCCAACAATGGATGAATAGGGGAAGGAAAGTATTGAATTACGCTCATTTTACTAATAAAAAAAGTAGGAGTCACTTGTCCATGTTATTCTCAATCCTCACTACCCTGAATAATTCACCTGGGTTGGTTTTCTTTATTTACTTGGTATAGAAAGTGGTCAGTATTTGAAGATGAGACACAAGACGTGACATTTTAAAATTAGGCAATTAATACCAAAAAAATTTTGTCAGACTTTACCTGGTTAGCACTGAAGATTTTAAATGTTTCTGTAAGACTCTTCTAAGATATACAAATATTAAAGGTATAGAAAGTTATTCCGCTTTTCATTTCAGCTGTTTTGGCTTAACTCTTAACATTCGTTAGCAGTCCATCCCTCCCACTTGTGTGGTACACATGGGGGTGCCATTGTGAATATATGATTTCTGATACATGCGACAGAACAGAAAGCTTCATCTAATGCAGCTGAAATTGGAGCCAGGGTTTGAAGGAGGTAAAATGCTTGGCAGGAAAAGCTGCTATAGCCCTGAAGGTTAGGAACAAACCTGGTACTGAAGGTGAACAGAGCACAGGAAAGACAAGGACAGTCAAGCAAGAGACCAGACCAAGAAATCAACCCACAAATATTTACAGCATGTCTCTGGCATGCCCTTCACCATACAAGGCCTACAAAAAAATACACATGATGTCATTCTTGTTATCAAAGGAGGGGGGAGGGAGATAATCTTTGGAGGGATGTAAGGAATTTAATATTAAAAAAATAAGAATACTGAGGTCTTATCTGATGAATGCTAAATAAAGGAGGCATAAACACAGGATGGAGGTTAAGTTCACCAGGAAAGACTTCAGGGAAAGCAGAAATTCAGGTGGGCTACAGAGGACAATAAACAGAAGAACCCATCTAATTAGCAACCTGTGTTGGGGGAGTAAAGGAAGCTAAGTTTGAAAAGGTCCGATAGGGCCTTAAGTTCCAGGAAAAGGAGTCAAGGAACAGAATGTGGCTGGAGGTTTTGTAACTGCACAGTAATATGATGAAAGCAAAAGTTTAGTAAGATTAATGAAAATCTTATGGCTAGGATGAGCAGAGAGCGAGGTGCCCCATTTTATTTTACTGTATTCATTCATTTATTTATTTCACTCTTGGTACTCAAGCAATAACAGTCAAGTTCAAGAAATTAAAATGGAGGGATGAGGACAGCCAGGAGATGACTGGAAAGGTTCTCAACGACAGAAGAGTTTGAAGACAGAGGACTTCTTTGAACTAACCTTAAATGCTTAACCTGACATCTGAGAAAAAGAATCCATGGTGTCAGTGCTATGGAAAGCCAATGGCTTACCTCTGTGAACGCAGAAATGGAGAAAAGGAGCCACCCCAGCTCCCTTTTCTGCACTGTCCTGGAAAGGACGAGGAGTTTCAGCCCCAGTCCCAGACCTAGGGCCTGAGGATGACAGATGATTTAGCAGGAGCTCAAACCATCCTCAAGGAGTCTATCCCTCCACTGGACTGGTTCTCCCACAGCATGTGAGCTGATGGAGAATAAATTAGAGAAGCTTTGGGACAAAGTATCACATTTTTCAAGAGGAAAGAGATGCATCTACATATCTGATTTTTCACAATGCTGGAATTTTAAGGTAAACACACTCCTTCAGACTACACATAAAATTGGTAATTTGCACCCAGATTTTGAGATTTGTATCCTCTTCCGACTAAATTTAGAGCCATGCCTGCTAATCTGCCTTTTCAACATTCCTGGGTGGCATAACTAATCTATTATAATTGCTACGAAAGTAACAATTGATGCTATTTATTGCATATATGGCTTGAACTAAATAATTGAGAATGAACATTAAAACTACCTCATTAGAAATGGCTAAAATGCATTTTTTGCCATATTCAATGAAAACATTATACCTCTCTTCTAAATAAAAAGCACACCATAAAGCATTTGATTTATTACACAGATTTGCTATTATAGTTTAGTATCAAGTCTATTATGATCTGCAATCAAGGTAAAGTAGCTTTACACTATTTTATGGTCTTTTGAGAACACATAGCACACAGAGTCATTTATGTTACCTTATAACAATATTTTTGCCACAAGTCACTGTACCACAGCACTTAGGGATGCAGTCACAGATGGCCAGACCCAAATGAGTGCTCCCAAGTAGTAATATGTCAGAGGAAAATAATACTCACTGAAAATGGAACCCAGAATTTGACAAGTAAAATGTAGATTATCTATCATAAAAAAGAATCCCTAAAAGTCTCCAATCCTGATTAATGTCTAACTTTGAAAACAAAGGCACCTTGATTACACAAAGTGGTCTTTATTTCTGAATTGAATTTATGAACTGACAAGGAGAGAGCATTTTAAAAGTTTTCTCACTCTCCCACCCAAACCTGTAATATATTTGCTTTGCTTTGACAACTCACCTTCATATTTACATAGCGCTTCACTTTACTGTATCATAAGGAAGACAATGTTATACTAGAAAGAAGACAGAGTTGCAGACAGAGAGGCCTATGCTCAAGTGCTCCTTTGGCCAATGACCAGATTTGCGACTCTGGTGTAGCTGTCTGGCCTCAGTATCCCCACTTATATTGTGGCATGATAGCATCTACACTCACAGGACCCCTGGTAAGGGGCTGGAACGGTGTTCGACACATAACAGATGTGTCCTTTTTCTCCCAACCCCCTCCAAATAATGGCACTTCTAATTCTTACCATTTGAGAGCACTAAGCAAGACTACCTTCTTATCGTAATTTCGACATGGTCCTAAGGTTGGAAGTATTGAGAAAATGTAGACCTACCATTTTTATGGTTACTTTTCAGCATGGTTATTTGCATAATGTAACCCCTCAATATATACTGGCTGAATAAATGAAATTTAAACATGTAACGAATTTTTTTCCCCTCGAACTGTTTGGTGTGGGGAATGGAGGGAGGTTGGCAGTAGTAGGGAGAAGGGAAATACTGCATTTTGCCTTGGAAAATGAACATGGCCTTGTATTTTATCCCAATTTAGCTTATAAAAACACCAAGGAGGGAACTGAGGCAATTTAACAGTTTAACATGGAAGTAAAAATTAGTACCAGAAAGAAAACTGTAAAATGTTGGGGGGGGGACCTAATAGTTTTTGTTCCTAGACTGTTTTTCGTGTGTCTCTCTAATTTGTTGCTCTTTTAAAAAAATAATCAAAACTAGAAATCTTTGAGACATACACACACACACACAATGTACCAAAGAACTATGTCAGAGTCTATAGAAACTGAGTGCATTAAACACCAACACCGAAAACCATTAACGACCGCTTCATTCAAAACAAGAACAGCGTGACAGAGAGTAAAAGTAAACATTCTCTCTGAAGCAAAACAGAGTTATCTGAAACTATTAAAACAGAGTGTGCAAATTAGCTAGAAATTTCTTTTGATTCTGACACAAGCTAAAAAGGCAAGAGTCAAATTGGGTATTTCCTAGAATGAACACCAGTGCTGGCTTTGATTCAAAACACAGCACCAGTCTATTGATTTCCAAATGCAATGAGTCCATCCTTTTCTAAAGTAATAAATCCTGACTGCCCCATGACCTTGAAAAGCCAGTCTGAAAAACAGACTGAAAAGGAAAATGATATCTCTTTTACTCATTTTAGCTCTAAGAAATCTGGGGATACAATATAAGTGCATCACTAGTTAAAAAAAAAAAAAAATTACACTTGGACCATATAAGCAAGAGAACGCTAACATAGCCTGCCAGCACAGTTGATGTTTCTAAACTTAGATATTTCATTCAAGGGCCACTTGTGACCATGGTCACGGCTCTAAGAGTGGATCCGATGGAAAAGGCACAATGCTTTCTCCCACACTGGTTTTCCTACTCGTTTGCCTCTGAACAAGACTGTCCGTAAGACTCTGCAGATGAAGATAAGCAATCATTCCAGAGACAGAGTAGTATGGCTCTGAAAGTTTATAACCTTAAAATTTAAGAAAATCAGAGAGGAATCCTCGGTCTGCGAAAGAATGGAACTAAAGAGAACTTCAGTATCAGTTTCACAAAATTACCACATCCCAAATGAAGGTAATATACCTCACTCTCAAGACCGCTGAATTCACTGCATTTTCCAGAAGATGTTCTTTCTTCATTCTCCTTTGCAAGTAAGGGGGCTGTGAATGAAGACTGGGACTGTTTACATGACTTAGTAAGAATTTTCCAGTCTTGGTTGCTTTGAGAAATCTTGCACAATAGGAGAGGTGCTAATGGAAAGGGAAAATGTTACTCAGATTCTCTAAAAGAACAAAAAACTAGACTCAAGAAATGAAGGCTAATGCTGATCTGAAGCAAAATTCCAGAGTGGATTAGTAAACAGAAGGTTAGAGAGACTTGTGAAAAGAACAAGTACCAGAGTAAAGTCCTTAAGAGTAAGTCATGCACATTCAAGCTTTGTTCTTTCTCTTTTGGGGGGTACTAAGGAAGACAGGGCTACTTGGGAATGGAACAAAGTATATTTTGATTTGAGCTAAATAAAAACCATTATTTGCCCATGGACTAGATGAGGACATCTGGGAAGAGAAATTCAGTTTGGATGAGTGGGTAACTGGTTAAACAAGTGTCTGAGCTGACGTCTGTTGGTCAGTGATCACAGCATGGAGGGAAGGCTCTAGAGTTGTGCCACAGAGCTCTGTTCTTGGCAGCCCTTTTTCAGTAAACAACTGCATACATCAGGTGACTGATAGCACACATATTATACATATATATGTTCCAAAGCTGGAGTTGGGGGGGGGCAGGGGAGGCAGGGGGGTGGTGGTGGATGTAAGACGTCAAAATTAGTACTATGAAATTGTTTCAATAGGCTAGAATGAATTCTTGGTCAAAGCCAACACTATAATATTTAACAGGGAAAAGTAAGTCATATAAAAATTCCAAGGGGGGGATAAATCAACTGTATAAATATAGGTAAAGCTTCAGCTTATTCACATGAAAATACCTGGGTTTTTTGATTAGGAACACGTTCAAGTTCTCTGAATAAAACAGACCTAGGGTACACTAAGAAAAATACATGATCTGATCATAGTAAGAAACTATGCTTTGGGGCCTCTTTGGTTACCATTCCCCAACACATAGCATTAAGGGTTGAATGGTGTCCCCCCAAAAGATGTCAAAGTCCTAAGCTCCAGTACCTGTGAATGTAATCTTATTTGGAAACAGGGTCTTTGTGGATATAATTAAGGCAAGAGGAGGTCATTATTAGGACAGGCCCCCATCCAATGGGACAGGTGTCTTTATAAGAGGGAAATCTGGATACAGAGACACAGAGAATGCTGTATGATGACTTGAGGGACAGAGCCATAAGCCAGGAACAGTAAGGACTGGTGGCAAACCACCAGAAGCTGGGAAGAGGCAAGGAGGGGTTCTCCCCTACAGGTTTCAGAGGGAGCATGGTTCTGCTGACACCTTAATTTTAGACTTCTAGCCTCTAAAACTGTGAAACAATAATTTTGTTATCATCAGCCACCCAGGGGGATGGGGGGCACCTGGGTGGCTCAGTCAGTTGAGCATCCAGCTCTCGGTTTCGGCCTGGGTCATGATCTCAGGGTTGTGGGATTGAGCCCCTGCATTGGGCTCTGCGCTCAGTGGGGAGTCTGCTTGAGAGTCTCCCTCTCCCTCTCGTTCTGCCCCTCCCCCCTCTCCTGGGCTTGTGCTCTCTCTTCTCTCTCAAAGAAAAAAAAAAAAAAAAAAAAAAGCCACCCGGTTTGTGGTACTCTGTAATAGCAGCCCAAGCCAACTCCTTCAACTCCAGCTTACCTATCCCTGTGCCCACCCTGGTCCAGCGTAAGTTCCTGACCTTTAAGATAGTCCTCGCTTGGGAAATTCAGTGTCATTCTGCAAGACTCTGCAGCAGCAAGCCTTTCTGACTGCCCTCCCCACCACCCTCACCACGCTGAGTGCTGCGTCAGCCCACTGCTGCCTTGCCCGAACAGCCGCGTCCCCATCCGACGTGCACCTCTGGACTGCTTTCCTTTGCCCATCAGGCCCCAGAACTGTCAACAGTCAAAATTCAGAAGAAAGCGGTAGAGGAATAAATAAATGAAGTGACAGTAGCCTGCTTTCGTTGAATGCTTTTTCCACTGAACAGATTTGTTGGAAACATCTCGTTTTACCTAGTCTGAGCACTTTCAGATGAGAGTGAGAACACTGCAGACAAATGCCCAGAAATCACATCCTCCGAGGCCGGAACAGTGGAGGGCCTTACAGATGCTTACCTGGAAAAGGAAACTATATATAAAGACGGCCTCTCAAAAAACGGATGTGGAGAGCCTGCCACCACTAGTGGTGTTTAAGCAGAGCTAGGGGACAGCCTGGGTCAGGGATGCTGTTGCAAGAAGGATCTCACAAAAATGGACTTAGAAGAGATGGTCACCAGCAGGAAACAGAAAAATAAGTACAGGGCGCCTGGGTGGCTCAGTCGGTTAAGCGACTGCCTTCGGCTCAGGTCACGATCCTGGAGTCCCGGGATCGAGTCCCGCATCGGGCTCCCTGCTCGGCAGGGAGTCTGCTTCTCCCTCTGACCCTCCTCCCTCTCATGCTCTCTGTCTCTCATTCTCTCTCTCGCAAATAAATAAATAAAATCTTTAAAAAAAAAAAAAGAAAAAAAAATAAGTACAGTGAATTTTTGTAAAAGTTTAATTTATTCTAAGATTATGTACTTCTCACATTTTTTTGTTTTAAAATGGCCTTTCTTTTTATGAAATAGTAGTGAAAAGTGGTGGTTGTTTCAGTTTGTGTCCTTTTTGACAAAATACAATCTTCACTCTATACTGGATCTCTAACCTCAATTATTTTTGTTTAGTACACTGGTTCTTAAAACCCCAAAATCTAGGGAACCACTAAAACACGGTAGGTTGGTGAACGGGAGATTAGTATCCTTGCTTTGAAAAGGGGACCAGTCTGGATGATTAAAAAGATTAATGTCTATAAGGGGCGCCTGGGTGGCTCAGTCGGGTTAAGCGTCTGCCTTCGGCTCAGGTCATCATCCCAGGGTCCTGGGATTGAGCCCCGCATCAGGCTCCCTGCTCTGCGGGAAGCCTGCTTCTCCCTCTCCCACTCCCCCTGCTTGTGTTCTCTCTCTCGCTGTGTCTCTCTCTGTCAAATAAATAAAATCTTAAAAAAAAAATTAAAAAATTAAAAAAAGTTTATACTACTAAAAGTAGACACTGGAAACAATTTGGGGAAAACAAAAAAAGCTCTCATGTATACCTAAGACTTCATCCTGATATGGGGGAACAAAGTAAAAAAAGGCCAAAGCCCTTCAGCTAATCACACAACAAAAAGCAAAGTGATGAGGATTAAAATCTACCATAATCCACCGTGTAGAAGACAGAACGAGAAAGACGTTTAGAACCTAAAGAGTATGTTTTATAGGTATGTGTTTATTCTCAACAAAGAGAAATAAACAGTTTCTGGAGAAATGGCATCTGACCTATCCATCACCTGAAAAGGGGATGAAAGAATTCAGAGGACATTATTTCGGGGAAAAACATATTTTAAGTTGTCTTTTCTTTTTAAATTATCAAACCAATCAAGTAGTGAAAACATGCAAAGGCATAGGGTTTGCAGGACCATCAAGCTCTGTTCAGAATATGGAGGAGCAGGGAGAATGTAGGTGGCGCCAATGCCTAGGAGCATCCAATCCCTCAACGGGCTGTCTCTTATTGTTACAAGCGCAGAGCAAACCTGAGACATGGACAATTTCAGGACAGCAACCTCCTATGGAACCGTTCAAACTGCTGTGTGTGAAAAATGTTAATGACAACAGTGATGATCAATGTCTTGATGTAAGCCAGTTTCTACTCTGGCTAAACGAAGAGAAGGAAAGCAAAAGGGTGTTCAGTGTTTCTTTTCATTTGTTCTCCTCAACTGCAGAGGGCACAGAAGGGATTTTCATAAACTCTTGGCTAATTGGACTTGCAATCCTGATGAAACTGCATCCCATGTAGCCATGCCAATTAAAAACTTCCCACTCAAGAAGGACTCTTCTCCCCAGGATCTTCATTATGTACTTCTAAAACTACACGTAATGTTAACTGTTCTTGGCTTCTTTTCATTCCTAGGGCACGTGTATGGATTGGTTCCCAGAAGACTCATCCCGCAGGTATTCCATGCATTTTAAATTATTTATTTCTTAGGGTCTTTGTTGCTGGCAAAGAGGACCAGACATTCATTAAAAATATAATTTGGAATGGTCACTGAGTCTGATGTACTTCTACAAAGACTATCAATTAACTCAAACCTCTATCCCAGTGGGCTTAGATAAGTTGTCTGTCATTCTTCCCTCTTAGTTTACACTGAGTAGCTCATGCCAGAGTATAAAATTTAGTTGTTTTTCCTTTTCTAATAGAGACAACACACACACTATCAAATTGGCAAAGACGATGACAACAATAAAGTGAAGATCCCCGTCTGCAGAGAAAATGGCCAAAGAGGCACACACCTCTAGTAAGAGCAAACTGGCCCCACTCAGAGGGCAATTGGTAATTTGGAGCGAAAGCTTAAAGCCATTTCTCCTAAGGAAAAGATTAACATTGTGCATGAAGATTCTGTGGTAGAGATTACATAGCAATATTGTAAGTAATCCAAATATTAAGTAAACTGCAGAAGAGCCAGGGGATGGAAAAACCATATGATCAATGATACCGGATAACCTTTTTATAGTGGGGAGACAGCCCAAGCCCCCAATGAAAAGGGAACAAGATACTGTATTCTGTGAGATCGAGACTATAAAGAAATCATATACAAATCTCCCTCCCTTGTTTTCTCCTGAAATACCCAAACCGGCTCTGTCCAACAGGAAGAGAATTCAAACCACAAATGTGACCCACACATGTAATTTTAAATTTTGTAGTAACCACATTAAAAAGTAAAGAGAAAATATGAGATTAATATTAACATTTTATTTAACCCAACACAGCCAAAATATTATTTCAACACTAATCTATATTAAAAATCAGAATGAGATCTCTAACGTTCTTCTGAAGTCTGAAATCCAGGGTGCGTGTCTCAATTTGGACCAGCCACATTTCAAGCACTCAATAACCACGTGTGGCTGGTGGCAATCCTGCTGTTTGCACAGATCTAGATGTTTATGGGTTGTTGCCTCTTTTGCAGTTCAACATTTCCCTTGCCATGGGAAATAATAGCCTGAACCATTTAAATCATGGCTACAGCAGCTAGCAACTACTACTTTAGGTTGCTTATGGTAGCTGCTTACAGCAGGCACAAATTACGGCAATAATCCAGCGTTTGTACTTTGAAGTGATTTTTCTAGTCTTGGCTGTAAGGAAGATAATAATCGTTTACTTTTGGGGGCTAATCTTTGAGAATGTCTGAACAAGGCATACTTGAAAAGTCCTAACAGCATTTTTCTTTTAACTTATTTTGGGGGCACCTGGGTGGTTCCTCTGGTTAAGCCTCTGCCTTCGGCTCAGGTCATGATCACAGGGTTCCTGATCAAGCCCCGTGTCAGGCTCCCTGCTCACTGAGGAGTCTGCTTCTCCCTCTCCCTCTGCCCCTCCCCCTGGCTCATTCTCGCTCTCCCTCTCTCTCTCTCTCTCTGTCAAATAAATAAGTAAAATCTTTAAAAAAATAACTTATTTGGTAAGATCTTATGGTTACTCTCACAGCATAAATTATACCTTGTGGCATGTAATGGCAGAACATTCTATAATTCTTCCTTCCATCCCCAACTCTTGGGGCTTTGGATGAGCTTTAATCATATACTTTAAATGGAATGAATAACACATATGAAACAGGACTGTATGTCAGAATGATACATTTGTTTGAGGAGCCTCACTTAAAAAACTTGGGGGGCAACCACATGTTTAATCACGGTCTAAAAACAAAGAACTGACTAAATCTGACGCCAATTGGCCTTACAGATCCGAAACCTGTATTTGTCTCAGGTATCGTATTTTAACTCTATGCTACCACGTGATGTTAGAGGAATAATCAGGGCAGATATAGCCTCTAAAGCACCTTCCTTGCAAATCATAAAAAAAGCATCCTCTCTTGGAGGAAGAAGTCCCTTAGGCATAGGACTTGGTGACTGAGTGTGAGACAGAGCTCAGCCCCACACACCCCTGGAACAGCATTTCTTGTATAGGTGACAATGTCCCCAACTGTACATGAGGTCCTGGGAACCATGTCCCAGCTGACATACAACAGCCGACATGGGTAGCAAGCTCTGAAGACAGCAATGAACTCGATATATAGGTTATAGATTTCCTCCAGGCACATCAGTACCAAGAATGCCATCCTTACTACATATTGCAAAATGGTGATAACCCTTCCTTATGGACAGGTGAGGCAGAAGATGCACAGAAATCCGATTTTCGAAAAGTAAAACTGCTGTTAAATATAAACACTGGAAATTAGTTTCCAAAGTTAAGGGAGTTCTTAATATGGATAAATACATGATGAACTTCATAAAAATGTTTTCCATAAATCTTTGTCAGGTACATAATAAATGATTCTGAAAAAGCCCATCTAATGCTATAACTGGGACAACTGGAACTTGCTGATCACACACTCTTTCAGTCTTCCTTTGCTATAATAATTTGACGGTAACAGAATATAGAATATTCAATTTAATTTTACATGTGTGCTGGGAAAAAAAACCAAAACGTTACTGAACATTCTACAGTCCACCTAAATAGGGTTTAAATGAAAATGTGCCGTAAGTACAAGCCAAACCCCTCGTCTCCCAAGCAGATCCAACAGTCCCCCTACACCGGAAAAGCAGGCATCACCTCTTGCTGTCTGTCTACTGATCAACCTTTTTCCCCTCGTATGTACTGTAATCTTGTTAAAGACAGGAACCGTGCCTTATTCATTCCTGTATCTACCACACTGCCTATCACATAACATGTGCTCAATAAGCAAACGGTGGCTGAATTAATGGGAAGAACATTAAGCTGTGAAAAGGTAAGGTAGTGATCATAAGGCACAGGCAAGAGGATGAGCACAGAAGTGGCCAGTAAGCACTCAACAGTGAGAACGGGACAGCAAGGGAAAGCACGGGCAGAGGGACTTCACATATGTCACCCATTCAATCCCCCCACTTCATGACTGAGAGCACTGAGGCCAGAAAGGAAAAGCAAGCTGCCCAGGATCAGTCACCTACTACACATGGAGCCAGGACTGAACTAGGCCTGTCTGTGCCAAATCGTATGTCTTTTCCCTGTGCCCTCAGCTCCAGGGGAGGAGCCAGGAAAGAATAAGCCAAGATGCCAGCCGTGCAGACTCTGGAGAAAAACTCTGTGCTGCGTGATCCAAGTAGCTATCTTTCTCCTCTTTCCTTTCCCTCTCACGTATCTCATTCTGTTTACTAAAACAAGTTTATTTCTATTATGAATAACATTACAATCTGAGCATAAATTCTCAATTAATGATCAAGTGACTCTAATAATATTCAACTTAAAATTCTAGGAAAACAAATTACTTTGAGCCTTTATTTTAAATTTTTTAAAAAGATTTTATTTATTTATTTGGCAGAGAAAGAGGGCACAAGCAGGGGGAGCAGCAAGCAGAGGGAGAAGCAGAGTCCCTGCTGAGCAAGGAGCCTGACGCGGGACTCGATCCGAGGACCCCGGGATCATGACCTGATTAAGGGCAGAAGCTTAACTGACTGAGCAGCCCAGACGCCCCTACGTTGAGCCTTTAAAGTTCATGGTAACAATGGTTTTGTTACCTGTTGTTTTTCCTGCTTCTGATGTAGCTGAAAACAGATGTCAAAGCTATGTTGATGCTCTAAAATTATTTGTGATGACTGACAAGTTCTGGGAATAGCATTCGTAAATTAATTTTTTCCACAGTGCTGGGAACTGAAACACAAGGATGTATTTATTATACACTGTGGACTGTCCTAAAATAAGATTCTCAGTGAAGTGTCCAAAATAGTAAAATGACTACATGTATACGATATAGCCTTTGTCACTACAGTAAACTGTAATAAGGTGTAATTAATAAAAGACTAGTTCTTAGTTTATGGGTTTTATCTTATTACACAGAAATATCTGTTAAAGGCACTGGTTTTATCCTCGATTTGGTGCTGTTTGGACCATGATTAGTGCTCATCAAGTGTTCACAATATTCAGAATGCACCCCGTCCCTGCCCTTCAAAAGCCTGTACTGCTTAGGCTCCCGTGACTCAACCATATACCCTCCCCCACCCCCCCTCCCCCACGTAAATGTGGTGTTCTGTTGTGCAGACCTAATGAATCAGTTTACGTCAACCAAATATATGTATTTTATTTAATTTATTTATTTATTTATTTATTTTTTAAGATTTTATTTATTTATTTGACAGAGAGAGAGATAGCGAGAGCAGTAACACAAGCAGGGGGAATGGGAGAGGGAGAAGCAGGCTTCTTGCCGAGCAGGGAGCCCGATGTGGGACTCGATCCCAGGACCCTGGGATCATGACCTGAGCCGAAGGCAGACGCTTAACAACTGAGCCACCCAGGCGCCCCAAATATATGTATTTTAAATATTAATCAGTAAACTGCGGAGAGAGGTTCTTTAGCAATGAGATTACTTTGGATTCTTAGGTTCTTCAAACTTGTGTATATATGTTTTTCGTTTTTTACAAGCATATATTATTTTCGGATGAAAATATTAAAACATGCCATTTTTACCTTTGCTATGATTTATTAATGGATCAACATTAGAGAATATTAGCCAAAATATTAAAATAGTCATGAGACAATCAGCTGGGAAACATCTTTAATTCTGCTGGACCCCAATGATGAAGTTAAAAAAGGGACGTCTTTGGGGTTATGCCCTTAGGGTGGGTGTGAGACTCTGGAACACAGTGGAAGTAAGAATTTCTAAAAACATACTCCCAGGAGGTGGGACACTGGCTTCTGGGTCCCCAAGGAGTAATCTAGTAACAGAAGAAACGTAGCAGCTGACCTCAGGGCACTTAGGGGACAAGGAGGAAAGAAAGGTAATCTCAAAGGAAACAATGAGAAATTACAGGGGGCTGGAGACTGTGAAAAACCAACTCCTGGAAAAGATGTAAAGCAGGTGCAAATTCAACAATGAAGAAATGTAGATAACCAGAATTTTCTGATACATGAGTTACAAAAGATGGGGAAACTGTTCACCGCCATCCAGAAAAACAAAACAAAACACAACAAACTTTAAAGTCAGAGCTATAGAGATCAATAGTATGTGTCTATCCCTTGACGAAGAGGTAAAACTTCCAATTTAATCTTTTAGAGAACTGGGATACTCATAGGTATGTCAGTGAATACATAGGATATTTAGATCTTTTTAAAAAAATTGCCATCCCAAAACACGTGTATGTCTTTGGAGGGAAGGATCATTACCCTCAAGCTGACTTAAACACCCAACTATTATAGAGTGTGAAATCCCAAATCATGACCCTTAGTCCAACTGATTAAGAACATAACATTCTCACAGCCACTCTCATTCTTCCTATTATTTCTCCCGGTTTGTGAAATGTTCATTTTTAAAGATTATAAATTTGGCAGATAATCTTACAAAGTGAGAAAAATTAATTTTCTTAGAGTCAAAAAGAGTATGTATTTGAGTGAGTAGATAGACAACTAAAAGTTTTTAACAAAATTGGGATCATGTCGAACATATAAGTATTAAATCTTTTTCAATTAATTTATTGAGAATTTTTCTCATGTCATTAAATATTTTTCAAAAACAAGATCTGTAATGATTGTAACATGTTTTAATAGACACACTGAATTCATTACTTCTTAACTTTTAGTTTGTTTCCAATTCTTCAATATTATAAAATAGCACTGTGATAAACATCCTTTTACCGATTTCTTCAGCCCCACGATTACTGCCTTCTGTCCAGCGCTGAGCCCTGAGAATAGTGCTCTGACACGGAAGCTCATAATCTGGTACCACTGTCAAGAACAGAAAGTCTCCCTTCTGACACCCACAAAGGGGCAGGGGAATCCCATGTTCACCATGAGGTGGGGAGAGTTAAAGAGTCCAGAAAGAAATCAGAACTGAAAAAAAAAACAAACCACAAATCTACTTACACTGCCACAAAGAGACATATTAATTAGATAACACCGGAGAACACTCTCCCTGTTCTTGGGGATACCTACAAATGGTTATCCCTAAATGAAGAGGGGATAGGACAGCTGAACTAGAGTACCATCTGTTTTAAAATGAATCAGCAAGGGGTACCTGGGTGGCTCAGTGGTTAAGCGTCTGCCTTCGGCTCAGGTCATCATCCCAGGGTCCTGGGATCGAGCCCCGCATCAGGCTCCCTGCTCGGCGGGAAGCCTGCTTCTCCCTCTCCCACTCCCCCTGCTTGTGTTCCCTCTCTCGCTGTGTCTCTCTCTGTCAAATAAATAAATAAAATCTTTAAAAAAAAAAGAAAGAAACATATTCTAGGATTTTTCTCTTTTTATTTTTTAAACTTAAAAAATATTTAGGGGCGCCTGGGTGGCTCAGTCGGTTAAGCGTCTGCCTTTGGCTCAGATCATGATCCCAGGGTCCTGGGATGGAGCCACCTGTTGGGCTCCCCTGCTCAGTGGGGAGTCTGCTTCTCCCTCTCCATCTGCCTCTCTCCCCGCTCATGCTCTCTTGCTCTCACTCTCTCTCAATAAATAAATAAAATCTTTAAAAATAAAATAAAATGAATTAGCAGAGTACATTAAATTGTCCAAATAATTTTATCTCATACCTCAATTTCCCTTCCATTTCAAATCTCACAATAAATATTTGAGTGGATAAATGAATATGTGCAAGATCTAAAGTTTAAATTTTACCTCCGATACAGTTATATCTTTTCTCTTTCTTTCTTTCTTTCTTTCTTTCTTTCTTTCTTTCTTTCTTTCTTTCTTTCTTTCTTTCTTTCTTTCTTTCTCTCTCTCTCTCTTTCTTTCTTTCTTTGACAGAGAGAGAGATAGCGAGAGCAGGAACACAAGCAGGGGGAGTGGGAGAGGGAGAAGCAGGCTTCCCGCCGAGCAGGGAGCCCGATGTGGGACTCGATCCCAGGACCCTGGGATCATGACCTGAGCCGAAGGCAGACGCTTAACGACTGAGCCACCCAGGCGCTCCCAGTTATATCTTTTCAAACATTTACAACTAAATTAAAATACTTAATGTCCCCTAATAATATTGAGAAAATGCAATAAAAAACTTACTCTCTAAAAGAAAAGTTCAGGAAAGCTGGTAAGAACTTTCTTAAACCATTTCTTCTACCTACCAATGATACAGAAGTTTCACTTCACAGTCTTGTGTTTCATCTCAAAACCTGGTAAAATTGCCTGTGAAATCAAGTGACGGTAACATGTTGTTCAAAGGGCTAATTAAGATGCCCTGAGTTCTGAGCAGCTGTTTTATTACTGTCATTTACAGAAATTCGTCTTAAATAGCTAACCCTTTCTCCTTGAAGAAAAGGACTTCTACTTATGTTTGGCACGGTATCATGCCTTGCTTTTTCTCTGGGAGGCAAAATCATCTTCTGAGAGTGACTGAAAGGTATCAACTTCCAGTTTTAAGATAAGTAAGTCCTGGGGGCACAACGTACAGCGGGGGGACTCTAGTTACTATCGTATATTTGAAAGTTGCTACGAAGGTAGATCTTAAAAATTCTCATCACAAGGAAAAAAAATGAAATACGTGTGGTGATAGAGGTTAGCTAGACTGACTGTGGTGATCATTTCACAATATATACATATATCGCATCATTATGTTGTACCCCTGAAACTAATAGTCAATTATCTCTCAGTTAAAAAAATCATCTGAGAGGTATGTTCCTAGATATGTTTGAACATCTAAATAGACATGGCTAGTGTCCCTTTCTGCTACTGAAAGATGCAAAATGGGTAAGTATGATGCGAAATGTGTAAATGCAAAAGTAAGAAAACCCAACCAGGGATTATTTTCAAAGCCGTTACAACACTCATTTCTTAATAGTGCCAACTGCCTACTTATTTCAATGTTCACACAGTAAAGTCTCCCCTTAAGGCTTAAGTCAGCATTACATGAGAAACAGAGCATATTTTTAGGGGTCAGACACTCCTCGCACCCTGCAGCATCCACATGATTTGTTCATATCAGAGACCTTAAGAGGCATTTATCAAGTTAGCAGTAAAGAAGGGAATTTTTTTTTTTTTTTTTAGGAAAAATTTTACATTGTCATCACCCCACTATAAGCCAAACTAGGGCTATTTAAGTGATATATGAAAAAGTGATTATCTCCTAAGAACTGGAATAAGGGACCGAAGAAACCATCATGGCATGGAACACACCTCCATAGAAACTTACTGCTGAAACCAAATTATGATCATGACTTTGTCATTATAGCCCAGATCAGGAAGAAGGCTACTGCTTGGGTTAAAAATGCTCACTTCAGTCAAATGCTACATCCAAGGAAGGAATGCACAGGTCTCATATGGTTAGGATTCCCCTTTCTGTGCAACCTTGATTTCCAGTGAATACTCTTTTTAAAAAAAAATTATTTATTTGAGAGAGAGAGAGAGAGCATGCATACATGAGCAGGGGGAGGAGCAGAGGGAGAAGGAGAAGCAGACTACCCGCTGAATAGGGAGCCCAACACGGGATCGATCCCAGGACCCTGGAATCATGACCTGAGCCGAAGGCGGAAGCTTCAACCAACTGAACCACCCAGGCGCCCCTGTAGTGAATATTCTTAAAGTAAAATCAGAAGTGTCCATTACTCGTATCTTCAAAAATGGCTGTTTAGCATTTCAGAAATTCTCTTTGAATGTCATAAAATTAAGAAAAACAAAATGAAAAATCCACAATAAAATGATAAACTGACTTTAGTTAGCATTGTAGCATCAGCCACATTTTATTGTCTTATTGTAGCCGAATCATAGCAGGGTCTGTCCTAGGTCTGCATATGGAAATGGAATGAGTTCTATGGGGCCTTCTGTTTCATTATTAAGCCTATCGGATTACTGGTTCTAATTAAGGGCTGTGTTACTGGTATCACACAGTGACATTAATGTGTATTATTACCATTATAGGAAGTTGTGACCTCTGCTATGAGTCACCTGCAGAAAAATTTAATAATCAACCAGAGAATTAGGAGTAAGGATGATATAAGATGGGCTTCTTGTGAAGCGTCTGTGATGGTAAAATACGATCTTATAGTTTTGCTTTGACATTAGGAGAATAATGACAACTAACCCCCTTTCTGGAACTAAAAATAATTCATCCTAAAGATGAGACCACAGTGTATCTATTTTAATTTTCTTGGGTGTCATTAATTCAACAAATTCTTTATATAGTATCTTTTCGAAGTTCAAGAACACAAGAAACTGGATTTACTGACTGAAATTAGACTGATGTTAAAAACAATACTATAGGACCTGCCAGTGTACGTTTTATTTCCTATCCTATCCTATCTTTTTTTTTTTTTTAAAGATTTTATTTATTTATTTGACAGAGAGAGACACAGCGAGAGAGGGAACACAAGCAGGGGGAGTGGGAGAAGGAGAAACAGGCTTCCCGCGGAGCAGGGAGCCCGATGTGGGGCTCGATCCCAGGATCCTGGGATCATGACCAGAGCCGAAGGCAGACGCTTAACGACTGAGCCACCCAGGTGCCCCATTCCTATCCTATCCTTTGTTGGCCAAGTGCTCTGACTTGGAATTAAGAAGTTAACATTTGAATAGACATTTTCTTCTTCTTTTTTTTAACCTGAATGTTATATTTTTAAAAAGTCAACAGGAAAGCAATAAAATTGACCTATTTCTGTTATCTTAATAACTAATTACTCACATGGTCCTCACAACAGCTAGTAAAGTAAGTAAAATAGGTAACTGGTAAACAGTAACACTGGGTGGGGCAGAAGGTATTACTAAAAAGGCAACAGTTCATCCTCTACAAATTTTAAACTACGATCAAACACTTACCTTTCTGAAATACTTTCAAAGCCCTACTCAGAGGCAGAACATGGGCAAATATATATTTATACTCCTTTCCACATCTATGATGTTTTGCCTGCCTTGATGAGCATTTTATTTTTAAGATTTTATTTATTTTTAGGGGCAGCTGGGTGGCTCGGCCGTTAAGCGTCTGCCTTCAGCTCAGGTCATGATCCCGGGGTCCTGGGATCGAGCCCCGCATCGGGCTCTATGCCCAGCCAGGAACCTGCTTCTCCCTCTCCCACTCCCCCTGCCTGTGTTCCCCTCTCTCACCCTCTCTCAAATAAATAAAATCTTGAAAAAAAAAAAAAGAATTTATTTATTTTGAGAGAGTGAGAGTATAGAGTGCGTGCGCGTGAGCTGGGGGAGGGGCAGAGGGAGAAGAAGAGGGAGAGAAGCAGACTCCCCCCTGAGCAGAGAGTCCAATGTGGGACTCTCATGACCCTGAGATCATGACCTGAGCCAAAATCAAGAGTCAGACCCTTAACGGAATGAGGAACCCAGGCGCCCCTTGATGAGCATTTTAATTGATGACTCTAACAATATATGGAAACACTAATGTGTTCTATGAAAATGCAAATATACGCTATTCAAAAGGAAGAGATCAGAATTTAACTTTCAAGAGGCATGGGGATGGCAAACAACTTCACAACAATGACATTTCAGTTACTTACGGAGCACTTACTATATGCTAGCACTCAGTCTAGATGCCAGACTAGAGAGGAGAGAAAGAAAAACCCAGTGTTTAATCCAGGCAGGTGTTAGGTACCGTGGGCTCCAGGGGTGTCCACTTGTTCTACTTAGCGTCATTTTGTGGCCCATCATTTAGCACAGTGCCTGACACACAGTAGATGTTCAAATAAACCAAACCTAGTATACAATGATTCCCCAGACTGGATAGGTGATGCATCCTTAATCCTTAACTTAAAATATGATGACAATAGTCATATGAATAGAAACCTCCTTCTGTTAGTGTCCATGGTTTAGGTGGCTTATGCGACAGCTAGGCTATGTCTTTATCTCTCCTAAAAATAACCTTGGGATTTTTGTATTCTACCCCTATTTTACAAAAAAGGAGACTACGTTTCAGGCAAATTTGTCCATGATTACACAGAAATTTTAGTAGAATGGCATAGAGTAGAATCCTTTTTCTTCCCACTGAAAAACCCACAATGCTAAGGTGAGTAACCTGTAGGGCATTCAGGTCCTATTGACTAGTAGACAAAAACATCAGACAGCAAGCTGCTCAGGACAGGACTATGCCAGACACTGTCACAGCAGAAATAATCAGTTTATAAAGAGCAGCTGAAAATATGGGAGAGGGAGGAAAGAGTGAGTTATCACCATTTCCAAGCAGGAAGAGTAGCCTTACGGAGAGGCTAACAGTAAGGGGGTATGGGGAAGTTCTCAACGGAGACCTGAAACTGCTCGCTCCTGAGAAAGCCTGCAGCAGAGATTAGAAAGTAACAGTCCATACAACATAATTTCCATATTAACAATGAAGAAAATGAAACTTAAATATTTAGTGCATTCCTAGGGTGGGCTTGTAACCAACATTTGTTTGTAACTGGGAGGTCCAGGGCCTGAAATTAGGTCTTCCATTTCTTTTTTTTTTTTTTAAGATTTTATTTATTTATTTGACAGAGAGAGACACAGCGAGAGAGGGAATACAAGCAGGGGGAGCGGGAGAGGGAGAAGCAGGCTTCCTGCCGAACAGGGAGCCCGATGCGGGACTCGATCCCAGGACCTGGAATCATGACCTGAGCCGAAGGCAGACGCTTAACGACTGAGCCACCCAGGCGCCCCAGGTCTTCCATTTCTAAACCAACTCCAAATCCTACGCCTTTTCTCTTACTTATTCTTTGAGAAGACAGACCAGGTAAAGGGTATCCCTTTTAAATCCCACTACAAAATTAGGGAAATGCCCAATGGGTGGGCAGAATGGGAATAAATCAGGTTGCCAGTGTTTGTTCTGATTGGTTAGAGTCTGTTCTAATAGTTAAATATTTTGGCTGTCACTCTACAAGGGGATGGTGAGTGGTAGGAATATTCTTCCCTTATAATGCTGTGTGTAAAAGATTCAGAAGGGTGGACATCACTTTAGCATTCCAGGCTATGGCAAGCATGGTGTCATAATTAGAATCCTAAGCAGATAGTGATTGTTCAGAGTGAGGGTCTGTGATATTAACTTCACCCTGGATTTCCCAGAACCTAGCAGAGTAAGAACTCTCAATACATATTTGCTTAATTACTTGAGAAACACATTTTCTCCCAATCTGGGAAGCCTTCTCTAGTCTCCAGGGTCTCCTTGACCATGGAACATCTCCCATGCCTGTCCATTTAAAAACAACAAAAACATTTAATTAGAGCTTCAGTTCTTGACCTCTTCTGGTATGGGTCTTTACAATTCTTACCAGAGATGAGCTACAATATTATTCACCATCAGAATGTACTTTGTAACTCAGATATGCCAGCCCAGATGTGAATACAAATATTTAAATAAAAATTTTAAATAAAATTTAAATGTAAATATTTAACTCCTGATATGACACAGTCACCAACCAATCAAAATGTGTAGCAGCCAGGGGACCTTCCCAGTGCTGAATGTGGGACCTGAGCCAACCTCCTTCCTTCAGAATAGTAACCCACTTTCCTGTTTTCCTAAATGGAGGTTCTGTTTATCAAAATTATATAAAATAAGAATCATATCATATCCTTAAAATACAGACAAATCACAGAAAATATCCAAATCTCCTTTATATCTATTTCTAAATTTAACCTAGATTGACCTGAATTACCATGTCTGACTTGAGCTTGAGCTGAGTTACCATGTCATAAACTGGCTTGAGCGTCCATTCTCTATCCTTTACTCCTAACTAAAGATATATAAACCAACACAGAAATGGGGTTTGAGTGAAACAGCCAGCAAGCAAGAGATGCTACACATTAACTCTCTGAATTATTCAAAGTAAGGCTATGACTGAGCCTTTCATTTGTTTTAAGCCATTCTTAAAAGTTAAGACTTCAAAGGCAATACAATGCAATGGAAGAACCAAAAACAGAGCTTAGTGGTCTTGTATCCAATAACAAAATGCTCTGAACATTGCAGAATTTTGAACAAAATTTCTTAAAGCTTCCAAAATAACACCACAGAGAACTTTTATTTTTCATTTGGGTTCCTTAATCTATTTAAACTACATGTAATTATTATGCAAAATTTCCTTTTTAGAAAAACAGCTAACTTTGCAACAGAATGGCTACAAAAGAAAATTCGCTGTTTGCTTTTCCAGAAGTACTATGAAAAAAGAGATCCTTTCTTATTACCAGTGGAAAAAAATAAGTGCAAAACCAATGTCAGAGAATGAGTCTTTGTACTTTAACTTAAATCATGTAAGAAATGATTATCAGAGAAAGAATGAATGACTTTTAGCTAAAAGCATAAATCACTGTTAGTATTAACACAGAGGTGGAACCATGGATGTCTTTTCCTTTCTAAGGGCCAGCAAATGCTTAAAATACTAAGCAATATTCTAGCCTCTGTAGCTATAATAACTCAAATGGTTTAGTTTCAATAAAAAAAAAAAAAGCATATTGCTCACAAGACATTTCAAACCATATAACCACCAAAGTGAACACAACCCTACAAAAACACAACATTCTTGAACAATAATTTTTCACATAATGGTCCTAACACCATGCTGTGCTTATTTAAACATCATTTTTTACCTTATTTTTAATCCCACTGGTAGTAACCGTGTAATATCCAGCGATATAAGAGACAGTCAAAGGAATGGATTTCAATGATGCAAGAAAACAAGTTAAGACTGTAGAACTGGACAATTATTTGTTGTAGAATGGTGGTAAACACAAGGCAGTAGGAAGACTAATCAGTTTCCTCACCAGAGGTCATCAAGTATGGATATAAGTAAGCAACCCTGAATACTATGGCTGAAACCAACTCAAAGGTCTGCCTGGCCACCACTTTCATCCATGGAATGTGCAATTTTGAGAGTTACAGTTTTACTGACCTCTAACACCATGTGAGATTATCACAGGAATCATAAGATTTCTAAACTGAGGAACTCTGCTGCATTTCATGGGTAATACCTCCAATCTAGCCTAGCAGCACACCAAGAGAGGCTCTGATATCCCTGATTTTCTGTTTGAATAGACTGTTTATACTTACAAAGTGCTTTCCCATGATCTCAGTCTTAATTTAGTGTTCGTGCTTGAGAAAGGAGGCTAAAATAAAGGGCAACAAAGTAGACATTGTCCATTGCATGGAGAATGGTCAGGGGCAATATTTCTGAACTTTGAACATTCTAGAACAGAAGAGTGGCCTGCACAGTCATTATCTAGAATTTTATTACCTGAAACAAGTCTTTCTCACTGTGATCCAATTAAAGAATGCTACCTACTGCACTTCAAACACAAAGTGAAAGGAAATGATTAAATAAATCCACCCCAAACCAATATTGGATATGTTTTTTTTTTTAAAGGGGGGGGAATGTATGCATTTGACACTCCAAATGGTCCCTAAAGACATATTGAAAGGTATCTCATTCAAAATATCCTCTTTACCAGAGGAATGAAAAGACTTCTAGCTGATGTTTTTCATTATTTTACTTATTAAATATGACATTTATCCATCTACCTATGCATTCAGACATATGAGCAGCTGTGTGCATGTGTGTGTGTGTCCATTCATGTGTATACCTGTGCATGTATGTGCAACCTGTCCTGCTATACAAAGGACTTAACGGTAGGCTATAAAAAGGCATACCCTACTGGATAAAATAAAGGTAAAAATCAATGGCAAGAAAGACAGGACAAAGGGAAAGTGAGGCAGGAAGGAAATGGCTTACTGAAAAGGTCAATTGTTTCAAGTGCCCCACTTGTCATCAGTGGCTGAGCCCGAAGAGCCTCTCTAACGACTGTCACCAGTGCTGATCCAATATAGCGAATGACCTGGAGATCAAGCACCTGACTGACAAGAAATCTATCGTAAGCAGCTCTTCAGCACGAGCACAGTTCGATGACAATCGGCCCTAATGACGACTCCGAAATGCAAGTGTTAAGTGTAACCTGAATCATGACAGAAAAATGTATTTCCTTGTAGCCTATTGCTTTGAAGATTGACAACTCATATAAAACATACTAGGTAAAACTCCAAAGTCAGAAAACTTGATACACTGACCTATTTCTTGACTAAACTGAAGACAGCCCAGTTACTGATTACTTGGAGACACAAATCCCTGACTTATTAATGTATTTTATGCAGAGATGTTAAATATCAAAAAAAAAAAAAAAAAAAAAGGAAGCAAGCAAAGTTCTAGGTCCCCAATAAGACAAAAAGGAACCCTATAACTCTCCCTCTCTTACACCACAGGGCTGAAAGGAATCTGCCACGGGTTTTAAATAGCCTTCATCTTACATGCCAACCCTGATGGTTATGTTGTGTAGGGAAGGATTCTGAGGCCCAGCCAGGCCTAGCAAGAAAGAATGTTCTCATCAATTTATTAGCCATTCTGACAGGGAAGAGGAAATGAGGTGGTTCGCTGCCACTTACTTGTTTATTCCTTATCTCAGTTCAATTTGCTGATGTTACCAATGACGAGCTGGAGGCTTACAGGGGTTGGTAATTTACCATTTCTTTTTAGATTTATTAATTTGTAGCCTGCCTTATTACAAAAACTATCTAGCGTGTTACAGAAATACACATAATAAGATAATAAATAAATAGATGAGAAAAACAGGGTAAGAGAGAAAAAAAATGTGTATCTTGGGGGAGAATAAAGTTTGTCCCCATGGCAAATTCTAAAGCCTTCATTTTCACTACGGCCTTTTCCAGCACTGAGAAATCCATATTCACTAATGTACGAGTTGCTCATCTCTGTGTGTGTGTGTGTGTGTGTGCGCGTGTGAAATATGCACCACAGAAATAGGTCCTAAGTTTGGCTATCAAGAAAAGAATGCTTCTGCAATTAGAGATTTGTGCTCATACTCTGGCCTTTGTGCCATATAAAAAAGCATCTTATTCACTCATTTATGGATATTTGCTTATAATAAATAAGCAAAAATAAGCAAATTGCACAGTATGTTAGAGGGTAGTATTATGACAATTAAATAACACAGGGAAAAAAAGGGGATTGAAATTAAGAATGTCAAGGTCATGTGGAGACAGATTACAGTTTTTAAAAAGGTAGCCAAGGTGACATCTGAGCAAAATCTTGAAGGAGGTGAGGGACTGAGTCAGGAGGACTGAGGAGGAGCAGTGCAGAGAGGGGAAGAAAAAGCAATGCAGAGCTGGAAGGCAAAGCGGGCCTGGTGGGCTGGAGAGATACCCAGGAGTCCTCCACGGCTGGAGTGAAGAAGAAGAGAGTAAGGGGAGAAAAGGTCAGAAAAATAAGGGGGAGCAGCCGCAGATAATACAGGGTCTTGCAGCCGTCGCAAAACTTGTGAATGAGATGTAAAGTAAAAAAAAAGCCATTTGGGGTCAATAAGCTCGGGCACATGAGTTCACGTGTCTTTACCTGTACATTTTGTGCAGATGGGGGCAGCAGCAACAGGGTATACAGATTTTGGGCACACACTCAAAGATGTTTATCTTTATGGCTCATATTGGTCCACGACATGAAAAGACAGGCTCAGATTGTGACACATCCTGGCAACTGTGTCCGTGGGACAGCAACACTCCTAAGATCGTGCTGCTGTGGAGGTTCAGAAGTTAACAGCAATACGAGGGGAGAATGAGGGTTACCTAATTTGCTGCTGTCTGAGATCATTTATAAAGTATCACCTCTTCATTTCTCTTCAATGTGGTATTAAAATTCTTCCTCCTGGACATTTGTGAGTGTTGGACCCACAGAGGGAACATTGGTCTAACTGTATTACTGTCTGCGCAAGCTCAGGAAAGGCTGGTACTGTTAGAGCAGACAGCCAAACGGAAAGGAAAGCAGAGGACAGAAGGAGAGGAAACACACAGCAACTCTATTATGGTGACCTACTTCCAGAAGAAGAATGTTCCTTCAAGCTCAAATCTGGAAACTTATCAGTAACTTATAGTTGATAGAGAATAAAACAGATGCATAGCCCACAGGAGGTTTAGAAGCTAGAACCAAATATTTTAAACTGTGATTTATAAAGCCACCAAAAAGCAAGTGAAATAAACTCCTACAGCTAAAACACAAATCCAGACAACTTACTGTTTCCAGTCTTCAAACATTAAAAAGAGGGACAATGAATTCAAGGCAACCGATTCAAGTGAATTCCAAGTGAGAATGGGTATAAGGAAAGCACATTAAAAAAATAATAATAAACAACTTCCTTTTACAAAAGACGTCAATCAAGCTAAGAGTTGCTGGAAATCATGATTCTGCATATTTGCTGATTTTCACATTTAATGACAGTTGAGGAACAGTTGTGCATTCACTTGTGTCTTTATAGGGGCATGAAGAGAAGGGAGATTTTCCATTACAATGGAAATGCCATTTTAAAATACCAGCAACCTCCAGTGAGCCACTCTGACAAGAATGACTGCTGTATAAACTGACAAAAGAAGACCAAGCAACGTTCCACATGCTGGGATTTTAAAAGGGATAGTCGAAGACAGAGCATGAGAAACATTTATTTCTGCCTCTTTCCAAAAAGAGACTGCTGGCAAAAAATATATGCAACACCCCAAGACAGAAATGGATATGGAGAGTTCAAGGTGAAGGGAAAATAAACCCAGGAGTAGAGTGTTACACAGAGAGGCGAATTAGAAAGTGAGCTCCTGCCGTAGAAGTACCGCGCGCTAACCGATTGCGCCACTGGAGCTCCGCTTGAAAGTGAGCTCCTGCCAACTGCCAACAGGGGATGCAAACTTGGCTCACAGCTTCCTAGTCGTCAAAATTAAGAAGGAAATTATGAAACTGAATGCTCAGTAGAATAAAAGCAACCCCAGAGCTTAGAAGTTCATTTGTCCCAGCTTGAAGGCCAGAGGGAACTTCCTCCTGAGGGTCTCCCTAAGGGCCACCCCCTAGGTGCAATATGTCAGATGACACCTGGGGCCCAAGATTCCCCAGTGCCCAGGGAGAAATTCTACAGGGCAAACAGCTATGTGGTTCCTGTACTCCACTCCTTGATGACTTTGCTGCATCCAGGGATAAAATCCACACTCCCCAGGACAGTGGTTATCAAGTTAGGCTCTTGAAGAGATGCTTTAGGGGCGCCTGGGTGGCTCAGTTGGTTAAGCAACTGCCTTCGGCTCAGGTCATGATCCCGGAGTCCCGGGATCGAGTCCCGCATCGGGCTCCCTGCTCAGCGGGGAGTCTGCTTCTCCCTCTGACCCTCCCCCCTCTCATGCTCTCTCTATCTCATTCTCTCTCTCAAATAAATAAATAAATAAAATCTTAAAAAAAAAAAAAAAGAGAGATGCTTTAGGAGTTCCACCATTTTCCGTTTGAATTTTATTTCTTAGCCTTGAAATAAAATACCAACAGGAAACGCAAGCAAACCTGTGGCACAACATTAACACCCTGACAACCTTCCTATTAAGTCACTTCAAATGCCTACGCTGAGCAAATGTGTCTCCTGCCATCTCTCTGTGTACATTTCAACTTCTTAAAAATGAGTCACCTATTAGGAAAGTTATAATTCTGCGTTGGCATTCTGGAGATTCAAGTTTGCGCATGCCCATTCATATAAAATTGTACAAACAACCTACACACGCATCACGCTCAAACAAATGACAAACCAAGAGCAGGTACAACGGGTTGGCGTCCACCCTCAACCATGATCTTACAGCCAGTCGTACAATAATAAGCTGCCTACCATGTTGACTCATGATAAAATGACTTCATTAAGACTGGCACTGACTGTAAGGTTGAGGTGCTCCTGCTTAGACTTTTGTATCTACCATGAGGCATCTGAATAGCTGTATTATTAGGGATTCAATGTCAAAATAAAACATCTCTGGTTCTCCCTAGCTTCTGGATCAGATTAATTCGAGAAGGTATTAAGAAGACAAAATATACTGTTAAAAAACTGTTAGTTTGCAACTACTTAGGGATATAAATAAGCATTTCCCCAAATGCTGTACAACTAAAATGGAGAAATAAATGAGATACGTTAAGTTGTTGATGCTGCTCTGCAACTGTCATCCAGAAATCCCGATCTCAAATTTCTGAGCTCATCAAAACTGTCTCACTGTTCTCCCTGGTCTTTTTTTTTTTTTTTTAAGATTTATTTATTTATTTGAGAGAGAGAGAGAACATGCGCGGGGGGGGAGGGGTAGAAGGAGAGAGAGAGAGTCCTAAGCAGACTCCATGCTGAGCGCAGAGCCCGACGCAGGACTCGATCCTAGGACCCTAAGATCATGACCTGAGCTGAAACCAAGAGCCAGCTGCTTAACAGACTGTGCCACTCAGGTGCCCTCTCCCTGGTCATTTTTAAAATGTTGTAACTTGGGCGCTTGGATGGCTTAGTCATTAAGCGTCTTCCTTCGGCTCAGCTTGTGATCCCGGGGTCCTGGGATCGAGCCCCGCATCGGGCTCCCTGCTCAGTGGGGAGTCTGTTTCTCCCTCTCCCACTCCCCCTGCTTGTGTTCCCTCTCTCACTGTCTCTCTCTCTGTCAAATAAATAAAAAATCTTTAAAAAAATGTTGTAACTTTGTATTTATAAAATATATACTAAAAAAACCCCACATTAGTCTGAAACATTTTTACTGTTAAAGATTCCGTTAAAGATTTCATTTCACTAAGGGCTTTCCTACTAAAACAATGCCTACACTCTCCTTGCTGGGTAGTTCTGTTACAGATGTGGCTACATTGACCCACCAACCCCTGGAGACTGGGTGGGACCTATCATTCCAACACTGAGCAGCCTCACCAATTGATGATATACGAATCTAAACTAATACTAATCTCATTGAATACAAACATTACCCTCTTCTGTGTGTGCCATGACAAGGTTGGGAAGCTCGGTGATAAAAAAAAGAACTACAAATCCTTCAGGCCATTCTTCATAAACCTAATTTCTTCCAACAGTTTTTGACCAGAGGTGGCAGTGGAGAGGTTAAAGTTCTTTGGCAGGAAACTGAAGTACAGATACTTCCTACTCATGAGTAAGGAAGGGCAGAGTTGAGGGTAGAGTCTATATTCACTGTGAAAAGAGGCAAATCAGGGTGGGGAAGGGGGTGTTGCAGGAGACAATGGGATTTATTCTTAGGACTGCCACCTCCTAATTCTGACTCAAAGAAGGTCATTTAATCTTCTCTGAGCCTTCTCCGAGTTTCGTCAATTTTAATACGAAGGGACTAAATCAGAAGCTCTTAACTGGGACTGAACATCAGAAACTACTGGGAGGCTTAAAAAACACATAATGATCACGGTAACGTTAATACATGCCAGGAAACGCTCTGAGCACTCCACAGGCATTAGCCCATTTAGTCCCCCCAAGAACCCTGTCTTGTAGGTACTCTTAGTACCCTGATTTTATAGGTTTTATAGGTGAGGAAGCTACGGCACAGAGAGATTGAGAAATTTGCCTAAGGAAGTGGCAGAGCCAGGTGGAAGGCTCCAGAGCCTGTGTTCTTTAGTACAACTGTATGTTCACTCTGCCACTCTCGGTATCTCTCTCTCCAAACCTTTCGACTCAGAATCTACTGAAGGGCCCGGACGGCCGTGCAATTTTTAATTCTAGTAAGCATTTCTTGTTAACTGCCCTTTGACTAGAAGAGGTGTAAAGTTCTGTGATTCAGTCTGGAGATGAAAAAAAAAATGCAATAAACTTTTTAATTAAGTAAATGCTCAAATTCTTTTGTCTGAATAATCTGAGTCAAAATTAAATAGCTTTTCAACAGCTAACTGCATGGTACCAAACAAACAAACAAAAGATAATAAATAAAGGGATAGTAGGAAAAATTGAAGAAACAACATGTTATCTAGCCAGCTAAGTAAAACAACTACACAGGGCCATTTAAGTAGATTAAGTATTGGAGCAAAAGCTATGCCTATGAAAGGGCAATAACAATAATATTTTCATAATTCATGGCTTACATTTAAGGGTGACATGAAACATTTTGGAAAAAACCCTGGAAAGGATCCGTACTCCTGTCCAAATGGGCTAGCAGCCTAATTTGTTTCTAGGATCACAAATGACTGCGTCTTTGTTTCATCGTTAAAGATAAAGTCCTGATGCTATTAGAAACTGGCCTTCGTAAAGTCAGAAATCTTAAACTACGCATGTAAGGGTGGATCTTCAAAAAAAGGCTGGTTTTTCATAAAGTTCCCTCCCTGACATTTGACACTTAACAGAGGCAGGAAAAAGCCATGGCACACAGAGAAAATAAAGAAGACAAGTGACCCTGGCCCCAGGGGCAATTTAGACAAGCTTAAACCTGGGATAGCCAGGTCAGCGAGTGCACAGCCAGGAGAAAGAGCCCATGCCCCCGGGTAGAGCCACGAACTTCGTCAGGTTTGTTTGTGTTATGAGTGTACTTCCTCACTAATTCTAGATACCCCATTTAGGGAAACTCAGCCTCTTCTCCTCCCACTCAGTCCCACATCTCTCTTACAAAATCTCTTCTCAAAAGCTCCCATATGAAACCACATGATCCTATCAAGGGAGCTGCAAAGCACTTTATCAAACAGAAAGCAGCCTTTTAAAAAGTTTTAAGTCCCAAATACTGAACTATAAAAATTTAAAAAAATAATTACATGTTGGAGGAATATATAGGTCTTATTATTATTGACCATGAGGACTGTATTGACTGCAAGTTTCTAATATACACGATTCCACTGGTGAATAAACATGTTTAATCACCAGTCTCTCTTCTACACCGAAGATTCACTAGCCTGGAATTGATGCACTCTTTCCATTTAATAACCACACCAAAAGAACACAAACTCATAAAGCAAACAAGCACTCAATTTGAAAAGTTTCCTGAGAATGGATGAGAATTTCCAGGCAAGAATAAAAATAAGTAAGCTCTTCGTCCTGATCCCCTTATCTGTAATGTTACCAAACTCCTAGTTTCCTAGACTCAAAATCTTACACTCATCTTTGAATCATCTTCCTCCTTGGACCCACTCCCTTCTTCACATTCCATCAAGGGCAAATCCTGAAGCAGTATATATCATTTACCTTTCCAGGGAACTACAAGCCCTCCTCTGGCATTCAAATCAGCCCCAGGGTATGGTCATAGTGAAGACAGGGCAGGCGGCCAGGCTAGTCCTGGCTTTACAACTGAGCTGAAGTAGCTGCTCATCCCACCCTGAAGACTTATTCAAATGCCAAGCTTTTCCTGATGAACCCCAATCACATGCAATCACTGCCTATTTTGTAATTTCTGTAGCACCTTCTTATCTCTCCCATGACACATCACATTCTGGCCTATATGACGTATGAAGTTTATTTTCTATGTAAGACAAGAACCTCTTTGAGGGCCGGAAACGTGTCTGGGGCAATAGCTAGCAAAATCAAAGGCATGGTACTTAATAAAGAATGGAATTCCCCCACTCACTTCTGTTTAACTTCTCCTCAAAAGTGGCTTGGTCTTATGTTTTAATGAGGTTTATACTTAGAGCAAACTATAATGCTATGTTGAGCCCGTTCTTTTCTAAAGCAATGTTGCTTGATTTTGTAAGACAGTGTGTGATCCCTAAAAGAATGTTTCTTTCTGTGTATGCACTAACCCCAGGCACCAAGCAGATGACACATTAGGTCCCCTCTCTGTGCTGTGTGATCTCGGGGAGCTGCATGTGCCTCAGCTAACCAGGAGATGAGTTTTGCATAGCCAGCTACGTGAGAACAGATTACTCTCCTAGATGTCAAGAAAAACGAGGTCCTCCTCTATCCTCCTGCTTTTACTTTGAACTTTGATCCTGTTGGCTATTCAAGTGGACTTAAGGAAAGCTCATTTGTCTAACAGAATCTTATCATGACTATCACAGCTGTGTGTCTCTTCTAGGGTTCTGGAGAAATGAGTCTTCTTGTATCTTGTGGTAAACAGAGGAGCATGGACGCTGGCGAAGGGAGGATGGAGGTGGTGAGCTGGCATCCAGAGTGTATCTGGGAGGGAGAACACACAGGGGTTCAGAGGATGGTCTCGGGAGTCAGACGGTTCAAGCGCAAGTCCCGGCTCCACCATTACCAGCTATATTTTCCTGAGTTATTAGAGAAAGAACCCTCTCTCAACTTCACCTTTAAAATAAGGATAATACTGCTGCTCAGCAAGTTGTTCTTAGAATTAAATAATAAAACTACTTGGCAGAGATACTGGCACATGGTAAGCATCTGACAAAGATTAGCTGTTGGCGTTATACTGGTGTTTACACATTATACAGGTTTTCTTATTTTTTTTCTCACATACATTTATTATGAAATGAAGATGAGGAAAGGTGAAGAAAGAGGCTGCAAATTTCTAAGGTTCATGGTAACCCAATAAAGAAATTCTACGTCTAATCAAGCACAAAGGCCAAATCAAGATTTTAAAGGCTTTTATTCCCCATGACACTCCCTTCACTTTCATATAATGGTTAAACAGCCCCAGCCTACTGCTACGGAAATCTAAGGTTCCTATAAAGGAAAATGGAATGAACATAAAGTAAATTCCATCTGCCCAAAGAGAAAAAGCGTGGTTGCTCTTTTAAAAATTTTACTGGCTACGGTCATTATCTTCAGTGCTGGCTTCCCCATTAGATTCTGTTAAGGCTAAGATTGGCATTGGTGTGCCAAGAGCTCATGCAGTATTTCGGCAAGACCGGAGAATGGCTCTTAATCACGTGCAGGAATAACAAAAAGGAATCCTAAAGAAAAATGTCAACTGACAATAAGGAGGATTGGTTAAATCTCTAAATATGCATGCTTACCAGCCAATATTACACTGAGGATAAATTAGAAAACAGACATCACTGAGATTTTCTGCCCAAATATCAAATATTGGCAATAATTAATATCTGCAGCTTCAGGTACTCATGACAAGGACACTGGAAGTCTCTTACCTATAATTAGTTTTAATTTGGCTGCAGCATATATTTAAATCATGGAGGGATTAGGCAGAGGGAAGTGAGTCATGTAGCCCATCACCCACAGTCCATATTTCAAGGAGGTTTTTGTTCTAATTGTGTAGCGGTAACTCTCAAGAAGGGATTAAATACTGTGTTAATCTTTGAAAATTGTCCACCACTTAATAAAAAACAACTGGTAGTTCTAATGGTCAAAGTGAAGGAAGAGCTGAGAGAGATCTAAGAAAGAGATGGCTCTCTACTGGAAAATAGGTATTTGTGTGGATTTTTTTTTTTTTTGGATGCTGAAATTACTTTTGTGAAATTCTGGGATTTCCAAAAGTCTTTAGACTGTATCTTGGCATGTCAAAGATCTACTGTACAGGCCAGAATTCTTTCTTACCATGAAGGGAAATGAAACAATTAACATGAACAAGAAAATGGTTCTTTATGGCACAGTCAAGAGATGAAGGAATAAGGAAAAGATGCAGTTAAATGCACTGTTGGTCTTAAACTCTCAAATCTGTTTTGACTTCTGTCTTTAGGAAAAAAACACAAAAATCACAAATATGAAATCAGGCTTAGTCTCCAATATATCATGTTTTGTTCTTTGAGTACAGAATCTTACTGGAATATTGTCCATTAAGAGAGACTTAAGTTACAATTAGTAATGCAACATTTGGACTCAGTAGATTGGGATGCCTTTTTAAAAGGATGAGACAAGGTCTGAAAACTTCACATCTTAGACCACACTTTTCACCAAAATGCCCAAGTTCCTCAGTCTAAACCCTCACTGAGTTATTTTTTATGTGGCATCCTACTACAATGACAATAACAGAGAAAGCCAAGTCCCAGAAACTATAGGTTATTAATATTTTAAGAATCTTCTCGATCAAGAAAGAACCCCTCAGAGACTAAAAATCAGCTGCTTTATAGAACAAAAACATTTAAAACTTTATCAAAAGAAATCCTGTTATTCATAATATAAATAAAATCTGTACATGGGCAAAAAGCTATATAATAGCAATAAAAACAAAAGTGGCATGCATTTTCCATGATTAACTGTAGAAAACTCATCATAATTCAATTTCACTATTTGGGAAGATTTTTTTTTTAAAGTATGTCAGTCAATAAAGAGAAGTCTGTTTTTTTTTTTTTAAAGACACTTAATGAGAGAACAATATCTTTCTACTACTCCGTATTTCTGTTGACTTCTTTCTCTTTCACTTTCAAAGGAATCTGAGAAATAAAAATTTGCTAGATACAGTTTTCAGTAGTCTTAAAAAATACAATTTAAAAAAACCTAAAAATTCAGATGGGTTTGGAATACAATACAGCTCAACATGTCCACATCTCAGTTATCTGAGATAGTCAATAACAAAGGAAAAATGGTCTGTCGGTCTTTCATTGTTTGGTGTGTGTGAGTTAAATAAAACACAATCACCATCACCATCACCGTCATCTCTAAGACACTACTTCAACTTGCTTGGAAGGCAATACTTAAAGGGTAAATTATACCTTAAAGAGAGATCACCTCCTTGTATCAGCTTCTAATTTAACCCTACATCAAGAGCTTCGGGTCTGTAAGACTCACACTCCTGATTTGGGAATGATGCCTCATGTAGGCAATAAAACCTTTGGTCTGTGTCTTTCATGTCTGTATAGCTATCTGAATACTCCGGTACAGAATCCATGTGGAGTGTGTGTGTGTGTGTGTGTTTCTTCTCTAAAAAAAAAATGCAGTAACTCGGGGTATGTTTAGGCTTCTTGGGCTGAGTCATCTGGAAATAGCTGAATGACCTTGGATCACCTGGCTCTACAATCTCTCTTCAATGGGGAAGTGAGAACCAGCTCTCTTTTGGGTGGAATGATTTTTCCTACTTCATCATAGGATCACTGCTTTGAACTTTTATCCTTCTCATGTCGTGTAACTTCTGTAAATTGCAGAAGATTTCATATTTATCTGGGGTTTCAGGATATTAGATCTAGCAGGCCCACTGTTCGTTTCAGAGTAAACACTGAAGGTAACTTCATAATTGGGTAAATGTTAATATTCATCTTACTAGAATGCCTTCACTTTTCATTTTTACCCTGAAAGTAGTCTAATCATTTTAGATTACAGGGATGATCATTTTATTTCATTTGTAGAGGAAAAACAACTTTTAAGATTTTATTTTTCTATTATTATTATTTGAGAGAGAGAATGAGAGAACACAAGACGGGGGAGGGTCAGAGGGAGAAGCAGACTCCCCGCTGAGTGGAGAGCCCGATGCAGGACTCGATCCAGGGACTCCGGGATCATGACCTGAGCCAGAGGCAGTCACTTAATCGACTGAGCCACCCAGGTGCCTGAGGAAAAACAACTTTTAGCAAATAGATTTCTAAAAGAAATTTTAGAGTTACAGAGATAAACAAAGATATATAGAGAAAGAATATAATCATTTCAAGTTGTCCATTTTCCTGATAGTTGCCCTATTTTTTTTCCTGTGCTTTCTCTCTCAGCTAATGCAACTCAAGTTTTCCCTTTATTTAAAACTAAAACTTTATAGCCATTTTTAATCATGCTCAAGTCCCGATGTTCCCATCCCCAAGACACCCGCATGCAGTCCCAGCACCTTCTCCTCTTCCTACTTCCTACCACTACCCTGGACCAGCGCTGCATCATCTCTCACCTGTGAGAGTCTCCTTCTCCAAGCCAACATTCCTACTTTGGGTAGAATCATCATTCTGAGAGAGGAAGAAAAAAAAAAATTGGATTATGCTTCTCTTCCACTATAAGCACTAACTCCTCCTCTGCAACTGAAGAAAAAACTCCAAATTTTTTAGTTTATTATGCAAGGTGCTAACACTATGCCCCCAACCTGTACCTCCAGCCCCATTTTCCTCTATACCCACACTCTTCACTCTGGTCCCTAGAAGCCTTGCTAACTATTAACTGCTGAATGACAGCTATCCACCAAGAATTGTTCGTTATGCTTTAACACCCAAGCACTGTCCCACCGCTTGGGCTCTTTCTGAAACCTGGAGAACACTATTATTTTCACTCTGCGAGAAACTGTCCCTGTCCTTCAAAGTCGAGATGCCCTCTCCTACTGAAAGCGACCCAAAGATTGGCGTCAAGGTTAACAAGGTCTTCCTCTGACTTCTCACAGAACACTGCACTGATTAAAACATTTACTTCATTCTGTCTTCATTAGGGTTGGTTGTTTTATGTCTACCTCTGTTGACCATCTTATTTCTCTGTTTCGCCTTTTTTTAAGAGTTGTATTATATTCAAAAGAATAAGGCAGACTTATAGAAAATAGAAAACAAAGGACAGGAAATGAAATGTACTGGGTATTACAACTAGGGAAATGGATGACATTCAAAAAACATTTCCTTTTAATTAGTAACAGGCTATAATATTGTAAGCTAAATTTAATTTCACATTTGCACTGAAATCGTGTTTTACTGCACTTTGAAATGAATTAGGTATCTATTGAATGAAAGGACAAAAAATGGTTGACCAAGATTGGTTTGGGAATGAGAGAAAGGATATAGAAGGTAAGAGGAGTGGAAATACCTCCTTTTGTTTTAATATCAATAGACTCTCTCTCCTTCAAAATAAGTTGTTGATACACTGAGTTATCTAGACTTTTTCATGAGATGTCAATACCATGGTAACCCCTAAGCTACCTCGCCAAAGCCAACAGACACACACATCTCTCCCACTGCAAACCAGGAAGAACGATGAACCAAACCCCTTGCATACAAATACTGTTTTTAATCTTCAAAAAGGATAGTTTAGACACAATGGAAAATTTTACATGCTATAGTCATTATTATGACAAGAAATAAATCACGAAGCTGAAACCAGTCTTTTCCGAGTGCAAAAAAAAAAAAAAGCCTCAAGAAGAAGGGGGGCAGCTATGCAGCTGTGTTAACATAACCCACTTCCCTGGCTTTCCCAGCTTTCAGAATCAGAATCAGGTATCCGCCCCCCAACCCTTAGTTTTAAATGTAGGATTACATATAATTTAAGTTTATTGTAGTAGTTAGGGTTTTGAGGAGCAAAGACACAGGCACAAGGGAGACTAATACTTGTTCATTGACGACTGTGTTCTAGGCAGCAGACCAGCTCCATTCCTCAAATAACTTGATTTAATCCTAATCACAACTTGATGATTTAAACCTTATTTGACCCATTTTACAGGCTCCTGAGAATTAGGTACTTGCCCTCCACTGTGGTTGGTAACTCTAGGGTACCCAGACATTGGCCATGCTGACCACCATGATCTTATAAAGCGTGAGAAATCTATGAAGATGATACACTGGGGCGCCTGGCCAGTTCAGTCGGTAAAGCATGCGACTCTTGATCTCTGGGTCATGAGTTCGAGTCCTACATTGGGTGTGGAGTTTACTTAAATAAATAAAGTCTTAAAACAAAAAAGACGATGCACTGTCAGCATTATATACTGTCACAGGCCCGCTGCTGAACAGTGGAAGAAGCACTTGGAGAACAGAAATGTATGAAAAGAAGATGCTGACTGTGAGATGGTGACACAGAAAAGGAAATTAGGAGAATTCAGTGTGGTCCAAGCATGGAGGAGGCAGAATGAGCTTGGCCTTGGCCTTGAAGAATCAAGAAAGGAAAATGGGGAGGCACCTGACGTGAGGTAGCAGCAGGAGCAAATCATTCTCCCTTGTCACAATGCAGGGAGGGACGGAGAAAACATTCAATTCTTCTGGCAGCAAGCAGGAAGAAGAAAAGCCACAGAATCTCCAGGACGTGGGGACCAAGAGGGTAACGGGAAAGAATCAACCACCGCTCCAGAGCTTTAAGGTGAGGAGAGTTAAATTTAGAAATGCCATCGTCTGGAGAGGAAGGAGACAGTGTTGAATTTGAAGTGACAACAGGAGAGTGGAAAATGTGTAGAAAATGGGGTGCAGTGGAGAAGAGCCCTACAGGAAAGTGAGGCTATAGAAGAACAAGCTAAGAACTGAAATCCAAAGAGCGAAGAGTTGAGAAGAAGTGGGTAAGAGTAGGAAAGAGCCAGAGAAAAGAGCGCTGTATGTCCTGCCTCTGAATAACACATGTCAGAAACACTATCATCAGAGTTAAGTATCAAATAAAATAAGACAGAGAGAAGATGCCAGTGCAGTTTCAAGTGAGAACTTGAAGGCAAAAGAGCAAGGCTTAAGGTGGCAAAGAAAGTCGAAACAACAAGAGCCCTCGGCTGATCTGCCTAGAAAATTCGCCTGAGAAGTTTGCATGAGAGAAATAAAGTGGTACCAAAGTCAAGCGAAGTATCTGGCTCAATTTTAGAGAAGGGGAGAGAATTAAGACTGTCTGAAGTCCTGGGGTAACAGATTAATCCTTCCTGTTACCCAGATCATTCCATTCCCTAAACTTGCTGGTTAACTGTGCTGATGTACTTCCTGAGTAGAAAACTTTTCAGAAACAGAAGCAAAGTTGCAGCAGCCTACAATAGTCATGAGGCTCCAGGCTGATTTCCTGCACACCCACCACAATTCGGAAGTTACCTAGAGCTGGTCCACTTCTCTCATTAAATCCTCCTGGAGAATGTATCTACTTTCAACCCCTATCAGCTTACCACTATGGCCACTGCCACATCTTCGCCTGGTTCTTGACCAGCCTCCTTCGGCAGCCAGGAACGCAACTGGTTCCCTCCAGTCGGAGCCCTGCCCCGCGACCTTAACCACGGTGATCTGAACTTACAGGGTCAAGAGTCTCTCTCTCTGACTTGCGGTGAGGCTGCTTTCTCACTCATTGCCACTTCTTCTAACATATTACGTGAATATTCTACTCCAAACATAGCTTTTTTAAAAATATTTTTTTCTTTCCTCTCCAGTTTCCACAACCCTTATAGCATTCTTGCCTTAGACTCATGCATTGTTTGTATGGAACTAGGTCACTACTACAAACATTCTTAGGTATCTTTTCCCATCTTCCTTTTGGACAGCCCTCTGAAATAACCAAGCCCCCCGGGGTGGGGCGGGGACCCAAGGTTATTTGTTTCAATTGCTGCCCCTCCTGCCATTCATCCCATCGGGTCGATTTAAAATTATACTGCTAAATTTGTAATTCTAAAACATTTTTTTTTTCTTTTTTAGACTTCTGAGTTTACACCTATCTTTTCTGAGAAGTTTTGATACCGACTTTTCTAAAAAATCTCTAATTATGTCCACTGGGTTTTTTAGGCTGTAAGGATGAGTCACTTTTCCCATAGGATGAGTCACATCCATGTCACCAACTAGTAGCCTTTATTGGAAACAATTAAGTCCAGAACAGGAATGCCCTTTTTTTCTCCCCCTCTCTCTACATTCTAAGACACAAAATTGTCAGCAAGTCAAAACTGGTACTTATTAGAGGCTCTGTGGTAAATGGAATGAAGCTTTCAGCTGATACGGCTGCGTGTCCTGCCTCTGCATAACACAGATCAGGAACACTATCTTCGGAGTTATATATCAAACCTGGGGTTTTGCTGATACTAGGAAAGAGTGACACTGCCAAACGCTTATCACTGCTATTGGTAACAGCAAAGAGAATGAAACACATTAAGATAATCCACATACAATAAAGAGACCAGAGAACAAAAAAGGGGTGAATTTTCTAGGAAAAGTGATAAAATGCTCTCCTACTGCATTTGGAATATGATTTGACTCAATAAAAAAAAAAAATTACTGGTTTAATTTTTCGAGTACACATTTACTATACATAGAACATGGCATTATTCTATTATTTTATGGTTACTGAGTGCCGTCTCCTTGATGTTAAAACTCACCTTACATGATTCAAAACTAGCTGAGGAACTATTTGTTTTTTGAAATCCTCTCTCCTTTCTCTTATACCTCAAGAACTTAAGGGTTAGCTTCATTCTTTCGTTTCGTACAGTTATATTTTTAGCTTCTTAGACTTCACGGCGCTCTATCTACCTGTAATTATGCTGCAAAAGCCTAAGACGCCGGTCAAGACCAGCAGCAGACAAGACAGCAGAAGGCCTATCTGTGGCCTTGAACAGCTGCAAGAGGGCAGGGCGCAGCTGGCCAAGTTCCCTCTGCCTCTGGCCTTGCATGACAAACCCGGAGAGTTAGACTTGCTCTCGTCGCAGTCCCTAGCACCAGACCGCCCTGAAAGCAAAGGGCTGCGGGCAAAGTCTAAGAGGGCTGGTCTAAAGGGGAACCCAGGAAAGGCACAGGGAGGGTGCTAAGAGTGGTGGCCTTAGGAGAACTCTCCAGACCCTGAAGAATACCACCCACCATCCCACCCTTCTCTCTAAAAACAAAACAAAGCAAAACCACCACCACCTCCTTATGGAAGGCCAGATGTTACTTTTAGTTCCAGTTTGGAAATACTGCCCGAGCTCTGAAACATTCTTTTTCTTAAAATAATAAGTAATGAATCTGTATTTTTACCCACGACAGCAGAAATGAGATGCCATTAATCAGATGTTGAGAAATGGGAATATTTTTCAGGGACTAGGAAACATTCTTGAGTGGACATTTTCTTCCACAGTTATGTAAAACTCCTTTTTTTTTGTAAGGGGCCATTACTGTCTTTGGATACATAAAAGATGTTGTTATATGTAGGGGCTTTTATAGCTCAGAGTGATTAGTCTTCACACAACGATCCCTGCACTGTACAGTGCTTTTGGCTCCTTGATTTAAATTAGTGCTTTCTTACTTAGTGAGTTAACATCATTTGCAAAGTAACGTATTTATATTCTGTTCTTCAACAACATTAGCATATAATACATATTTACTCTGGAACTTTATGCACACGCACACACTTCTTCACAAGACTCAGAAAGGGTGGCAGTGAGAAAAGAAATGGGAATTTTGGAAATAAGAATTCCCCAACAGAGGAGGGTGAACAACCCAGACCACAAAGCTGTAGGTGCTAGTGAAGACACACTGTTATTTCCTGGCTAACATTAAGAGTCTTACACACGTTTAAGATACAGTTAGATGGTAACTACCTTTCTGAAAAACGGTAACAGCTAAAGTTTCTCTTTTTATAGGATAGACTGGCCCCCCAGAGGGGCTAGTGCAAAAAAAAAAAAAAAAAAAAGAGCAGTCCTAAAAAGGACTTGAGCTTTGCAAAAATTCTCATTTTACTTCTCATTTGCCAATAAAGTCAAATTCTACTGAGAAGATGTTCCAATTTATTTTGTTATACGGGCATTCTGCTGATGTTAATGCTGTGTCCGAGGAGGACTTAAAACGTGGAAAGTGTCATTGTGTCGGTCGGTAATGAGAGTTCACACTTGTACCAAACGTCTCTTGTAAGACAACTGGTAACCCTTCAGAGTATGATAAAGGATACAAGAACTATCTATCAGCTGAAAATGACCAAGAAGAAAAGCTACTCACGGCTGACACAGCTTCACCAGGTCCTGGTCTGTGGTGTTGGGAGGCAGTCCCCGGATATAGAGGTTGGTTTTGCTCAGCTGGTCCCATCCTGAGTTGCTACTGCTGCTACTGTTGTTATTACTGCTGGTGGTGCTGGGGCTGGGAGGGGCCATGGGGTGCGCCGGGACCAGAGACTGCTGGGAGACAAAGACGGGGAGCATTAGAACACCGGCGGCAGGCTGCGGAGCGCCAGTCACAGGCTGTGTGATCTCCACCACACAACAGAGACACAGACCCCCTTAAGCGACGTTCATATATACATTTTCTTTCTTTTCTTTTCTTTTTTAAAGATTTTATTTATTTATTTGACAGAGAGAGAGAGCACAAGTAGGCAGAGAGGCAGAAGCAGGCTCTCCACTGAGCAGGGAGCCCGACGAGGGGCTTGATCCCAGGACCCTGGGATCATGACCTGAGCTGAAGGCAGACGCTTAACCGACTGAGCCACCCAGGTGCGCCCATATATACATTTTCATTTACACCTCGAAAAAGACCTGCTCATTCTACAGAAAAAGCCCTCTCCTTCAACATGCAATTAATAATGGAAAATTATTCAGTAAAATATTCTCTACGTGCACCTTAAATAGGGCTAAATTTATGTGAGATTAATGTATTCACACCTTTTAAGGACACATCTACTGAGACTCAAAATTAACTTGCATGAAGTTAGGTGATAATATCATCTTACGATACAGTCATTTAGAAATCACGAGACTTTTGAAAAGGTTTTCAGATTCTGAATAACATTTGATTGAAAGTTGCTGATCATTTTATTGAGACTCTTGGGGGGAAAAATAAGATGATTCTTCGAGTGTAACAAAGTTTGAGTTCCAGCACAATGCTCAAAGAAGGCAGACTTCACCTAGTTCTAAGTCTGGCCCACGGCTCCATTGAGACATCTGGATAAGATTCACGGGCATGCTGCCTTTTGCGCTGGCCAACCTTGTGAAATTTAACCCCTGTGAGAACGGTGTGGGAGTTGGAAACCTTCCCAGGCCTTGCAGCAAGGAACGTAACTTTTCTAAAGCCTAAACCTAGGTCTCAGTGTGGTTTCGCAGTCGGCAGCCACCTAGGAAGAATGTCTGAAATTGTACTCACACCAGATAATTCTCTGTTAACCGATCGAAAGAAACAAGTTCTGTGCCCTATGCCACACACATGACTTTTGAGGAAGTTAAATGGCTCGGTCTGAGATGGAAGTGAGCACACCCTGAAGTGCCCTCAAAGCAAATGCTCAGCAGTTTCATACCGGGACAGGAATTTTTTTCACCTCGCATCTAAATAATAAATACACTAACCCAAGGACTTCACTTATATTAAGTAACAGTTTGAAAATAAAGTATAAAATTAGTCCCTAGACATAAAAAATTTTTTTTTCAAATCATACAGCTTGATTTTCACAACCACAAACAAAACTATTAGACACATCTAAGACACAGTTCAATCCCACTTTGGAAAGTTCAAAAAGCAGAAGACCCTTTGTACTAAATGCAACCTGCCTTCCTTGCCAGCAATCTCAACTATTCACTATGGATATCTGACTCTGCACCCAGGTTCTGCCATGACCATCCTAACTCCACAGTATCCCCCACCACATTGGGATCCCCACTAATCTACACATGTAACCATTACTTCTTTTCTGTACTATGTTGTTTTTTCTTTTTTAGGTCGCACCGTTCAAAGGATCTAAGATCTCCACCATGGAATAGAAATACAGATGCCCTTAAGGGCCCATCGTGGGGCTCAAACTCACAACTCTGATATCAAGACCTGAGCTGAGACCCAAGAGTCGAATGTTCAACCGAATGAGCCACGGAGGCGCCCCTACTATGTATTTTTTTCTTCTCACTGCCCAGGGTCCTTGCTAAGATTATTGAATCCAAACACCATTTTATCTCAAGTGATCGTCTCTTAGAAGGAGAGTAGCAGGAAGGGTTAACAACAGTCAATGTATAAATGAAGACTGAACTTGAACTGGAAATATCCGTATTGCTTAATCCAAGAAAAAAAACTTAACCGAGATCATATCCTATCAAATCTATTTGAGTTATGCCCTTAATAAGCAGTTGAACTCATATCCTTTGGTCTCATCTCTGGTTTTTCTCTAGAGAATAAAGACTCTGCTTTCTAGAAGTAAAAGGAGGAGTAAGCATTGTTCCTTGCTTTGCGCAGGTGGCACCTCAGATCCCCCAGCCATACCACACAAAGGAAGGTCTGTGTTCCTTCTCCAAAATCACCCAATACAACTTGTGCTAGTTGCTCCTTGCAATTAGCCAGGCATCCCCTGTTTGTCATTTCAGTTTAGAATAGAGGTGCTGGAAAGTAACACACACATCTTTCCCCCATCCCAAGCCTCTGATTTACACAAAGAACTTATATCTAGGCAAGGCTGAATTTTTTCTTAAATAGTCTTTGATTAATGTCCAAGAACCTGTCTTTGTCACAAACCACAGTTCCTCATAGTAGGACCCAGTATGTTCAGTGCGGCTGTTGGGGGATGGAACGGGGTCACCTCCAGGGATAAGCCCTGGAGAAGCCTGAAAGAAGCCGTGGACCTGCTTCATCCCCAACTCTCAGTAGCATTAGACCAACGCGAAGCAAATGAACCATCAGATGGTTTAAAGACTGCATTCCAAGTCTGCATCAGCTCTAACCTCTTCTCTGGGGTGGAAAGTGGAGTGCCAGGTGTGGACCTGCAGGATTAAAAGAAACATTTGGGGGTATGATTTATTGAGAGATTATTTGGACATGAAAGGAGTAGGTTTTTATTTATGTATTTATTTTTGGCAAAAGCAGAACCATGATTTACATCTCAGAATTTACATAGCTGATTTAATATATCTTTGACAGGCCTCTATATTTATTACAGTAATAATTTCTCACTCTGGGAAGTAGGTATGGAGCATATACAGGCTGCCCCTGCTTCCCCTCTACTCTGCCCTATGGGGGAAAAAAGTTTCCCAACATTCTGATCCCAGGTGGGAGACGGGGCTTTCTGAACGTGCCCTGAGGACAATGACTGGCCTTTGGTGAATTCTATACAGAACAAGTTCAAATTAAAATGTTATCCTAATATTAACTATTTCTCAGAACTAGCTGAAGACAGCTTATTCTAGGTTGCCAATTTTCTATTTTCTGCTGCAGAAAATTTTAGATCAAAGATGAGGTTTGTAAAACTCACTGAAATTAACAACTTAAATCCTAATAAAGATTGGACACATGTTTAAAGAAGAAAACTGGGGCGCGCCTGGGTGGCTCAGTCGGTTAAGCAACTGCCTTTGGCTCAGGTCATGATCTTGGAGTCCCTGGATCGAGTCCCGCATCGGGCTTCCTGCTCAGTGGGGAGTCTGCTTCTCCCTCTGACCCTCCTCCCTCTCATGCTCTCTGTCTCTCATTCTCTCTCTCGCAAATAAATAAAATCTTAAAAAAAAAAAAAAGAAAAGAAAACTCAAACATAATTAAGCTGTTTATTTCTAAATGTTCAGAATGGGTCAGTGATAACTACAATAATTTGAGTACTATTGAGTACTATTACTCATATACTACATGTTTAATATGTGCCACCGGGCCAAGTGCTTTATGTGCATTATCTTCTCTAATCCAATGAGGCAGATACATCATTGTTTTCCCATTTTTCAGATTAGGAAACTGAGTCTCAACAGAGGTTCAGTAATATGCCACGGTCACAGGGTCACACATTTAAGACGGCAGGGCTGGAATCTGAACCCAGGTCTGTTGGACAACAAAGCCAAAGCCCTCAAACAGTACTCTACGTGGTACACCAGAACCGTCCATATCCTAAATGTGCTATTTGTATTATTTCATTTAGCTGTGCCCATCCTTCCTGCAATCTAAATATTAAATTCAAGTTTCTCTGAAATGGTACACTTAATACCATTGGTGGCTATGTGTGCACGTGCGCGTGTGTGTATATATATATATATTTTTTTTTTTTGAGAAAGACAAAGGTACCCTTAACTTAATGAGTGAGCACACAGCTTGTGCGTGTGTGTGTTTAACAAAGTCAGCTTTTAAAAGATTAGTTTTTAAAATTCTACCTTATATTTTTATTAACAAAAGAATTCAGCAAACAAATTTCGATATCAACAGCACATTACGGCTGAACACCAGAGTCAGCATTTTAGAACAGCTAGACTTAACCAGTGAACACTTAAACTCTTACTCCCAGATTAAAATGCAATTGAAATGTAAACACTGACAAATCTGTAACTCCCAACTTCACAGCTCTGACCAGTTCAAAACAATAACACTCTGTAGCTCTGTGCTCAACAGCACAAAGGGTAAACTTTTAAAAAATTAAAAAAAAAAAAAAAAAAAAAAAGCTTACCAACAGATAATATTTTACCAAACTCCATTTTCATCACTGGTTGTCTTTTTATATCTTGCCTCTCAAAACCCCTAAAGCTTCCCTGGAGTTTGAAAAGGACTCCTGTCCCGTTCCCATTCCTTGTCCCCTTAGATGAAGTATGTAGCTAATTTACACAAATTCAACCTAATTAAGGACCTCAGTGGGGGGGCGCCTGGTGGCTCAGCTGGTTAAGCGTCTGCCTTTGGCTCAGGTCATTATCTCAGGGTCCTGGGATCGAGCCCCGCATCAGGCTCCCTGCTCAGCGGGGAGTCTGCTTCTCCCTCTGTCTGCTGCTCCCCCTGCTTGTGCTCTCTCACTCTGACAAATAAATAAAAATCTTAAAAAAAAAAAAAAGGCTAGTTTAAAAAAAAGGACCTTGGTCAATGGCTGACCCCAGGTGAGCACTGACCCACCCCACAAGAGCCTAGCAGTCTACCTCAGCCTCCTCTGGCCGAATTTCACCACTTCAGATCATGTAAGCAAGCTACCCATCAAGCTCTCTATCCAAGGTCAGGGAAAACAAACTACTTCAGCTTTCACAATAACACTACCTGGGCTCAATTTGCACAAAATTGATAGAAACTGACAGAAAAACAAAGTTGGTGGCAAATAAATGGAATGGTTGTACTTGCAGACCCTCTCTGCACCCCCTTCAGGAGTGGGTGTGGGCATCAGCAGGAAGAGTGCTTGTCAGCAGTCAGGGAGGACTTCCTGTGTGGACAGCCCTGAGGCCTCTATCCCGCCAGGAAGGTCCACTGGCCTCCTACACTCAGACAGGATGATCAACAACAGGCAGACGGCAACTACACACGCAGCAGACCTATTTCCCTTTCCATCACATCAACCCCCCTTGGACGCCACACTAAGTAGACTCTTGTATATAAATACAAGTCTAGAGGTTGTTTCCCAAAAAGGCAAAACTAACCATTGGTGAACTAAAATATATTAGTAATCAGGCATTGTTGTAGACTTCTGTTCAGCAAAGACAATGAATAAAAATGAAAATCTGACATTACAAATTCTATTGTCTCATTTCCTCCCTCGTACTAATAGGCAACAAGAACTATGCTCCAACCAATCTCAGTGCTGCAGCTCTCCTCCCTGCCCCCTCAGTCACTAACATCCCTGGGGACTCTAACACATTTTGAAGGGAAACCTAGAATCTGCCTTTTAATTGCCCTCAAGTCTTTAAGGCTGTCAACCTTATAGTTTAAGAAGGTTATGATCCCAAATCCATAATCTCCATCTCTACCTTGCCACACATGCATACACACACACACACACACACACGCTCACACACACCACCGCCACCGCCCCACCCCCACCCCCAAACAACAGGGAGTTTAACACACCAACTATTTCCTTAATCCAGAAAGCAAAATAACCACTATAGTTGCTCCTGAGCGCAGACTAGAAGTTATGGAACATTATCATCTTTCACCAGGAAATGGGACATTATCAAACCCGACATGAACTGAGCACTGTGTAAAGATACTATATACCACACTATTTCCACACACTGGTTCCTCTCCATAAAGCTTTCAAGGTGTAAGAGGAATTTAACAATTTAAGGGAATTATCGAACGGGGAGGGGGAGCATCCAAATGGGCCAGTTTCACCACAGTTAGGGTATTTTCTTTGTTTTCTTTTAGACATCTGAGTGGCTCAAAGAGGGCCAGGAATAGCGGCTGTGAAAGATAAAGTTCCTGGCACAAGGAGCTGGGAAAGTACGCACAGCTGAGTAGTGGGAGGTGAATTAGTGAGAGATGAGAAACTGGCCAGGAAGCAGATGCTCTTCCGGGTAGGCCAGGATGTGAGAGATCACCTATATTAATGAAGAACAATAGTGCCCCTTTACACATGCAGACTCTTACTTATCCACCATGTGGGAGAGAAGGCCAAAGGGCAAATATCAATTAGACCCATTGGATGCTAGGATATCAGGGCTTAAAATCACATGGCTAATTAGTTCATGAAACTGGTTCTCAGAGAGCCACTATCCCTTCTTTGAAAACAAGTGTTGTAGTCTTTAAGACTATGAAACTTGAGCAATAGATTATTCAATATTTTTTCTTGGATTATGTTTATCAAAGGAGAAGCCATGTTGTCATGTTAGCTATTAAAATAAAACTAAGAATAAAAATCTCCAATATACTTCACAATTAATATTCTCCAAGATACTTATCAAGCTGATCCTTGCATGTAAAGCTATATTCTCTACAGAGAAACCTCTTTACCTAAGTCCATGAATAAAGCATCATTTTCTTAGGCTTCAGATAAAAGAAACAAATATAAAACTTGCATTGAATAAGATAAATACCTGTTGTATACGACATGACTGAATGACTGGACAGAGACCATGTAGCAGAAGTGAAAATAAACAACAGGGAAAAGTCCTTAGAAATGAAAACAGCTTAGAAAAGCTTTTTGGAGTGGATGGAGTGGTTGCAAAGGAGGTAAAAAGAAAGGGCAAGCAGGTGTTGAAAATCCATAGTAGAAAACATACCTTAGACACAGTATGTGATTTCTGAGGTCAAATTCTCTTTCAAGGCCCCATAAAAGAAGTAGATGCCTTATCATCCAAATATCTTTTAAAGATCTGGTTTGTGCTCCAGCATGCAAATCAGCTCCATCGTTTGGTTCTCGCCAAAGGTTCCACCAAGAATCCCACAGATGCCCCAAGTTGCCTGCTGAGAACTCTGGGCCAAGGAACACACCAGAGATCTTGTGCTATTTGTTCCTTCTAGTGTTTGTAACAGTGTTTATAAAGGGGGAGAAAGCTAAAAAACAACATGAAAACCCCATAAATATGGTCAACTCTGCTTTGACAAAGGAGCCAAAGCAAATACAATGGGGCAAGGATAGTCTCTTCAAGAAACGGTGCTGGAACAACTGGACATCGGCATGCACAAACACGAATCTAGACACAGACCTTACACCTTCACCAAAATTAATTCAAAGATAATCACAGACCTAAATTTAAGATGCACACCTGTAAAACTCCTAGAAAATATCACAGGAGAAAACTCAGATGACCTCAAGTAAAGTGATGACTTTTCAGGTACAATACCAAAGATATACTCCATAAGTAATTGATAGGGTGGACTTCATTAAAATTAAAAATTTCTCTGCTGCGAAAGAAAAATTCAAGAGAATGAGAAGACAGGCCACAGAATGGGAGAAAATATTTGCAAAATCCGGATCTGATAAAGGACTGTTATCCAAAATATACAAAGAACTCTTAAAATTCAACAATAAGAAAACAAACAACCCAATATAAAAATGGGCTGAAGACCTTAACAGAAACTTTACCAAGGAAGTTACACAAATGGAAAGTAAGCATATGAAAAGATGCTCCACATCACAGGTCAACAGGGAACTGCAAATTAAAATAATATAAAGATACGATTATACGCCTATGAGGATGGCAGAAATCTGGAACACTGACAATAGCAAATGCTGGGGAGCACATGGAGCAACAGGAATTCTTGCACACTGCTGGTAGGAGTGCAAAATGGTAGAGTCACCTTGGAGACAGATTGACCGTTTCTTACAAGACTGAACATACTCTCATTATACCATCTAGCAACCGTGCTCTTTCCTATTTACCTAAAGGAGATGAAAACCTATGCCCACACAAAAACCTGCACCAAATACAGCAGCCTTATTCATAACTGTCAAAACTTGGAAGCAACAAAGATGCCCTTTAGTAAATGAAAGGATCAATAACCTGTGGTACATCCAGGCAACGGACTATTATTCAGCACTAAAAAGACATGAGTTACCAATCCATGAAAGACATGGAGGAACCTTAAATGCATATTACGAAGTAATACGAAAGAAGCCTATTTGAAAGGCTGCATTTTAGGTGGTTCCCACTTACATGACATTCTGGAAAAGACCAAAATATGGAGACAGTTAAAAAGACCAGTGGTTGGTTGCCAGGGGCTAGGGGGAGGAAGGAGGGATAAACAGGCAGAGATGATTTTTTGGTTAATGTAACGATTCTACATGCTACCATAATAGTGGATACATATTATTCATTATACACTTACTTAAACCCAGAGTATGTACAACACTAAGGTAAACTTCGAACACTCTAGGTGATTTTGATGTGTCTATGTTGATTCAGCCTTGGGGGGAAAAATGTGCCATTCTGGTGAGTAATGCTGATAACAGGAGAGGCTATCCATGTGTGGGGGCAGGGGTATGTGGGAAAGCTGTGTACCTCTCTCTCAATTTCACTGTAAACCTGCAACTGCTCTAAAAAATAGTCTTTAAAAAATGACATAAAAAGGGGTGCCTGGGTGGCTCAGTCAGTTAAGCGGTGTCTGCCTTTGGCTCAGGTCATGATCCTGGGATCCTGGGATCGAGCCCCCCATGGGGCTCCCTGCTCAGTGGGGAGTCTCCTTCTCTCCCTCCTTGTGCTCTCTCTCTCTCAAATAAATAAAGTCTTAAAAAAGAGAGAGAGAAAAAATGACATAAGGATAGACTGGAGGCATTAGCTATAATTTATTTACCAGAAAACTATAGGGCCAAGAAAGTAAGGGAGGAGCTTAAGGCAATGGGCTCAAAACTTTCTTACACCAGAAAGTACATTCATTAGGAAGGGAGAACATTTTTTTATAATATATATTTTTTAATTTTATTACTGAAGTATAGTTGACATACATTATATTAGTTTCAGGTATAGAACATAGTGATTTGACAATTCTATACACTATGCAATGCTCACCATGACAAGTGTAGTTACTATATGTCACCATATAATGTTATTACAATATTATTGGCTATATTCCCTATGCTGTATTTGTCATCACCATGATATATTTATTTTATAATGGGAAGTCAGTACCTCTTAAATCCCCTTCACCTATTTCACCCATCCCCCAGCTGCCTTTGCTCTGACAACCACCATTTTGTTCTCTGTATTTATGAGCCTCCTTCTGTTTTTTGTGTCTGTTCACCTGTTTTGTTTTTTAGATTCCACATATAAGTGAAATCATGGTGTTTGCCTCCCTGACTTATTTCACTGAGCATAATACCCTCTAGGTCCATCGATATTGTCACAAATGCCAAAATTTTGTTCTTTTTTATGGCTGAATAATATTCCATTGTGTGTGTGTATCGCATCTTCTTCCACTCATTTATGGATGGACACTTAGGTCATTTCCATATCTTGACTATTGTAAATAATGCAGCAATAACCATAAACATGCATGTATCTTCTCAAGTAAGCGGTTTTGTTTTCCTCAGGTAAATATCCAGAAGTAGAATTACTGGATCCTATGGTAGTTCTATCTTGAGCATTTTGAGAAACCTCCATACTGTTGTGCAGTGGCTGCACCAGTTTATGCCCCCACCAACAGCGCACGAGGGTTCCCTTTTCTCCACACCCTTGCCAACACTTGTTGCTTCTTGTCTTTTTGATACCAGTCATTCTGACTGACGCAAGGTGCTCTCTCGTGGTTTTGATTTGTATTTCTCTGATGATTAGTGATGCTGAGCATCTTTTTGTGTGTCGAGGAAGGAAATACCTTTAACAGTAAACTCCTGGCCTTATATCCTGCATCACATATAATGGTGCGGTATGGCACAATTTCTAAAAAAAAGTAAGAGTTCAACAAAGGGAAGATCAGGGATGAAAGGGCCTTGGACAGAAAGGCTGAGGAAGGCTTCCCAGAGGGGTATATATGGCTGAGTGAGCTGAATATTGGTGCCAAGTCCTTAAGCGTTAGATAAATGGCAATCTTGAAAGGGGTGGGTATGCAGGGAGAGACGACAAGAGCCAACAAAGACACAGGAAGGATCACTGCTCATGAAAGTCAGTGAAAAGACCAATGCTGGTCAGCTAGGACAAGGTGATGTTCGAAGAAAGGAAGGGATGGGAGGACGGGACTCGAAAGGTAGGAGGATAACCTAGAAATCAAGAGAATATGGACATGATATCACAGATTATTATACAGAGGTCTCCCTAGTAGAAAAGGAAATTTAAAGATGGTAAATGAGAGAGGATAATTTGTGGGGAAGTAAAACGAGGGAAATTCTTCCCCCTCCTCTCTCTGGAAAGGTATATAGAAAAGAAAAATTAGTGCATGGAATAATCTGAATATCTGGATTCAAATCCTGCCTTGCCCAGTAACTGGAACATCATCGGTGGGCAGCTCAATTCCTCATCTGGGAAACGAGCAGGTTAGACTACGTGATTTTTATGTTCCCTTCCAGCCTTCAAATTCTAAGGCTGGACAATGTTTCTCCAGCTAAGACATATCAAAACAGAACCCAGCCAGGCCCTTGGGTCCTCTTATCTGTCTGCCAAACAGCCAGAGCAATGGAGTAGGAGGTTAAACTGGCAGGCCCAAGAAAGAAGACTTGCACTTTGCATCACGCAGCTGGAAGATGTGGTGATCACACTGCTGTCACGTTTCCCTACCCCACTTAGGCCAAGCACGGATTCCCTCTTTAGTCACAGATGATTATGAGAAAATATTATAAATATATAAGCTATACTAAAATTACAGCTAAAGCTCAAAGGAACAAACTGTTTTAATTATATAATATTCAGAGTTCCTCAAACCAGAGTGTTAAGGTAAAAGTATTATAGCTGAAATCACTTGAATAACAGATCTGTCAAGACTTCATGTTGGTTAACAGGCCAGTATCTTTTTGTTTCAACATGTAATCTGTACAAAAAGTTGCATTTCACATTCTATTTAATCTCTTATATAGAAAAGGACCATGTAATAGCTCCAAGATCATCTTAAAAGAAAATTCAAAACAGTAAGCAAAGTACACCCCAAACCCCACCAGCGATTAGAACTCGGTAAACCTAAAATCCTGTCCAATTTCAGGTGTGACATTAATTACTCTTCTGGGTTCTGAATGCAGGTGGGCGGAGTGTGGTTTTTTTCCTCCTCTTGAACCCCCAGTGAGGGATTTTCAGATCTATACCAGTTTTCTTCCTCAACACAGAGCCTTGTGAAAGACCCAAGAACAAACTCTTCTTTGCCTTTTTACTCAAAATAACTTGAAAAAAGAAAACTTCCTGAGGGAAGTGCAGTATATCATGACAGTTCAGCACACCTCTGCAATGTTCTGATTTCCTGCCTCACCCCAATGCAGTTAGGATTCCAGCGCTGACAACCTCCTTCCGGCTGTTTTTAAAAGTCTATGTACAGTACAGTTTGTATTGCTTGTAAGTAAAGAATTACTGCTGAGATTGCAAAGTCCTCAGGGTGGAAATTACCTATTTTAAAATATTTTTTCTTCACATAAACAATACTTATTGAAAGTACTGTAAAGTGGTTAACTAAACATTAAACGGAGAAAAATTATACAAGTCAGCTTACCCCCAAAGCCCCAAATGAATTTATTCTTTTTTTTTTTTTTTAAAGATGTAAAGGGCCATGTGAATGAGCTTGTAGTATCATGGATTTCATAAACTAACCCCTAGAGAAAAAAGCATTATCTGTACTTTCAGGAAACTAAGTAAGTATTTAAAATCTCCCCATAAGAATTTTAAAAATGAAATCTTATCTGACACTGTTGTGATTTACACAAAGCCAAAGTAAAACATCATCACAGGAAAATTCTCTGAGTTAATACAACTCCAAAAAATTAATGAATACATTCATTTTTTTCTCATGATAAAATCTAGCAGCTTACATCTGATACATGGTGGATAATTAGTATAGAACAGCTCTTTATTATGTTTCTCTGTGTATCTCTATGTAAATGTGCGTCTGTGTATGTGTATGAGAGAGAGAAAGAGAGAGAGACACTGTGTGGGGATAAACAGAAGGGAGGAGATGGTTGTCTCTAAGAAACATTGTCTCTGATGTATCTGAGATACATTGTCTCACTGTGTCTGAGATATACTGTCTCTGATACAAAGCACAGTGGATTTTTATTCTAAATTTCTTTTTCCCTGAAATCCACCTCAAAAATTAAGTTTTTGTCTGAGCTCACAACCCTGTATACCCTTACAGGCAAAACTCTATAAAACTGAAACAAAAATTTTGTGAAACAATTATTTTCCTTTACCATATTCAGTGGACCATAATGTTATCTTTTCTCCTCTATTTACCTAAAAAAGAAATGCTGGTAGTGACCTATTAAATTGATTAAAGTGGCACTAATATTGCCACTTGCAGGTTAAAAACCAATGGTCTGCTGCATTTCTCAAACTCTGATGTACATATGGACCACTCCTCAGTCATTTTGGGTGGGGCAAGGATTGTGCATTTCTACCAAGTTTCTGGGTGACGCCCATGCATAAGGGCAGGACTCAAGGCAGTGCTCTGGGTGTGTGAGGATGAATTTTAGAAAGGTTCCCTTCACGCTTTAAGAAGGAACAAGCTGCAGCTATTCACAAAATGAGATAAAAACCTTTGTTCATCTGATTTCCAATCCAGTATCTGCTCAGAATCACAAAATGCTAGCAATGAGAGAAGACATCAGAGATAATGCAATCTAATAATTCTCAACTGGAAGTACAACAGAATCTTGATAGATGGTTGTGGCGGGGGGGAGACGGGGAGGTTGCAGCATTTTAATTTTTATCAAAGGGAGCTTGGCTTTAATAATATTGAGAAACAATGACCTAATCTAACCCCTCAACCCAGAGAAGTCAAAGAGTATATCCAAGGTCATACAGCTAATTCAAGGCAGAACTAGGTCTCCATTCCCACCACTGCTGTCAAAAGGCACCAGCCCTTGTTTGCTATAAGGATTGTAGCAAAAGTGATGGTACATGCCAAGTTTTCTTAATGAGTTTTAAAAAGGAAAATTGATATGCTAGTCCTGTTAAGGCATCACAGGAAAAATGCATATTTTGTATAGCCTCTTCTATACATCATATTTCATCTACTGTCAACTTCTAGATGACTTACTTGGATGTCCATGTCTCTGCTAGACATCCAGTTTCTTGCTTTAAAAAAAAAAAAAAAGAAAGAAAAACTCACACCATCTATTAAATTTATAATTCAAAACTAAAAATTATTAAGAATGGCACCATTTCTATCTCTGTATATATTAAAAATTTGTGAATAGCATGCACAATCATTATCTGCACCATCTGTCTACAAGAAGATACAAAAATCAAACAGATTGATTACAGCAGTTTGTTGCCTTCCTGTCAGAGAAATACATTCAGGGTCAGCTGGCAATTTAACAGGCTGAGATTAGAAACCTTTGAAGAATCACCAGAATTGCTCACCTGCTGTCTGATTTCCCTATATATGTCACAAATTCATACATTTAAACAAGTAACTTCAACCTCTCAATTTCCATACCAAGAAAAAAAGAGAGATGTGTTCAACTTTTCCTTTTGTGTATTCCAGCGTTGGCTTTTATCCCAAAGCTTCACAATGATTATGCTCATATTAATTCTCTAAGATGAGCTGATTTTCCTCCAAAAAGTCCAAAAATGTATGCAAACCTTGCTCCCCGTAGCTCACCAGTATACTCTGGAAAACTTACTCTCTTGATCTGACTATACATTTCCCCATTTTTGCAGGTACATGCTTTCTGACATGTCAGATCTCCCTTTATCGATACTACGTATTTGGACTGAATATCTATTGCTACTAAATAGCTTGAGACTTGCCCTTCCTTCATGGAGCCAGCCCATGCACCACTGTCTAATCATTTCGGGAGTGATGCTATCAACCTTGGAGTACGAAGATGCCTTAGAATCTAGCCAATTCAAATGCTGACAAGGTTCATCCCTCTCTTCATCTTTCCTCAAGCAGATGAAGTGAAGTAGAACTGCATTCTGCGGTAAGCAGAATCTGGGAAACGGTTCCAGTATTTACGTAAACCAGATGCAATTTTTTTTCTTTTAGTCTTAAAATTATTTCACAATACTCCTGGTTTAGAGTAGGGAGTTACTGCTCAAGAAGAGAAAGAGTGAAGCTATTAATCTTCCCGAACCCCTTCTTATTTTCTGTTGCTCAAGTTAATCACAATGCATCAGCTGCATCACCTTTACCAAAATGAGCTAAATGTACACATTACTAGTTATTATTAAAGTTTCAGAGGGAGTTTTCTTTCCAGGGAACCTTGGGCAATAAAGTTCTGGTGCTCTAGAATGGAGAACCAGACCCTCCGAGTGTGTGGGATCAGATCTGAGGATCCCACGCCCCACAGCAGCACGGCACTTGGGGACTCCACCTGAGTTTTACAATCCCCTTTTCTTCTCATTATGTTTAGTTTCATTATAATGTCAAATAAAACATCCTTTACCTTTGTTGCACATAATTAAACATGCAATTTTTCACTCTCAATCACAATCCCAGATTAACCTAATTTATTAGTGACAAGTATCCAAATTGGGTTTCATAAAATCTCTGCCCTTCTAAATAAATGCACAAAACAAGAAAACACCACCATCCCTTCGCACAGACCACAAAGAAACATTTATGAAGAAAATCGTGTCTATGTGGAAACTGGCTTAAGAGGCTCTACACACAATGACCAGTGACAGACCAGCTCTCCTCACCCCCTCCCCCCGCCAATCCAAAGCAGCCCTTGAGCATTTCCAGCACAGGAAAGGGAAAAACAGGCCAGAGCCCCAAAACTGCTGGGGCCCCTGCCCAGACAGAGCAGATAGGAACCAAGGTCCAGGTGTGGCGGGCAGCTATGCCAGATCTCTGAAGTTTGTGAACTACGAAGCAGTGGAATCAAAACTTCACAGCACTCCTATGTTATCAAATCATTTTGCAAAAAAAGAGAAAATGCAGGAGGGGAACACAATTTTTAAATTTCTGGTTCTCCATCCAGACAACATCACGGATCCTAAAATTCAAGTTCTCTGGATTTTTTTTTTTTTTTTTTACGTTTTGGACTAGATTTAATCTCGAAACAGTACTCTCTGCCCAATCTAAAAATCAGAGTGTAGAGGGGCGCCTGGGTGGCTCAGTCAGTTAAGCATCTACCTTCGGCTCGGGTCACGATCTCAGGGTCCTGGGATCCAGCCCGCACTGGGTTCCCTACTCAGCGGGGGGAGTCTGCTTCTCCCTCTGCCTACGCCCCCACCCCACTTGTGTGCTTGCTTGCTCTCTAAAAAATAAATTTTTAAAAAAAATCAGAAGGGAAAAACGAAGGGGGGAAATCGGAGGGGGAGCCTAACCACGAGAGACTATGGACTCTGAGAAACAAACCGAAGGGTTTTAGAGGGGAGGGAGTGGGGGGATGGGTTTGCCTGGTGATGGGTATTAAAGAGGGCACGTTCTGCATGGAGCACTGGGTGCTATACACAAACAATGAATCATGGAACACTACATCAAAAACTAATGATGTTGGGCGCCTGGGTGGCTCAGTGGGTTAAGCGACTGCCTTCGGCTCAGGTCATGATCCTGGAGTCCCAGGATCGAGTCCCGCATCGGGCTCCCTGCTCGGCAGAGAGCCTGCTTCTCCCTCTGACCCTCCCCCCTCTCATGTGCTCTCTCTCATTCACTCTCAAATAAATAAATAAAATCTTTAAAAAACAAAACAAAACAAAACAAAAAACAAAAAAACAAAACCAATGATGTTATGTATGGTGATTAACATAGCATAATAAAATTTAAAAAATAAATAAAAAATAAAAATAAAAACCAGAGTGTAGAGCAAAAGAATGAACTACGAATGGTGGATTTTATTTTAAAGATCTGCATCAGGCACTATAACTTCTAACATGGAAAAAAAAGTTAGGGACGAACAGGCAAGCTGCCTTTTCTACACTGTGGCTGGGAAGCGGAGGCAGTAGGGAAGCTTAAGTCCGCACCTCACAGCAGCAGCTACTTCCGGCTCCTCCCTGCAACCTGGTAATTGCTCCCAGTTACGTAAGAACTGCTCAAAGTAGTTTTAGAAGAACCTCCATCACCAAGCAAACTGAGAAGATACAATCTAAAGGATAGTTTAATCCTGCCTGGATATATTTTTTAAAAGGCAATATGTAAGTTGTAAATACTGGGGTCAGAATTTGTCCATAAAACCTTGGGACGGGTAAGCTCACTCTGCTGTCCCCATAAATACTTAGCCTGCATGACAGACTCTAACTTCATCTCCATTCTCCCTTACTGCAAAATCCAATTCTTACCTTGCAATCCTAGTGGATGTGCAAATCCTGGATAGCACAGCTCTTCCCAGAAGTAGATAAAAAGCCAAGACCGATGTTTTCCCCTTAACTGAAGGGGGTAGGTTTTGGCCATTAGTTTACTCATTTTAGTTGGAGCTATAATATTTTATCTTTTTCTTACTCTCAAAGTAATCTAGGTAGTCTTTAAACATAGCTAGATAAGCAAAAACCAAAGGGGGAGGAAAAAACATTTTAAGCCAAGACAACTTACTGAAAACATTTCTTCCCCCTAGAGAACTAGAACTGAGTGTTATTCATAGCACTAACCATGTTGAGCATTTAAATGTTTCTGGTACCAAGCTAAGTGCTTTGTACGTATTCTTTCATTTAACCAAAACAAGGAGATATGATTATAACCATTATGCAGTTAAGAAAACAGAAGATAAAGGATTTTCCCAAAGTCACTGAGGAGGTAGCAGCCTGGTAGTGAAATAAGGTCTGTCTGACAGGCTGTTCAGGAGCTAAGCAGAAGAGAAAATGGGAGTAAGGGGGGAGCAAGGGGTATGCTGGTAAGTTTCTCTGTTTCGGCCGCCTTGTTGATACACAATTGCTCTAATTAAGGTTTTTAGTCATGGTTACTGCCATGGTTACTAAAAATCTTCCTGATACCCATCAATAAAACAAAACCAAAAGTTTGGCTCAAGAAACTGGTTGCCAACAGTGAAACTCAGTGACATATTACTTCCTTACTCCCAAACCAACAGTACAACATTACTGTGAAGGAATATTACTAAGGAACACTAAGGCAACTTGCTTTCCTTTAAATCTTCTCAATATACGATATGTAATCTCAACAAAAGTTTAACACTTTCTAATATGATATTGCTACATGTGAACTAAAGAACAAATCTCCCTCACTAGCCTGTAAGCCCCTTGAGGACATGTGTTCACATCCTGTCTGATAATCCCACTCTGCGCCTGGACCCAGAGCTTTGTGTGTTTGGCAAGGAAATACAGACTGGCGTTATGATAGAAAGCATGTCGCTGCTGCAGTGATTAAAATACTGTATGTTGAACAGCTCTGTGGTACCAGGAGGGAAGAGAAGTCAGCAAGCGTTAGATGGTGGTGAAGTATCTTAGAAAGGAGTTTGACATTTAGGGAGAAATACATCAATCATATCACTTTCTTAGCTGAAACAAGAGCTCTACTTCCACTGGAAATCTATTTCCTCTCAAGAGCGAAGCATCTCTGGAACAATGTCCCAACTCTATGACAGGTGGACTTTAAAAATTCCTAGTTTAGACTTCAAAACACCAGGGACACTAGACAAATTATGATTGATAGTGAGAATTATAATTCAGGGAAAAATATGAGTCCTAATAATCTTAATCTTATTGCCTCTGGATACAGGAGATATGTGGGAATCTGTCTTTTCAAAACAGATTAATCAGAATTACTCTAAACCTTCAAGAAGATGTAATCACATTGGGATCCTACTGCCTTTGGTAATGGCCACATCTGGTCAGGCAGTTGTTACTCATTCTTGCCAGGATTCGCTTTATTAGACTCTCAATTGAAAAATGACACCTTCACTCCAATCCTTTTAATTGATTTTTAACCTTAGAGAAGTGTAAGAGCGAGAGTTATTTAGAAGACTAACTTCTTAATGGAGTCATCTGAGTGGTGCGATAAAATTCTTTCGGCTGAATGGCTAAATGACACCCCTCCTCTCCCCACCCCAGCAGGACTTAAAAAAAAAAGTGGGGAGAGAGAAAAGCTACTCCTCGAGATGCACCTCACCTCTTTAGAAAGTTAATTCAGTGTAAGTGTAGCCATGCTAATACCATTTAATGTAATTCATTTCTGTCAGGGATTTAAAACTCAGTTTGTACAGTAACTACAATGTTAGATATGTGCATTAAGCTCTTCAAAAGTTAAAGATAAAATATAAATGGAGACAAAATGAAAATGGCTGCATTAGTTTTCAAGGGCTGGTGTGGCTTATAACAGCAGATACTTATTCTCTCACAGTTTAGGGAGCCAGAAGTCTGCAAATCAAGGTGTCAATGCTCCCTCTGAGAGCTCTAGGGGAGAATCCTTCTTTGCCTTCTCTGGCTTCTGGCAACTTCCCCCGTTCTTTGCCTCTTGGTGACATAACCCCAAACTCTGCCTCTGCTTCACATGGCCATCTCTTTTGTGTCTGTGTCCTATCCTCTTTTTATAAGGTCACTAGTCACTGGATTTAGGGCCGACCATAAATCCACCTTGATTTCATATCAAGATCCTTAACAAATGACATCTGCAAAGATCCTATTTCCAAAAGAATTCACATTCTGAAGTTCTTGTTAGATAGGAATCTTTGGAGACACTATTCAGTCTACTACAGCAGCTTTCCCTAAAGGTCGATTTTGACTCTCTCAACCTTACTTTTAAAAACCTGAGATATGTAATCAAAACATGTATAGAGTGGGGCGCCTGGCTGGCTCAGCTGGGAGAGCATGCAACTCTCTGATCTCGGGGTCGTGAGTTCAAGCCTCATGTTGGGTACAGAGATTACCTAAATAAATAAAACTTACAAGAAAAGTATAGAGAATTATCTTACGTAAGCACCCACTAAGTTATATTACCAATGAATTCTTTAACCATAATTAGATCCAGGAAGAAACTTCTATGTCATCTTGTCCATCCCCATATCCAAAGTAAGATATTTCTCTATGGCACAGAAATTGGGGATGAAGGTGGGGGATCAGTACAGACCAGCAGATGCCCCAATAGGACATTTCTCATTGCCACCACATGTAAGTCTTGTCTCCTCTTTTATTCGAATTTAAACCTTTAATGATAGCTACTATCCCTCCAGTGGTATTCCTTTAAGGCTCCAGACAAACGACAATAACCAGCAACTTCTTTGTCCAAGACAACTTCTAAGGAGGAAGTACAGCAATTAGGGTTGAAAGGATGGATTCTGAAATTGGACCACTGCCATTCACAAACTGTGACTTTGGGCAAATTATTTCACATCCCCACGTTTCATCTCTTCCTCTCTTAAGTGAGGACGATACCATCTATTCTAGCTCGCCGGATGGTTTTGAAGATTGCACAAGCTCATCACAGTAAAATGCCCAGCCAGTGAGAAGTGCTCAGTAACTGTCGGCTGCACTTGAGTTCATCTTTCTCCCAATGTCCGTCTCTAAGCCTGGCATCAAGATGGCCCTGAGGGCTCTCTGCCCAGGGCAGGCACCACCAGACCAAATCTTAAAACTGACTTCTAAGTACTTTCTCAATCCTCTCCTGCTACTCTGAGGCTCTTTTGCACAACCACAATAAGGGAAAAAATGGGAGAAAATGGAAAACAAACAAAAATGACCCTGTGGGTTCAAAGTAGAAGTTGCTGCACAAGGCAGGTAAAATGGGGGTGGGGAGATCTAGGGGTGAGGGGGGATTTCCCAGGAAAGGCTCCCTGGAAAAGCTGGCCTGATCAAACCTGATCAGTCCTCACATTCCCTGGACTTTTTCACCTGGGTTTAGTTTTATCACTTGAAATTCTAACTAGAGATGCCTTTTGGTTAGGGCCCCTCTTTGAAATCCCAAAACTTCCAAGCTATGATATGGGGAAATAATCATGTAAGACAGGTGAGAAGAGCATCAGCAAGAAAATTTAAAGATGGACCTATGTTCCATTGGAGGTTGCCTCACTTTTGTTATTCTCAATCTTCAGAGAGGGAAGAGGAAGAGTGCAAAAGGCCATCCAATTTACATCTCTCAGTATGATCATCAGAAGTGAGAAAGCGGTTTTTTCCCCTCCACCTAATGTACCGTGTGACAACCCTTTGCTCACAGGAGACTCAGACCTGGAGCTGCTACTAGCAGTTCCGAAATTCCATTAGAAGACTGTGGGGGTGTCTGCGTGGCTCAGTCGGTTAAGTGTCTGCCTTCAGCTCAGGTCATGATCCCAGGGTCCTGGGATGGGAGTCCCGCATCCAGCTCCATGCTCAGCAGGGAGTCTGGCTTCTCCCTCTGCCCCTTCCCCTGCTTGTGTGCTCTCTCTCTCTTTTAAAAAAAGAAAAAAAGAAGAAGACTGTTCGCTTTGAGGCTAACCTGGGGTTCTAACTATTATAATAACATTTCAGTAGGAAAACCTGAGAACTACACTACCAAATGCAATGTTGCTGTGAAAAAAAAAAAAAAAGTGTCCTGATTTAAAAAAAAACAAAACAATGTAGAGATGCACTTTAGTATTAGAACTTTTAATGTCTATGCAGTAGGACGATCTCATTTCTTTATTGAAATACTGTAATTTTATTAATGTAGGTAAAGCTATGTTAATGGTCTAAGCAGCTAAGTCAGGTTATTGGCTAATACTCATTTATAGTCAAACCAACCACACAGACCTTTTTGCACACTTAGTTATACTCCATTTCCCTCAGTATTTTTCACTGAACTCCAAGACTTTGATCACTTGTTCCTATTAACCCTCCTTTTGTTAGCTTGGGCCCATTTTCCGGCGTGCTAGTATCTCTGGGCTAATTGTTCCTCAACACAGGTCACCAAATTTTATTACAGGACATTCACTGTCTAGTTTATCAAATCCTGAGACTGCCCTCATCTCTTGATTTTCCTGGCTGCTTTTCCCTTCTAGCTACTCAATAAACCTCTATACAGCGGTCCAAAGAGAAGTTCCTATTTTCACGGTCCTGTCACTCGCTGCAGTGAGTGGGGCTGGGGAGGTGGTGAGGATGGAGAAAAGGCTGAGGCACATGACACTGCATCACAGCAACCATCCTTTTTACCAGACTGCTTCTTTCTGTATTCTTCCCTCAGGAGGGATGAGTAAGAACTGAGTAAACCTCAAATTTTAGCAAGAGCTTTTCATTAGTAAATGCTATTTCCTAAAATTAACAGTAACTGGTAAGTTCTGGGGACTGTGGCTGAGCAAGCAGAGGAAGTATACTTGAAAGTACAAGGAGCAGGGTGCCACTATCTGATGGGACAGTCCTTTACCTGCCTCTGTACATCTGTCCAGCTGGGGTAGGGGATGGCGGGGAGGGGGTGGTCTCTGCAGTGGTGTTGAGCCCTGGACCTTTCCTGTCTCTGCTGTGAATGGTAGTCTTGCCCACTGTGGGTGTACAGCAAAGAAGGTGAGGGAAAGGGTCAATGAAAGACAGAAAATGAAAATGGACTCTCATCACTCACTATTATTTTGGGCTCTGAGATGTCCAGAATCTCTCCTTTCTGCCATGTCCTCCCCCAAAACAAGATAACATAGAGCCAGTCAAGGATCTACCTCCCCCAAACCCCCAACACACATACATACCATAGGGAGTTACTTCAAAAAAAAAAAAAAAAAATCCATGGCAAAACTCGACAGGAGCAAAAAAAAAAAAAAAAAGCTTTTCTGTATCCTGGATTTCAAAGATTTTTATCTGGTCTTTAAGATTTATGGCTGGCCCTGGAAACTTAGTTGGCTCAGCACAGTAACAGACGCCTCCAAAACCATTTCCAGTTTCTTACAGAAATCCAGAATGGCTCAAAATGCATCAGCCCAGCTAGTCCAGTACTCTGGCCAACCAAGTTTCCAAGGGACACGCGTGGTTAGCTTTTCTGATGTCAGTCTTAAGAGATAGATCCTAATTTTTCTTTGGACCCAATTTTGACTTGGTTACTCATAAATTTGTCATTCTCTACTTGGCGCCCATTTGCATCTCCTGCCTGCATCATCCCTGGACTTAAAAGATCACTGCTCTGTAAGACAGCTCATTCTTCATCACTGAAAGACTCAAAAAAATCTGAGGAGTATTTCACCCAGCGGTCCTTAGACTTCAGTGAGCTTCTAAATCACCTGGAGACCTTAAAATGGCCCCACAGGGCTTGAGAATGCCCGAGGCCGTGCGGCCCCAAAATCTGTAGTTTCAATGAGCACCCCAGGAGTTTCGGATTCAGGTAGCCCTAGGACCTCTGAAAAGCGCAGAACCAAGACAGTGTGTCTTTGAAATCCAGAATCCTGGCGTTCCTCCTACTCAGGAAAGTCTACTCTGTGGTCTCTAGAGCTGATGTGAATCTTCAGGGCCCTGAGGCTGCCCTACTCTCTTCTGCCCCAGCACCCTGACTCTGCAACCATGCTGCTCCCAGAGCAGCCACCATGTTGTCCCTTGCTCTCTCTCCACAGTGTCTCCTTCAACTCATCTAAATGACACTTGATCCCTTCACTCGCCAGCAGGAAACGACATCTCCTAGTTTTAAAACTGCACACTCTGGCCACACCTTTCAGATCCTCTTTTGCATCAGCTGATCTGAGCAATTTCCGGGTCCCTGATCTGACGGTTCTTACCAACTCTCCCTCCGAAGGCAGAGGGTTTCCTGGCTCCTCACTAATCGACATGTAGAGAGTTCAGTGTCCAGTTCTAGGTTAACAACTCTACATACCTCATTGGGTACAAACAAATACAAATCCTCTCCTTGGATGATTCCCCCACAGAGGCCTTCCACAGTGCCTCTCCTACACAACATGACAAGACCTTCCTATTCAGTCATGGAGTCAATTCCACACGTGTTCATTTTACCAACTATCTCAATCCTTACTTTAGTGTTTGTGACTATTTGTGGTAAAAAAAAACAAACCAAAACAAAAAACAACACTTCAGAAAGTGGCTGTTTTTGTAAACTCAACAACCTCATTTTGGGCAGGACACACAGCTCTGTAGTCACTGATAAATTCTGGCTGAAATAATGACTAATAAATATGCTCAACTACACACACTGGATGTGTTTCTGAAAAATCTTACATGAGCAATTCCATGCTTTAAATGCAGCAAGGAAACAGGACTTTTAAAGAAAACCTGAGAATAAAAACAGCAACTACTGTGCCCCAAATATACGTGTAAAACACTACCCTACATAAATCAAATGCCAGAAAGAAATGCAGGTTCCAGGGCTCAAAAATATGACACAATCTAGTTGGTAATGAGAAACATGCCCAAACAAAAGAACAAGTCATTGATTAAGCAAAATTTATATATAGTGAGGCATTCTTTTGTAAAGAGAAATAACTAATTTATTGTTTAAAAAACTGCTGCCAACCAAGATGTGTCCTAGGTCTCAAAAGGAGAGGGAAGGAGAGGAGAGGAGAGGAGAGGAGAGGGAGAAAACAGAAGGTTGAGAATAAAAGAAGTGAGGTACCTCTAATGGAAAAGATGAACATCTTTAAAATTTTTTGTAAGACTCAAGAGGCTTTAATACCACTTCACATTCCTACAGAACTACAGCTCTATAACGGCTTTCAAAACAATACTTTCAAATGACCAGAACCTCTGTTGTTATGGAGGACTTACCTCATAACTACAGTAACACTCCTATTCCAAGTCCCTAGAGGTAACCTGATGCCTTAATGGGTAGTGGTGCAACTCATCTTCTCCTCAATAGAAAGGGCATTATTGCTGCTCCACTCCACCTACACACAAACCCCAACTGAGATGTGGTTGATGGAAAACCGTATCAGAATTCTCTTTTAGTGTAATAGCAGGAACTGAAAAAAGGGAGAGCACAATGATCATCTTCCTGGAAGAGGTAGACCTTAAATTTCAATTTAAAGAAGAGAGGAATGTGAACTTGAAGATGAGAGAATAGACTTCTGCGGCCATTTGTGACAGCTTAACAAAAGCTTGGAGGAGAGGAAGGAAAAACGGACCTCAGGAAGCAAGGAAGTAACTTTTGGCTGGCATGATAGGTATGGACTTGGGCAAAGCCGATCAGAGGAAGGGGCAGTCAGTTACTCAACGTCCTTGAAGCCTGTGGTTGGTAATAGACACTTCCAGAGCCATTTTACACGGTTAAGCTATTTCTGTAAAGAAGTATTTTTTATCTTATAGGTTAAACACACCACCACCACAAAACATAATATTTCTTTATATGTTGTGTACAACAGGGCCACCAGTATAATACTTCTATTTGAAAGCTAATGTGATCATGAGTGAGTCATGAAGCATTATGGCTTTATTTTGGGCCAACCATGTTGCCCAATTGAGGGGTTTTGACTAAGCTGAATGAATTTCTGGTACCAGGTTGTTACGAGTTGAATTGTGCCCGCCCAAAAAAGATACACTGGAGTCCTAACCCACAGTATCTTAGAATACGACCTTATTTGGAGATAGGGTCCTTACACAGATAATCAAGTTAGAATGAGATTATTAAGGTAGGCCCTAATCCAGTAAGACTAGAGTCCTTAAAAAAAAAAAAAAAGGAAACTCTGGGCATAGAGACAGACACATACACAGGAGAATGTCATGTAAAGATTGGGGTTAGGAGAGAGGTCTGGAACATTCTTTCCCAGCACCTCCAGAGGGAGCATGGCTCTGCCAACACCTTGATCTTGGACTTCTCTTCCAGACCTGTGAGAAATAAGTTTCTGTTGTTTAAGAACTCAGTTTATGAAATTTTGTTATGGCACCCCTAGCAAACTAATTACAAGGTGCATCAGTAGTTTGCTTGGACCAGGATGTTCTTCTGATAATAACTAGTAAAATACAAATTTAGCCAAAAAATATTTTTAAATTAAAAAACTGACATTTTACTCCCAAGATGCTATTTCTTTTTTACCATGGCTCTCTGTCTCACCACTTCAGAATTATGGCCAAGTCTTAGGGATTCAAAATACAAAAAATGGCTAAGGTAGTACTGATCACAGAGATACATGAAGGACGCCTCCCCATAGAGAACCAAATAAAATACCTAGTCAAGACTGAGCCTTTAAAACAAAACCTTTGGGTCAAAGCAATGAATCAGACCTACGTTCACTTGGTTTTATTCTGTGTCTAACCTGTTTTGATGGTGCCAATGCTAATAAGTATCATCGTTATCTGGTTTGAATTTCATTTTCTTGCAATTCCTTCTGTGCACCTTTTGGTAAAAGAGCCAATGAAGGATTCTACAGATTAGGGGTCTGCAAATACTGTCCACAGGCCAAATCCTGCCTGCCACTTGCTTTCTTTTTTTTAAAGATTTTATTTATTTATTTGAGAGAGAGAATGAGAGGGGGGAGGGTCAGAGAGAGAGGCAGACTCCCCGCCGAGCAGGGAGCCCGACGTGGGACTCGATCCCGGGACTCCAGGATCATGACCTGAGCCGAAGGCAGTCGCCCAACCGACTGAGCCACCCAGGCGCCCTGCCACTTGCTTTAATAAATAAAGTTTATTGGAACACAGCCATGACCATTTGTTTGTGCATTATTCACAGCTGCTTCTGAGCTACAAAAGCAGTGCTGAGCAATTCTAAGAGAGAACTTATGGACTGCAGAGACTAAAATATTTATGATCTGGCTGGTCACAGAAAAAATATCTGCCAAGCCCAGCTATTGACAGTGTATGAAATGTATGAGCAATTCCTCTGTAAACCTTTATTGATTGTTTACCTTGATTGTCAACTATCCCAATTCCACAAGTACAATTTTTCAATCCTATTTCACATATTCAACTAGAGAACAATGAAAAGAAGAGCCTCTGAGAAGTTGAAATAGCATCTTTTTTGCTTGAATTTCTCTTAATGCTCTCCAGTTTTCCACATTCCTTTTAAAGAACTAAAACCAAATCTGGCAATGGATTGATACCACGAAAGTGGACGACCTTCTTCCTTTTCTTCTACTTTGCTTTAGTACCCCAGTAAGCAGCTCAATATGGCCCATTAAAGCATAGAGGAATTCTAAGGTTGTCACCAACACAATGATCAAAATTGATCAGCCAACTGAGAATCTTGTTTCTATCTTGGACTCAAATCAAATGCACCTGGAAGTCAAATAGTCTAAATTCAGGTCAGTTGGAGCACGATGGCTGTAGGTTAGACATGTTCTTCCTATGAATTTCTTGAAATACCTGCCCTTCTTGATAGCATTAATTTCTACTTACATGGATATTTATACACCCGCTCCACAGCCACTGTTAGACTGTAAGGTTGAGAATAGGATCATCAATTTGTTCTTTTCAGGGCCTAACACAGGTGGTTGGCCCAGAATGGGCTCTAAAACATTAAATGAATGACTGATGATCCAAGCCAGATTTGTTTGAAAAGGTCCAAACTGCACCATCAGGATATATGGGTTCTAGCCCTGGTTTTGTTACAAATAAGCTGTGTGATACTGTAACATCCTGATCTCTAAAATAAGGACTTAGAAAAGCTGATCTCTTAAGATTCTTTCAGCACTAACAGTCTATGCTTCTTTTGTGATACACATGATATAACAGACATTATGACACATCACTTCATCCAAAACACTAGAATCACAGCACTGGATGCATTTAGGGTTAATTCTCATGTTGCACACACCAGAATGAATCAGTGAGGGTCTCTGACAGATACCTACCTACTTTTCTTTAGGCAACCAAGAACCTTAAAATACATAAAAAGAGAAATGCTCCATGTGAACTCTTGTGCCTGAAATATCTTAATTATAAAAAATGGCAATAAACTGGTCATTCAGATTTTTCAAGAACATAGAGCACCATGTGGTGGTGGTGGGGCCTTCAGCACAGCACGGTTGTAAAGCCTTCACTGTGGTTTCTTCTATATGGGAACTTAACCTAGAAACCACAGAGCAAATTTTGCATGTTGTAATAAGTCAGGCAGGAAGGGGCCAAAAATATGTAAATTTGTCTACCCACAGGCAATTATACAAAAAAAAAAAAAAGGACAAAACAGATTTAGAGGACAAAAGAGGGCATTAATAATTAGAATGTGTGGGTTTTCTAGATCACTGATATTTTAAACAAGATTGATTCCCAAGTCAGTAATCATGACTTCATAAATGCTTTAAGAAGCAATAAAATAGGTAGAAAAATTAACCTTAAGAGAGAAGAAATTAAAAACAAAAGAGACGATAGTTAGCAGATACCCATTTATTTTTTCTGAAAATAACATGCAACATACCATCCCCAAGAGCCCATTCAGAAAATGATTTAAAAAAAAAAGTCATCTGAAAACTGATGCGAGGATGTGCCACACTTGGAAAAGCCAAGACTTTTAAGGTGAGGTGATGGAAAACTAAGAGTCAGAAGACTGAGGCTCTTCAAGCTATGAGACTTTAGACAAATCACTCAGTGTCTCTGGATTTTAATTTCCTTGTGGGTCAATTAAAGAGGCTGTACTAGATAATGTCTAAGATCCTTTCCTACTCCAAATGCAAATGGCTCCTTAAATAAGTTGTTGCCCAAACATCCCCAGAGAATACAGATGATGATAAATATTCTAGGACTAAGTAGTTCTATGATCAAATAATTCTAGGAAACAATGAAATGCACAAAGTTGGACAAATGTCTTTACCGTAGGACTTCTCAGACTTTTCATGCTAATTTATGCTGTTATTCTCCAAGACAATACTACATAGTATGTAGTGTTTCCCAGGTTTCTTTGAACACTGAATATTTTAATTCCTGGAACACTTTCAACATCTAATAGAATCCGAATATCTCAGTGAACACAATTTGGGGAAAGCAGCTTTAAACAATAAACTTCATGAATTTAAAATCAGATGCTGAAAGAAGCAAAATGATCACATCATAGTTTAGAGCATCCATTTCAGAAACTGTAATAACATCTCTGCAGTGTCGACATGTCACAAAGCACTTTATCTTACATTAACTCATTGACCCTTCACTCTAGAAGTCAGGGACGGAAATAAGCATCATTTCCATTTTACCAATGAGAACGGAGTTTCACTTCTAGATCTTTCTCATCACAAACTGTTTTTGCTAATGAACAGAATGATCAATCTTCCACCACTGTTATCATTTCAGGCTCTGCTTGAGCCATCCTCTAAGGTCCTCTTGTGCAAACGGACTTAGGGGACACTCCAAGGAAGGAGGGAGGCAGAGAGAGCCCCTGGGCCCAATACTGTGCTGTCACATATGTGACTTCACCTGATCATCTCAGTAACATGGGGTAACTATTATATCTAGTTTTGCCACTGGGGAAATTAAGACCAAGAGTGTTTAAGAACTGCATTCACTGTTACTGTGAACTAAGGAATGATGAAGTTGGGAATACCCATGTCCACCTTTTTTTTTCTGTGAAAGCAATATACGAGCTCCTTCCTGCTGGAGAAGCCCTGGAAACTGGGTAAAAATCAGGGCTCTATATCTATTCTCTCTGGGATTTGGGGTGAACAAGTTATACTGTCCAAATCTGTGAAAGAAGGATAAGAGGAAATATCTCACAGAGATGCTGCAGAAGAATGATAAGGAAATGTAAAGGGACCCAGCCTTATGCCCAGGGCATACAGAGTGCTCAGCAAACAGTAGCCCCTTCCCTTCAGAGAGCTACACATCTGGTGAGGAAAAGTAACTAGAAAAGATAGTTCAGATGCTAAGGTACTAAATAGAACCAAAGGCAGAGAGAGACAAATAGGTGTCTCTGAAACAGTGTGTGAAGGCTCCTGGAGGAGGGGTCTTAACAAAGTGGTGATGATGAGGAAGATAGTGCTGATAAAGCCAGAAATCCATCCCATATTCTGCTCTGAGGTGGAGGAAGAATCTGTATGGGCACTAGTACTTCCTAAAGAGCAGAAAAAAAACAAAAGGAAGGAAGGAAGAAAGGAAGGAAGGGAGGGAAGGAGGAAAGAAGGAGTGATGGAGTAGGGATCCACACAAATTTCCACCTTTTTTTCTTTAAAAGCAACTTAAGATGTTTTGAAATAGTTTGACAGTGTATTTTAAAACTTAAGTTGGGATTGTGGTTCAGTTAAAAAAAATTAGTGTTTTATTTTGGTTTGTGGTTCATGGTTCGTTGAAGTCTGTTTGAAATATGATTTGATTTACAAAAATATTATAACAGTAGAGATAGGGAGGTATAAATTCTACGAGAGCCACATCTTCGTAAGCATAAGCACCTGAGCATTTACTGCATGCCAGACACACCCGCACAATCCCCGAGTCCTCCCAGCAGCCCCAAAAGGTAACATCCCGGAAATACTCCACTTTCAAGAGCCTGAACCCAGAATTTCCTCTCACATTTCTCCTTCCCTCACTCCCAGAGACCTCTCTTTATCTTATCACAACCTGCATGCCCCTCCCCATTCTCACAGGTCATTATCTCTCTTCATTTCACCTGGCTCCTTAATCGTCAGAACAAGGCTCTCAATTTTTACACCTATTCACCTCAGCAATGCCAAATCCTCTTTACCCAGATACTCTCCCTCCATTTGTTGCTGGAAAAGGGTCAAAATATCTTGCCAACTGAGACCATTGAACTCCCAGGGGCCCTCACCATAGCTCGGTCTTTTTACTCATCTCAATCTGAATACTCACCAAATTCCCAAAAGCGATTATTCCAAATCTTTCGTCACGTTCTTTAAGCCTAGAATTACTCTTCCCCCCCCCACCCCCAGTTTTTTTTTTCTTCAGTCTTTACAGATGACCAACCCTCTTTACCAAAATGGAAGTTTTTAAAAGACTGAGCATCACTGTTCTTCCTACTTTTCCTTGACATCCCTAGCTTAACCAACCTCCTCCTTCCAGTATCATTGACTGAAACTCACTCAGATCCCCTTCCTGCAAGACTAACCTGCCTCAATCTTTCTTAAAATAAAGACCTATTTCCAACTATTCCTTCTGTTTTCTATTACCTTGCTCTACCCTACATCCATAGTCGGCTGCGAAGATAATCTTGCCTCAAGGCTGTCTGAAGAGACTCTTACCTTGGACACCTGATTTCTCTAAAGACACACTCTTCCACACTCCTTCACTCCTTAAATCCTCTGGAATGCGCTTTCTACAACTCTCACGCCCACCTGCCCTTCCTGGCCCTACCACACACATACTACTCTATTGAAACTTCTGTTTGAAAGGCTTTCAAAGACCTCCCAATGGTATTTCCAATAGCCTTTTACTCAGCCTTTGTCTTCCCTGATCTCCAGGAAACATGCAACAGAGCTGACCATCTTTTCTTGAAGCTTTGTTCTTCTTGGGCTTCTATGACACTGGATTCCCCCAACATTTTGCCCTTTCTTTCCCCTTCCCTTTACCAAAGGCTCATCTTCCTCCTTCCCACCACAAAATCTGTGTTTCCCTAGGTCTGTCTAGCCTCTTCTGGACACATTCTCTCCCTGGAGTGCTTTAACCTGTTCCCAACGCTCCACCTCGTATTTCAGGAGGCTCTGAGCTTGGGGGCCACGGCTCCAGCTCTGCCTGGGAAGGGTAGTGATGTGTGATTCATGTAGCCAAATTAAAGTGGCCAAACCAAGCTCACTGCCTTTCCTCGGAAATTTTTAGGGTGGTAGGATGAATACTCTAACCCCTTAAGCACCCCCTCCACCCATCTTCCGTACTCCTGTTGAAGTGGGAAACCTTTTAACAAAACGAATGCACTCGTTACACTATAGATGTACAGATGACTACATGTACTATCAAGAGAGTTGCTGTATAAGTGCTCCACTCCAAAGGATGTGGGGATCCAGGCCAAACACAAAAATCCATGCACCCATGTGACACAGCCTCTATATACTGACTTTAGGAAAATCCCAGGGGAACAGTAAAAAAATGTTTATGACCATCTTCTGGATGCAAAAGGAGTTCTTACAGTGGTTCATACTGTGGGTGCTACTAACTCTTTAGGCTGGACAATTCTGCCTTAATGAGACTGAATTGCACATGGAAGGGCCTTCTGCGTCCCTGGTGTCTGAACATTTGAGTATCACAATTTAGCACTTCCCCCACTCCAATTTAACACATTAAAAAATGCAGAAAAATCCCTGTATCAGAATGGCTGGGTTCTTTCTTACGCGAGCCCAGAACAAGCAAGGCTCTACTAACTTTTTATTTTCCTAATCATCTAAAACTAGACATCTAGGACCCTCGTTTACTAAGCCATCCCCGCCCCCGCCATCCAGTCACCAGCCAAATCTTGTCAATTCTTTCCGTACAATCTTAAATCACATCTCATCTAATACCTCCACACTGCCACTACTCCTTTTTACAGCTTTCTTTCAACTGGGCACCACCTTCTAAACTCAGGCTTTCTCATCCAGCCATTCTAGCAAGCTACACCATATTACCCCTCCCCACCCGCCCCACCTTCCAACCTCTACCCCCCACTCTGGCCAACCTGAATTACTCACTCTGCACCTAATATATTAAGCCCATGCTTTCTATCTTCAGATCTTTGCTGTCATGTCCCTTCCGCCTGAAATGTCACCTTCCATGATGTAACCACCGATCCCATCTCCTGAGTTAGAAATTTGGCATCATCTTCGCGCCTGGGTGGCTCAGTTGGTTGAGCGACTGCCTTCAGCTCAGGTCATGATCCTGGAGTCCCAGGATCAAGTCCCACAACGGGCTCCCTGCTCAGCAGGGAGTCTGCTTCTCCCTCTGACCCTTCCCCCTCTCATGTGCTCTCTCTCTCAAATAAATAAACTAAATCTTAAAAAAAAAAAAAAAGAAATCTGGCATCATCTTTAAGTTCTCCATCTCCTTCCACATGTGGTCATAAAATCTTCTGGAGGACACAGATCCCTTTGGCACACTGATGAAAGCTAGGAACCTCTCCCCAGGAAAGAGCTAATATGTGCAACATTTTACATACGATTTTAGGGGCTTTATGTACTCAAATGTCTAAAAATTTGGTTGTTCCTCTTGTCCACAGTTTAACTGCCTTCTTTTGGGTCCTCTCTATCTCACAGCTGTCCTAACAGCTAGCTAACTGATTTCCCTGCCCAGCCTCTCCCCTGATGAGCAACAGTGTATGCCCTGCATGCCACCAGCTTACTTCCTACAGAAGGATGGCTGTTCCCGACCTGACTTATGTTACACACTCAGTAATTATTTAACTCAATGTTTTGGAGTCTGTTAAACTTTCAGTTAAACAAAAGAACATATCCACTCCCTTGGAATTGGTCTGATGCATTTGACCTATAAAACTGTGAACAGAGAGAGAGAAAGTAAAGACAAAGTCATTTCTAGAATCTTTCACGAGGCAGGACTGGTTTGATCATAAATGGTCTCCCAAAAGGGCCATTTTTAGGCAGTTCCCTGAGGGCAGGGAGAGAGACAGATCTTGTCTTAGAGCAGAGCTAAAAGGAAATTCTAGGTGATGGGAATGACACAAAGAAAACAATGGAGTGTAATAACCTGAGATCATACAAAACCCGAAGCTACATATTTGCATCCAACCTACATACACAGCACCGAAACAATGAGACTTTAACAGATTCTGTAAAGTGACGCATCAGCTAACACAGTAAGAACCCAAGGAGGCAACACTGCTTTCCTTTCTCTCTCTCAACCCCCACCTCTTCCTTCCTCACTCAGGCTCTCTCTCCTCTTCTCACTGGAAGCCTTGCAGCCTGGACCGTACACATCTAAAACTCCCGTGATATACTGAAAATGCCCGTGGGGTCACACAGCAACAACAGCTTCTGAGGTGCTGACATTATCTGTATGGCGTCTTTCTTACAGAAACCTCATGTTCCATTAGAAATTAAAGAGGCCTAGAAAGAAGCCACGCCTCCTGTTCCGCTGCCCTTTCAAAAAGCTAACGCTACAAAGGAAGTATGTGATGAAGATAGTCATGAGTATTCGTAATAAAATAAATCCAAGGAATCTGACATAAGGAGTAGGACAGTGTCGATTTTTCACATTTAATGTGGAAATTAAACGCAGGGGAACTTATCTGTCCACAAAACAGCTATATTTAAGTGCAGCTGTAAGTCAAATGAAAACAGAGACAATAGTGGCCAATTCCTCAGTATTCAGTATATATTTAGGGTGGCTACTTTCTTGAAAAGCAATCTAGAATATGAAATTTCATATATATAGCTCCATTTTCCCCTTACTGACTCATGTAGATAAACTGGTGTCCCAAAAATGTCTTAAAAACAGTTTTAAAACATCAAAACACAGAAGGCCTGTTTGGTCTATATAAAACAGGAAAATACTGGGCGCCTGGGTGGCTCAGTCTTTAAGCGTCTGCCTTGGCTCAGGTCATGATCCCAGGGTCCCGCACTCAGCGGGGAGCCTGCTTCTCCCTCTCCCACTCCTCCTGCTTGTGTTCTCTCTCTCGCTGCCTCTCTCTCTCTCTCTGTCAAATAAATTAATTTAAAAAATCTAAAAAAATAAATTAAAAAATAGGAAAATACTAAAGTTCATAAATATGAAAACTATCCATCGGTAATAGGTGACTTCCAAAGAGATGGTATTAAGAGTTTGCAGTAAAAAGAAGAATAGAAATTCATAAAGAATAGGAAAGGATATCTCAGAGCTCAGGAACAGAACCAAGGAGTGCCTAAGTACAACTGGCTGAAATTCTCAATGACGTGAATTTCTTGGATTTTCACAATTTTTAGACATTAAAATAACATGATTTTCTAAATTTTTGTTCACTTTTTTCCTTGACAACCGAAGAACTATATATTTACTGGAGGAAGCAAGAAAGACTGGAAGGTCGAAAAAAATGTAAACAACCCCTAAAAATAAGTCGCTTGTGATTCTACCTACCAACAGAGGAAAATATTTGTTAATATTTTGGCAATTTTCCTCCAGTCTTTTTTTTTAACGCATTTTTGAGACTGTAGTGTATGCATGATTAACAAACACGAATATAATCTTCCCTAGTTTACACTTTATTGTTTTGAAATTCTGTATGTTTAAATAAGCAAAGTGGAACCCAAATACAATTCTATTTACTAGGGTAGCACTCTGTCTCGCACCAAGTTCTGTCACTGCTGCCACTTAATAAGTGCTAAGTAACAATAGCTGTATTGATCCATTTCTTGAACACACAATTTAGTTTGTTCCATTTAATTTTTTCACCTGTCCTTACTCCAGAAAAAGCTTGCTTCCTTTCCTCATGGCCCACCTATCCTATTTTAAAATTTACTAAGCTTTTAAAATGTGTTAAGCAAACCATTCTCTACAGATGCAAGATTAAAAACAAACACCCACCAAACACCTATAGATGTCCAAGGACAAAAAAAAAAAAAAAAAAGTTTATTTTTTCTGAGTAATGCAAAGACGGCGTCTTTGAAAACCAAATGTACAAACAAGACAAAGGAAAGAATTCAGGAAATCATCATGCATATACTAATAATCATATCTGTCTGTTTTCAAGCAAATTAAAAGGTACAAATTCTCATTGATAAGAGTCATCAATGCTCTTTTTTTTTCCTTCTCCAATCATATCTTTGCATAAAATAGAAAGGATTGGAAGGCTTTCTTTCCCCAGAGAGAAGGCAAACTCTGCTAATAAGAGCATGATACAGGAACAATTGTTTTAAAATATGGTGGAGTGCACTCTTCTACTTTTTGGTTCTTTCTTTCTCTCTCTCCTTCCAGTGGTGGAGAGTCTCATCTTCGTGCTCCAGGTCCTTACCCGTCTGGAGGCTGCCCCCACTTTCTAAACATAGTCCATTCTTAGAGGCTGGGTCAAGGTCTCCCAGGATCACACAGAGCCTCCCAGGACCACCTGCTGTTGCTTGCTCTGGGGGGACATTAATAATAATAGCACCTCAGAAGGACTGATGGCAAGAGCCCTGTGGAATGGGCACTATTATCCTTCCTTAACAGAAACTTGAGGCCTAGACAGGTTAAGTGAAAAGCATGCAAGTGGTAGAGCCAGAACTTAAGCCAGGGTCTTTCAATTAGGTTGAGTGACCGTCAAAGAAGTTAACAGTGTGAAATCCACATTATCATCAGGGTTCAAGGTATATGCTAAGAGGCAAAATGTTAGTGGAAAAAGAAGGAAAAGTATGGTTTATAACTACGGGTTTTTTTTATAACTAGTTTTAAAAAGTGAACTGGGTTTTTGGGAGACTGGCTTACTGGACTGGGCGAATAAAAATACACAGTACCACGCGATACTTGGGACATATGGATATAAGAAATTATTCATTGCTTATTGGAAATTCAAATTTATCTTGGCGTCCTGGATGTTACCTGACAACCCTAGAGTAAAGGCCTTTATGAAACAAACAAAAAACACTAATAAATTACAGAGCTACACTTCCCAAAGCTGAAATCTGGGACGCTCTGTGTGCCACATGTCTTTGGGAGGCCAAGGAAAGGGAAGTGTAGTGGGGCTCCAGCTGTTCTTAGCTGGGCTTCCTTCTCTTTTTCCTAGTAGCAGACCCAGCCCTTCGTGATGTCAGAGACCTCGCTTTTGCCAATTAGGCCATTTAATAAATTCATGGCCTCAAAATTCCTGACCCTTCTCTCCTTTATATGGATGTTGTGAGGATTAAATACAATTGAGGTTGGGAGGGACTATCATCTATATATCTTTAAATACTTATTTTTGGTGGCGTGCTTTGGAAATATATTCTCAGAAACCTGGGCAAGACAGACCCCCCCGCCCCCCAACACACACACACATACACGCCCTACCACCAAGAATGAGCTTGACAAGTATTGCTAATATGTGGTGAGCCCAGCTGACATCAGCCCCTAAATGGAAGAAAGAACAAAAACAAGAAATGTGTTCAAAATCCGAAGTGAACTACAGAAAATGTAGTGAGCCGCCAAAAGGGGTACCCAGCAGAAAAAAAGGGGTAATCACAGATAGAGAATTCTATACTTTTCAAATGGCTATGGATACATATTTAAAGCACAGTTCCTTGATTCAGAAATACTACTTTATCACCAACCCTCTGAGATAGCCTAATGTGAAATAAGGATAAGACCTTACTTATGCATACCAATTTAGTTTTCTGCTACCTTCCCCTCAACTGCCACTCTCTGTGGCCTAAGTATGTTTACCTTCTTCTAAAAACAACACGTTGGGAATAGCTCAGACAGTGTTCATTTAAATATTTCTATGCACAACTTTAATCTTCAAACTTAACAAAATCCCAATCTACTACACATCGATTGCTGTGAACAGAAAGTGCTTGAAGAGGATTAATCAACAGCTTTGTATGTCATCCTCCAACAAGGCCAAACACTGAATCACTGTTGGATTCTTCACGTGCAGCTACACCCAGTTAATCTTCAAGAAAGCAGCAAACTATGTAAATCTACTTGAACTGGGGAGATAAGTACTTCACTCATCAAAAGTTAGCAACAAGTACAGCTATTAGCTGGCAATATCTTTGTAAAGAAAAAGAAAGATACACACACACACACACACGCGCGCACGCACACACACACACACAAACACACACAAATTCTTGCATTCACTCCTCTTCCTCAAAGGCCCCATTGCAAACCACGACAGCATATAGCAAGAAAGGAATTGCTACATGCCACAATTTGTAAAAAACCAAATTCTATGACATAACTGAGTCAACTACCCAGAGAAAGCAGTTCTAAAATGGAAGTCAGAAAACATGGAGAGAGAAGTGGCTTGTAAAAGAATTCAAAGCAAAATGGAAATACTTGTTTTCTGTATTTAAAGCCTTTAACATAAAGTATTTTTTTCTTTTGAAACACAATAAAATATGTTCATAACTATAGAAGTCCTGATAAATGGTTTTTGTTTAGGTTGCAGGGCATTTTCATACAATCAGACTGGATATGCTTAAGCAATATCACGTTTCTGAAAGTCACAGTCAATAATAGGATGTACACACTTCTCCACTGAGGCTTGGACAAACAATCTTTGTCTAGATACTGCCTACTGGCTTATCACTTCACTCAAAAGTGTCTTCACTTTGACCTAAGCCAAGCAGGTGTATTTCTAATGTGCTCATAGGCCTGTGATGCAGGAAAATCCTGTTTATCCGAGATGATGCCAGAGATCATGGGGCAGGAGGGGGACGAGCACCACCTACCTCTGCTTTAACTGAAACTGGCTGACTCCGATACATGTAAAATATAAAGTTTTTAAAAAGAGATTCTACAGTCATTCACTGAAGCAATACTTTGGCTTTCAAATGTCATGAACCCATCATCCATACTATCCACTTACTTCATCCTTCACTTTCAACCTCACAACCTCCACCCTTCCCCTCAAAAAAAAAAAAAAAAAAAAAAAAAAAAAGGCAGGAGGAATCCCTAAACTGGACTTTTGAGATGAAAAAGGCAATGGGCAGTGATGCGGATGAGCTCTGTATGAGTTTCTACTGAGATGTGCCCATAAGCAGGCAATTGCAATGTGATGGTTTTAAGAGCTTGACTGCCAGGGTCCAAATCCCGGCTCGGCACTTTGGGTTGTACAGACTGGGCAAGTTACTTAATCTATGCCTCAGTTTTCTCAGCTGTAAGGGAGATAGTATTACTTGTCTCATAGGACTGTCAAGATGACTAAAATTAGTTAATCCACCTAAAGCACTTAGAACAGTGACCTGCAGCAGGCAGTAAGGTGCTCAGTGATGGTTAGCTACTACTAATATATATGCCTAAAAAACTGTGATTCTCCTATCTTTCTCCAAAAGGTGATTTTTAGGTCTTCCTCACATTCCATTTTTTCCTCAGGCAAATTATCTGAAATCAGCTCTAAGAGCTGCTTATATATTTGTAGATTAAAATCAAATCACATTGTACACCTAAAATTTACCTATTCTTTCATCGAAATGAACAAATTTATACAAACCGAAAGGTGCAAGCTTAACATCACAAAATCTTATAAAAGACATTAATTAGACTTCCCGTTTAGACGAAGCCAGGATGAGATCACAAAGTCACTCATGGTAACCAGGTCCCCACGCTGGAAGTGTGCTTTCCCAGTGAATGGCTAAATACTAACAAAAGAAGCCTTTGACTCAAATACCACTGGTACCCGGGGTCTTGTGTCTGTATAATGCCTACACATTCATTTCTTTCTTTGCCTATAGAAAAAAGAAAGTCTGTTTGTTTTTCTGATTCAGTCAGCCCTTTTAGTCTCTGAATCTAAGGAGAGCCCAGTGAAAAGAAGAGCATCTTATCAGCGTGCTCCAGACCAGCAGGCTGTCCCCCTCCACACACAAAACCTCCAGCCCCTCACAGCAAAAGGGCCTCGCCCTCAGAGCCTTTTCCCCATTTCAGAGCTAACACCCCACCGGGTTTTGACAACAAATAAATGAATACATGAGGCCTTTACATAATTAGCCATCTTTTCAGGTAGAGAGAGGTGGGTGGAAGAGGAGGGTTCAGGAGAAGAATATTTATTGCAAATCGGCATCATTGATGAAGTTGATGTAAGTGTGCTGGATCCGAGGACATTTATTTTAAATGAGGCCACACGAAGTGAGTTTAGAGATGCCTGGTTTTGAATCTAGACAATTTTAGCATATACTTCAGACAAGTCAGAAATGCAGATTTTTTTTTTCGTGGAAAAAAAAGGAGCTTTTCTTAAGCCAGGTAAAAGTTGCACTGACTTGGACAGCAAAGGACACAGACCAGGGTGTTTACTACCTTTTCAAGGGAAAGCTAACAAGTAAAAGAACCCAAGACCAGAAAACAATACTTTTTTGACACCGTCACTGTTTGACCAAATTAGCCCTACTTTCAGATATACTTATGCTAAGACATACCCCCCATCAAATGACTTTGAGAACAAAAAGGACTACATACAATCAATAATCCTGTGAATGTCTTTAGGAAAGCCACCAGGCATCCCTGTTATCTGTCATGATCTTAACAGAGCTACGGTCTGCAAGGAAGGATAGAGTTCGCTTGTATCATTATTGGGATAATAACTTAATTGATTTGTCTCCGTGGCTAAGGATGTAGACAAGAGATTTATTATGGTAGAAAAATATCTGCAATCGTGTTTTTGTTTTCTCAACAAGCATCTTGCCGCTGACCTCTAAATCAGTTTAACCTTTTCTAAACAGACCTGCACATTTTTTACATAATTTAAAGCTAGGTTTTGTTATTGCTGCTGCTGAAAGGCTCTGTGAGATTTATCACAACATGGCTTCAGTAACCTTCTTTTAAAAACAAAGATGAAAAAACAAAACAAAAGGCCGAAACTGTAAGCTCCCAGCTCCACTCCTTTTCCCGGCAGGGGATTTCGATCTAACCACTAAAGTGCCTTTGGAGTTCAATCTGTTAAAAAATGTATGAAACGGTATTAAAATAGGAAAAGGCATGTGTATGACTCAGGCTTATCCAAGTATCTCTGCAACTAGGATGTCACAGGATTTCCCTGTGCTTCTGAAAACTGAAAACCTTGAGAAAGTGACAGAAGTTCCTGTTTCGTCTCTCTCTTTTTTAATATATATATGGGGGGTGACGCGCGCGGACACACACACACACACAAGCACACACACAAATTGGTCTTCCGGGTTTGCTATGAATCAGGCAGGTTCTTTCGGGCTCCGAGCGAAGATTGTTGCAAACCAACGTTACGACTTATTACCGTACTCTTCTACACACAAAGGTTTCAGGGTGGAAAAAAAAAAAAAAAAAAAACCAAACTTGTTGCAGAGCTGGGGAGAAGCCCCTGGCCCGGCGCGCTGCGCTCTCGCCGCCTCTCCACCCCTTCCCCTTCCTCCACGTCCCAGCCGGCGCGGCCGGCGGGGACGAGGGCATCTCCCCAGCTAAGGTCACCGGCCCGAGCCGTCCCCGCGGGCCGCCTCCTTCGGAAACAAGGTCACCGCCCAGTCCGGTCCCTCCGAGGGGAAGAGCGGTGTCCGGCCGAGCGCCGGCGCCCTTTGTAAAGCTGGGCGGCCGGCCTCGGCGCGGCATCCCGGCCGCCGCCTCACCTGCTTGCGATAAGGCGTCCTGCAGTTGCTGCTGCCCCCGGGGTTGCCGCTGCTGCTGGGGAAGATCATCGCGGCGGGCGCGGGCGGCGGGCGCGGGCGCGGGCGCGGGGCAGCCTCGCCGCGAGGGGGAGGGCGCAGGAGGGGCCGGCCCGGGCCGCGGCGCTCTGGGAACTCCCTCTCGCCGCGCGGCGGCGGCCGGCGGGGGCTGCAGCTCGGGGCTGACTTCTCCTCCGCCCTCGACCGCCCGACTCGCCTAAAAGTGCGGCGCGACGGCGGCGGGCGAGACTCGGGCAGCTCGGGCGGCCGCCGCCCTGCGTGCCATGGACGGGAGTTCGCGCGCGGAGCTGGCGGCGGCGCGGACTCTGCCGGCGGCAGCGGAGGAGCAGCGCCGCCGCGTCCCCACCTACCGCGGCCTCAACCACCGCCCCGAGAGCGCGCCGGCCGGGGGCGGGGAGGCGGCAGCGCACCGCCTCGCGCCGCGCCCAGGCCCACCCGCGCCTCCCCGCCCGCCCTCTGGGCGTCGCGCCCGCAGCCCCGCCAGCCGATCGGCCCCCGCCCGCTCCCTCCCGGACTTGGGGCCGGGGCCGGGGCCGCGCCGCCCCGGGAGCCGCCGGCGCCCCCGCTCGGTGCAATGGTTGGGTCTGGCTCCCCGCGTGCCGCACATTCCTTGGAGTAGCCACCCCCCTCCTCTTTTCTTTTTTTCCCCTCGGCTCTTTGCCTAAGCACCAGCCGTAGCTTTGCACCCCTGCTCGAAGCCCCTTTTAAGGGTATGGCTTCGGGGAGCGCTCTGACACCTGGGTAGTAATGAACCAGTCCCGGGTCTTTTTTCTTTCATCCTTCCAAACTACCCACCACCCCGCCCCCAGTCTCCCAAAAGGGTGCGAGCAATCACTCCTACTTCAACCAACAAACCAGCCTTCCATCAAACCTCTGCAAATCCGCGTTCCCCCAAATCACAACGCTAAAATTTTAGCACGGGAAAACAGGTCTACACTCCCCACCCTCTCACCGCAAGTACGCACGGTAAAGTTCGATACTTCATTCCCATGCCAGAGTTTACCAGCTTACCTTCAAGATGACAGTATCAGATAGCGAGAATCCCTTAAGGCCATTGGTTTGGTAAGCCTTCCTTTAAACTGGAACAGTGTAATCCTTCTATACGTTAAATAATAGATGCCACCGAATGTGTTCTACTGAAGGGACACAGAAACTGCAAAAAGGAGACAAAGGGAGGAGGTAGTTTCCTTTGTTTCCCAGTGAAATTATCTAAGGCGGCTTAAGATGCCCCTTTTCTTGATCACTTTCAAGTTGGTGTTTGAAGCCTAGAACCTGTGCATCGCAGAAGGACCTCTACAGCAAGTTCTACAGGCAGACCCCGGGCAGGGTTGGCAGGCTTGCCATCTCTCATGTTGGCCTGTTCAGCTGTATTACAGGGTAGTATCACAGCGGTATTACAAAGTTTTTCCCCTGGCCTCTGGCCTCTAACACCTTGGAAAGAGCCATCTGCCATGATAATGAAAAATCCTAACTCCTCTAAGAAGTGAAGACACTCAACTTGTGGCTACCATAAGGAAAATAAAGTGTCCCCTAGGGTCTTCTAGTGAAGCTGTGGCTATTTGATCTCAGTGTTCTGAGTTTGAGCCCCATGCTGGGTGTAGAGATTACTAAATAAATAAATAAACTGTTAAAAAAAAAAAAAAAAAAGGTGTGGCCATTCAAAGGTTTTTCCAACAGCAAGGAACTGAAAATATTCATCTTAGTTAACCTGCTGGTGACTTAGTCACCATATTCCATCTCCATATTCCAAGATGCTCCCAACATTCTCCAGCAAAAATGATGAGAACTAGCAAGTCTCACCTAATTAAAAACAACCATATACACAAAATATACATATATGTAATTCCTAATTCTTTCCATTAAAAACAAAAAGCAGCAACAAAGGAACTTATTCTAGGCACAGTACTAGGTATACCATGGACAAGTAAGAACTTGCTAAATAAAATTCACAGAAACATATCTGTCCTTTAAAGTGATTTAAATAAATACAGCACAACTAACATTCAGTTGCGTGTTAATATTATATACATGCTAGAACTATTTCCTACTACTCCATGAGTTTACAATTGTTTCAGCTGCCGATTTGCTATCTCCCGTCACTAGGATGCTTTACTGCAAGTTATCAACCACAGGTATAAAATATAAGGTGTTAGGTAGAACTGTTCAAGTTATAGGCATCTTTTCCTGAGAACTTAATGCCCAGGACCCCAGAAGTTCAGACCTATCATCTATGGAAATATTCCATGTACAACCTCAGTTGTCATGATTGGTCTCTTAGGAAACCACAATTTAAACCACAAAGAACAGCATAGATTAATTTTTCTACGGCTCTGCTCTAAGTTCACAATACTTTTGATGTTGTGCTATTCTAGAATGCTAAGCCGTGATTTGATACCCTGCAATAGTTTTACAGGGATAAGGGAAAATTTCAAGTGATAACAAAATTTAAATTAGAATACTAAAATATACTAATAACACTTTATACTAAGTATGCTAAGAATACATTAGTATTCTTATTAAATATAAATAATATTAAAAAGAATCTTTTTAAGAATAAAAAAGATATCTAAATATCAGAAAAATACAGTATCCTATACTGATGAATGACATACAAGGAGAAAACAAAAGGCATATATTTTTAAAAACAATGTCTACCAGCCAGGGTTCAAAAGTTTCAGGCTTAAGTAGGTACTATACTCTTAACTAAGTAAAGCATTATAAAGAAAGGAGAAGATAGCCTCAAAGACTATAAAATGTAATGAAGTCACTAAAGCCCAAATGATTCCAACCTAAGAGAGATAACACAAATATGAAATCATGTGTGTATATATAATCAGTTATAGATATTCACAAGTGCTTAGTCGTAAATGATTACAGGGATAGATCCTAGTGAGATTCATCTGGGAAAGTTTATTGACCTTTGAAACAAATATGTTTTAAGACAGACAAAGCAAGGAAACATTCCAGAGAAGCTGCAAGTTATCATGGGAAGAATAAGGGCTTTGGAATCTGTCCTGTAAATGCTCCTTCTCCTGAAAGGGAAACTGAGACTTTGCTGTCCAGGCAGTCCTACAACACCCTCCACCCCCAGCTCAGCTGGTGGGTAAAGTTATGGGAATCTGACCCAAGAGCAGCCAATCCAGAGACTGGCCAGTGACCTATGACATGGTTCGGATAGAAAAAATGAACAGATCCAATCAGATTCTCACCCTTGGGAATCTGATTCAGAAAACTCCAAGAGCTTAACTAGTTAGGAAAGAGGCTGAAACTGCAACAGTGCCAGGGGGTAGAGTTGAGGCCACAAAAAGCCAAAACCATATGCAAGCCAAGGTTATGAAGAAGCAGAAACTATGAGTAAACAGGAAGCTGACTGGCAGCAAGCAGAGAGTAAAGCAGATGCCAGGAGCGGTGAGCACTTGGCCGTGAGATGATGAAGGGAGCAGCAGTCCCTAGAGCTGCTTTGGCTTCCAATAGCCCCTCCATGTGTATACTTAACCCCACACCCTCCTTCTTTAGATGGCTTAAGTGAATCTGGATTTCACAATCCAAGGAACAAAATTTAAATAGCCGAACAAATCTGGCTCCACATTTCAGCTTCTCACTTACTAGCCACGTGGCCTGCGGCAAGTGAGTTAACCTCTCTGAGTCCCAGACTCCTCACAGATTGTCTTAAGTATACCTATGGTATACCAACAAAATGCCAAACTCAGTAAATGGCAGCTGTTATTATTGTTTTTCCAGGTTCTATAGCGGTGGTTTGTAGATTTAAGTGGGTGTACTGTATACATAACTGATGCCTAGGACGTCTGGCTGACCATCGAAAAGAACAGGAGCAAGGGTATAGATGGAATTGACAACAAGTAAAAAGAGCTTTCTAAGTCTGTGTACACCAGACTTAACTTTCAGAGGTTAAAAAAAAAGTATGGCAAAAAGTCTGTTTCAATAGCCTAGGTGCCCTGAAGATTTTCTCCCGCATTTGTTTTTGTCCCATTTCCTTTAAAGAAGTTATGTGTTGAACCGGGACCATTTCGGTATGAATGGGAAGACGGTGGGCAGCATCAGAGATCACACTCTGTAAGGCAGGAGGAGTCTGTGAAGGAGGCTAATAAGGACTGAGCCAATCGGTACAGGCAGAAGCCTGCGATCTCAGTAGAGAAGAGGGGACCCGTGACCTCCAAGCATTTGTAGACCTGGAATTTGAGAATCTGAACTTAGGAGACATTTGTCCCAAGAAACAATCTGAAAATGTGACTTTCATTTATATAAATCATTGACAACAACCCTATGAAGTGGGAAGGGTGATTAGGCTCCATTTACGGATGACAGGGAAAAAAGTAGGACTGACTGACCTACCCATTGCTAGTAAGTAGCAAGCAGTGTTAAAACTGAGACCCAGCTAGGGTTAAAAGACTTCATCCTGTGCTGCTTTAACTCTCTAATGCTGTCTCCCCACAAAGCCTTATAAATAATGCTCCAATTCCTAGGTGAGTACTGTAACCCGTACAGCACCCGAGTTGCTATACACTAATAATGCAAGGCATAAAGTGATAAGTCCCAGCCAAGTGGTCTAGACAAGTATGTGCTATGGGAGTCCGCCAGAGGGAAAGATCAATACAGGATGCACAACACGGGTGTGGGAAGCTCAGATGTATACATGTTTTGTTTGAGAGACATTTAGAAAGAAGCACTATGCAGATGACCAGAAAAACAGACCTTGAGATACAGGGCTTGTATGAGAGAGCATGTGGATTTGGGGTGATAGCTGCTGAAATCATGGCTAATTGATGAACTCCCAGAAGGGAGCAGATGACAAAAAGTCAAAAGGCTAGGGAGCCCCCTCATTCCAACACACACTTTACTGAACCCCGCAGAAGAAAGGAGCCTTTGAATGAAATTACTACAAAGAAAGTATGGTGAGGAAACTAAGCTTTGAAAGAAGAAAAAAAATGGGAGCAGAGGAGATGTCCAGTGAGATAAGAGAACAGAACATCTCTATCAACAAAAGAACAGATCTATAGCAGGTTCTATCCCTCTATCACTGCTAAAGCATTTCAGGCACTTTTTTTATTTGGACCACAATTAAAAACAGAAAGGACTCGAGGAAAAATTCACCCAACATTATTTCAAATTACAATTTTTAATGAATAAAATATAATCACATGGTATGGGTTAGTATAAGCAGTTCACACTAAAAAACTGTTTACATTTAAGAGTCTCTATGTTTAAAAGCTCACAAAGCCTCTGGCTCCCAGCAAAAGAGAGAGAGAGAGAAAAAAAGAAAAAATATGAGGTCAGCAGATTCTTTAAATTTCTGTTCTTTCCTGGTACCAAATAGAGTTAATAAAGTACCCAATTTCTAAAGTAGCAGCAATATTTTCTCTTATTTACTATTTTGCTTTTTAAAAAATCTACGATCCTTATTCTAGACTTAAAGCCTCCCTAGACACACATAAAATCGTATGTATATAAAAATGAAACCACTATAATAAAACTATAGCTCTATAGCTAAAATCCTAGAATGCATACAGAACAACATAAATATAGCCGTATTCTGAGGAGTCTGACCACAAGCAATATTCCGATGATTCTTAAATCTATTCTGGGGAGCCACACAGAACAGGCTTTGCCCTACTACTGTTTTCTCTGCAAGGACTAATAAATAATAGCTGTCATTTACTGAGTAACTACTATATTCCAGGCACTCTCTCAGCATGTCCCCTGCCCTTGTGTTCCTGTCTCTCTCACACACACACAATCACGAGGAAAGAACATTTATCCCACTTTACTGAAGAGAAAACTGAAGTACTGAAGCTTGGAGGTTTAAGGAACTTTCCCTAGGCCACAGATCCAATACAAGATGGAACTGGGGTTTGAACTCAGGTCTCTCTGACTCCAAAGTCCCCTGCCTCCCGTAACACTAATAATGGTTATTATAACTCTTAGCTAAGGGTCAAGTCCAAACCCCATTGGGGAAAACTTAAGAGCCCAAGACTAAGTATGTATCTTTCCCAGTTACCATCTATGTGACCTCAGGCAAGTTACTTAAAAGAGGATACGGAATAATGTCGAATTTTCATTCAGTTGAATATGAAGGCAAGCTTTCCAATATTAGAATATACAGTTAATAGTACAGATATATATTCTCACCTAATCTAGCTCCTAAATCTCTTTTAACTGATGGTTACTAAGATGTAACTCCTCTCTTGGAGCAGTTTTATTTTCTGGGATAGGTGGCAGAATGGAGTTGGGAGAGGATGCAGAAAGAACTACCTTCTAGAAGCTGGGATGGTGACTAGGTGGAAGGTACTTCCAGAAACGTGCACTGGAACTGAAAACATGTTTTCCCTTGAAAGTAGTAGACCATATCAGTGATTAGTTTCATTGTGGGATTCATAGATGTTTATAGGTCAACTAAAATCCTAATCACTATTTAGGACATTTCTCTCTATGGCGAAACATCCTCCAAATCTGAAGCAAATAATTTACACTACAAAACTTTTGGATATAATCTGCTCATAAATTTGTTATCGCCCTGCTCTTATAGAATAGTTAATAGGGGGCGCCTGGATGGCTCAGTCAGTTAAGTGTCTGCCTTCGGGCTCAGGTCATGGTCCCCAGGGCCCTGGGATCGAGCCCCACATCGGGCTCCCTGCTCAGCAGGGAGCGTGCTTCTCCCTCTCCCTCTGCCTGCCGCTCCCCCTGCTTGTGTGTGCTCACTCTCTCTGTCAAATAAATAAATAAAATCTTAAATTAAAAAAGAATAGTTAATAAAATTCAAAGCTTACTCATATTTCTGAAATCATGGTTCTCTGTAAGTTAAATCTCTTTTCCAAAGTTTTCTATAAAAATAGCTATATGGGTTCTTATTCTTTTCAAAAAAAAAAAAATCTGGGACAGGAGAAGGCTATATGACAAGATTTTTGTCTTTATTTTATACTACATTGAATTTACATCAAATTCTATAACAAAATAAAAGAGAGTCAACTATTTGGAAAACTAGGACAAAGAACTTCATTTTTCATTTATTGTGGATTACTATTTTCCTAAATTACCTGGATGGATGCCTCAATCCTCTATCTTCTTTGACTGTGGAAATCTAGTATTGGAGCTGTTATTCTCCATTCCTATAGCAAGCCTATAAGAAAACAAGTGCTTATTTTCAGAATACTTCGAGATAATTCAATGAATTGTCCATGAATTCGAGTAAAATATACAAATTATGGAAGATATGAGATGATCTTTGATATGGAAGTCACATAATCATCTACTGTGTGTAAGCAAGTAAAAGGGCTGAGGTAAGCAAGAGAGGGGCTACTGTGCTGGAAAGGGCCATCACATCTGTCTCTTGTTACTTGAGAAGAGACAGAAAGGACTTAGGGTATCGACAGAATTTGTAGAAAACCATAGCCCCCCCAAAAAAAATCTCAAAATCATGAAAAACAAAATTCGAACCTGGAATGACCATCTCCTTCCCATGAGTAAAAATCAACAGCTGGAATGACAACTTTGAGAGTACAGAGCGAACAACTGTACGTGGGACACACAACACCCTCCTGTAAGCTCAGACTGACAAAAGGTTATCCTAAGACTTTCCTAAATGTCTGGGGGATATAACCAATGTTTACCCAAAACCTGGGATCCATAGCAGAAATGAGCATTTAAAAGCATTTAAATGCATTTAAAAACACAGGAGAAAAAAACCCCAATGAAACAGTTTCCTTTCTCTTCCATTGTTACGATTACCATTAAATGATGTCTATTTCACCTGAACAGGAGGGTGATAGGACAATTAATAACGTCCTTTAAGTAAATGGAGATGCTAAGGAGCTTTTCGTTCTCCACTGAATTATAAATGTAAAGGTTTAAACAAGAGAATAAAGAATTAGAAATGAATTTCTATTCAGTTGAGTATGTACAATGGCAAATTTTCCAACATCAGAATATTTAGTTAAAAGTTCTGGAATGGGCTACATAGAGAGCTTATAAAAACTCCCCACCCTAAGTGTCCTTAAGAATGACTAGTTCTGGATTATCTAATACACTTAACACATGGGGCAAACAGATGACAAACCTGTCGCAAATTGATACTCCCCAAGCGAAGACAAGGCAAATGAGGAAATTCTGATGTTGTCAGGACAATATGACTGATCATGACATCAGCAATTCCTAATTCCAAACTATAAAGAACACTCCCAGAATGCTGACAATATATTAAATGGATCCTCCCAGAACCACCCTCCTTTCAGCTTCCTACCTAATACTTGATCTAATGGCAAATATGATGATGTTTCAACTAAAGGATTATTAAGTGTTAAAATCCTATTAAGATCTTATGGTACATAACCGTATTAAAGTCTCAGGGAAGGAGGCAGGACAGGCATTCTTCACTTTTTTTGAACAGGTGAGACAACATGCCCTAGGTCATGAGGCCCGGAAATATAAACTATCAGGGTTGGAAAGAATTATTAAGGGTCAGGCCCTGTGCCTAGCATATAATAATCATCCAATAAGTATTGCACTAATGGAAGGAATGCTACTGTCTCTCCTCGGACATCCTGACCAAAAATAAATTCATTCCATCTATCCACATTTAGCCATATCTACTACAAAGTTCTATGTTAAATGGTCTCCAAATCTAAACCCATGTTATCACAGTCCTACCCCAGAACTAGTCTATGTTTTGTATATATTGTATAGTGTTTTTTCTTTCTGTATTCCACACTTCCTTACCCATAGAAGCGAGGGAAGAGTCATCTCATTTTGAGCCTTAACAACCTTATAAGACTGCTTAAAGAGTCTGTAAATCTCTGATGAGTTTCTTAATCCACCGTCCTGTACAGGTTTTGTTAGGGTCATGAATGGATGAGGCAAGCAGCCTTCTTATACACACAGACACACAAGTAGCTGAAATGAGGATTTTCACCCATTTTTCAAAACCATGATTATCTGAAGTTAGAAAGAGCAGGAGCTAAGAAATGGAGTGATCAAATCTTAAAGAATCAGCTTTATAGATTACAGTAAACATGATGGGTTTTCATCCTAATTTTTAGATCACTTGGAATCATAAGAGGGGTTGTAATAAATGACACATTTTGCATTTGTGTGTGACTTATTAAGGAAATAGGAGTCCACAACCAAATGGTTTCTCTTGACCTAAACTGTTCCTGTCAGAATAAATATTCTTGCTTTACTTTTTGGGGAAAGGAGAAATGTCCTACTCATCTCTCTGAGATGAGTGTCCTATAAATATTTGGCTATAAACTATATATCATGCAATCCAAGATGCCACTGATTAAAAGATGCTTGACAATTACTGAGACATTGACATTTGAAAAAAAATGGACAACAGTAATTATCAGACATCATAAATTATAAGATGGATTCTGATTTCAGAGATGTTGAAATGTGAAAAAGGTGAGTCTTAGACTCTGTCTAGATGGCATACAGGTGCATGAGCACAATGCATACAAATGCACACACGTGTTGTTTTTATTCATAGCTTAGGCTGGAGAAATATATTTTTTCAAAGGCTCATTTTCAACCTTCCTAAGAACACAGAGCTACTAAGAGGTTACAAGTAAATGACTCACAGACTGATTTTTTTCCAAGGAGATCTGACTGTGTGTCTTACGACTAGTGGGCACAGTCTCCACAAGTCAGAATGAGAACCTTTACCCTAATCTCACAAAGGCTCGGGCTGAACCGTCTACTCCCCTCCTGGGCCATCTTCTCACAATCATATCGAATTACACCCATAGTGTTTCATACAGTGCACTGATGTAACAAGACGGGGTAAAGGGAGATGAACCTAAATCTGTAGATATTTATCAGACTTCTCCATTCCACACTTCTTGCTTTTAGTGCTTTTTTAAAGTTGTCAGTTGCAAAGAGAACTTGAGAACATTCGTCCTGTACTGTTACTTCTTTAACAGGTTTTCGTCACACAAATGCTTGCGCACAGACATACACACACATTCCAAAGATCGGGTGTCAGCCCTGTTTTGGCGCACAGCATGAATTCAAACCTACGAGGCTCACAGACAGATTTCCGTCTTTTTGCAGCACCTGGAATGCCAGTGCTCAGTCTTCCTCCGGCTTCAGATCGGAAAAGCAATTTTTACAGGAATCAGGGAAGTCAGATATAAAAAGACATACATTTAAAATGGTTATCACAGGCGCCTGGGTGGCTCAGTTGGTTAAGCGACTGCCTTCGGCTCAGGTCATGGTCCCGGAGTCCTGGGATCGAGTCCCACATCAGGTTCCTGGCTCGGCGGGGAGCCTGCTTCTCCCTCTGACCCTATCCCCTCTCATGCTGTTTCTCTCTCTCTCTCAAATAAATAAAAAAATTTAAAAAAAAATTTAAAATGGTTATCACAATCCTTAAAATTGATATGAAATTACAAAGTGAATCAAAAACAGTAACTTAGCCGATAAGATGACCCCATTATAGAGAAAAAGCGTAAATGGTTTACTTGGAGCAAGGACTATTAGTAGATGCTACTATCCGATATTTCATATTTGTTCAGGAAGTGACCAGCCCCTTTTATTTCCCCCTTCTTCCTTACGCAGCTTTCCTTTTAGTCATTTCACTGTTGGCGTGAAGATAAAGCCAGTATGAAAAAGTGAAACAAACTGGTCAATCCATTAACTGACGACAGGCTGAACCAACCTATAGTCTGGACCAACTTATATTCTCCATAAGCTTGGAGATTACCTATAAATTTCATTTATCTGTAATGGAGTTTCCCTTGTAATAAGAGAAAACTGTAATTGATTCCACAATGAAAATTATCTTATAGGAATTATTAACACATCAAACTGCTAATATATCCCAAGCACCTAACTCAGGGCCCGGAACATATTAGGCATTCAAATATTGCTTCAGTGAATGTATGAATGAATGAATGAATGAATGTCTTCAAAATGCTGGCAAATCCCATTTGAACAGATATTATTATTCCATAAAAGTCAAACAAGCCTATAATTTTGAGACATGTTAATTCAATGACAAATTATAAATTCCAATTTATAGCCAAACTTCTTCAATATTAGAGAATATCATTCTAGGATCTGTAATTCATGATCTCTTGAGTGATTTAAAAATATATCCTATTTTAGGGGCTCTTTTAAGAAGTCCTAGAATTAACCTAAGCTATTTACCATGGACATCAAGTATATCAGGCTACAAAACATTACAAATCACTGTAGAAACTTTTTCCCCTGTTTCTGTATCTCTCTGCCCCCTTTATTTTAAAAAGTCGTAATTTAAGTTTTTGATGATTACCAAATTTTTTAAAAAGTAGGTGTACAAGCTCTTGTAATGGAAAATCATGTACTTTGTTTCATTCTGTCACACATTATTTTTAAAAGTTCTATCAGTAAATAAGAATGAACAAATTGTTGAGAATTGCTGAAGCTCATCTTTCTACCTTAATGTATGTTTGAAAATTTCCACAACCAAAGTATTTTTAGATGATACCAGTGTACTAAAAGCCTTGTGAGGTTAATTTTCAGAGGATCCAGAAACCAAGGCAAATGGATTCTTGGTGCTCCAACACCTAGAAAGGACTACATAGCTGATTATAAATTTTCTTTTAAATAAACAACACTATCTGCCCATTTTACCCTTTCCTCTATGAATCTCTCCTTAAAAAAAAAAACAAAAACAAAAAGCCCAAACATTTAAAAAGTTGAGATACAAGATGATAGTCTAGATAGTAAAAAGGTAATGTGATTCTGTTAGAAAATGCCACAAGTCCAAGTGATTAAACAGGATTCGGCCCATGTCTACACTTGACAGTGAAAACACACGATTTCTAAATTAGCAGCATTTCTTTGGTTCTTACTGACTCTCTCCTTTGTCCATATCTATTATCTATTAAGTTTCCTCAAGCTACAACTGCTGGAATGTCTTCGGTTTCTCCCTCTGACAGGTCCTTATTAATTCCAAATTGTTAAGTACACTGCTTCCAAACATCTTCTTTACGACCTCTTTGGTCCTATCATTCTACTTCCTGAAATCTCCACATCAAATACAAATCTGTGCACATCACTTGTAAAGCTCTCCACTTCCACCTCTTTCCCCCCTTTACCTCTCTTCCAATCACTGTTTGTGTTTTGGCTGCCCATGAACTCACTCTGTTCTGGCTCTGAGTTTTGCCAGGAAACAGCCTCTGTTTTTCCATCAGCCAAACCACATTCATCCTTCCCTGTTGACTCTGTTGAAATCACAGCTTATGGGCCACCCCCTCTGAGTTTTCCCTGCTCTCATCTATCTTCTAAGAGCTCGCACTATATTTTCTAAGGACTGTATTAATGCCTAAATTAGGTCAACTGAGTGTCTTTACGTCATAAACTTCTCTGCTGATGAAACTATGGCCAAGGTTTGCCAAGTACTCTCCACTATTTACTACACTGAAAGGCATCCTTGGAGAGCTCAGCAAGTCCTTATGGACCTGGATTCTCCATAAGGCAGCTGTTCTCAACCTCTTTGTAGGTCCAGCACACCTGAAGAATGCTATATACTTCCATCAGTCACTGTGTCTTACTCTGCACCATTCAGAGTCAGAGATGAGGAGGACACACACTCCCATCCTTATCTGAACAGCGTTGTTATAAAGAATGAAATAGAGAGTGGCTACAGGAACAGAAAAGATAAGCACTGAACTTCAGCACTTCTGTGCTCGTGTGTGCACGCATTCTCTCTCTCTCTCTTCCCTCCCCCCCTCCCTCTCTGCCTCTCTGTCTGTCTCCCCCAGCTTTGTCTCTCTCCCTTCCTCCCTCCCTACACACACACACACACACACACACACACACGCATATATATACATGATAGATAATGGATATAATACATAGACATCGATACAATAGATATATCTATAAGCTATTATACATATATAAAGCTCTGCTATAAAAAAGAGAAAGAAAGAAACCTTGCTATAAAGTATATGAACATTAGAGCCTCTTGACCTAAGAAGGCTTAGGAATGATTGTTTTCTCAAGTGAGCATATATTTATTAAAACCCAAGATGGTACCAAAATGCATTTTAGAATGATTAAAACAGCTGAGAAAGACTTTCCCCTGATGACACAACTTCCCTTGAAACTCCAGTGGTTGATTCTTCTGTCTTCCCCACACCAAGGGGCATCTGCATCCTCCTGTTCTTCAATGCAAAACGGCACAGTCCTCAAAATGCACTCCATCTCCGTCTATGACCTATAAACTGCCATTTCTGTTGAAAGCCCATGCCTGTCCACCATATGGAGTAATGGCCAGGCACGGGTTTTCAACAGCAATTGCCATGTTCAAAAGATAATTCTACCACTTGCTAGTTTAGCAATATTCACCTAAATCTGTTTAGTTGTAAAAAAGGGGAAAGAGACAGTATCTCCCTTACAGTTTTGGGGAGAAGCCAATTAGACACATCATTACAGAGATTCTTTATCATTTATTTACCTTCAGATAATTTAGCACATAGCTAAGAGCTTTTCCCAGTTGGTATCATGTCATCTAAAACCCCAACCTTGCAGATCCTTGAACTCCACTGCAACAAAACCTGCCTATCCACTTTACTTCAAGGACTAACATCATTGCATGACATCAAGTTCTGAATTTACCGTTCTTCCATCTATTCTGCACTCTTAATAAAAAATAATACTATTAGATAACTTTTTTTGAGTGCGTAATGTGCCAGACATTGTTACAAGTATTTTATAGGTATTGTTTCGTTACTCTTCACACCACCATTATTCTTCCCATCCCAGATGTAGAAATGTTAAGCTTCCTCTTTGTTGTCTTTACGCTCCCATTCCTCTGTTCTATCAGGTCACTGTCGTCACCAACAGCACCCCCTTCCATCGCTTCTTAAGCTGTTTCATTCCTTCTCGCCTTCATTGCCAGAGTTCTCGGAAGACTGTTCATCAGTGGATGTTTGCTCGTCTTCACTTCCCATTCTAGTTATAGACTATTGTATTGTGTCTTGTGCCCCTACCACTCACGCACAAGCACCTCTTCATCCTCTCATCCAACATGATTTAGTTCTGTCACTCATCTTCATGAAATTCCAAGATGTCTACTCTTTTGGTCATCTTCCTTTGCCTTCTTTTCTTCCCTGCTCTAGAATTTTTCCATATAGGAGTTTACCCAAAATTAGCACTCCACATCTAGAGATCCAATCTCAGCTTTTCTGTAGGGATCCAGACCCAATGTTCAGACTTCCTTCAGCCTCTATTTCCCCTGGTCAGCATTCACTGCTGTCCTCTGATGTCGCAACTGAAATCAATATGCTCCCTACTATGGCCACTCGTATTTTGGTTCTACCTGTGTGTTTCACTGGAATGTAAGCTTGTCTGGAGCGTGGGGTCTATCTTAATGCCTTGTGCACAGTTGCAACTCTTTAAACAAGTTATTTTACATTTACTGACTTATGAATCCAAGAAAAAAGTACCATTTTCATAAAATTAAAGAGAATATTTTCCTCATACTCATGTAGCACTTTTATGTTCTATTTTGTTTTTGTTTTGTTTTCACACATAAAATCTTTAGAATCTGAGAAGCACTTTTTCCCTAATGAGGAACAATACTCTCAAATGCATTTGAGAATGCTGATCATTTCCAAAGTGCAGTGGGAATGGAAGCCCCATTAACTGGCAACTTTGGATATTCATGCTCTTGGAGGGACAGCTGAGCAACTGAATTTTAAAATGTTTTTCAGAGCCCTGAACCCAATTTTTAGCGGAAAACTTTTAAATGAAAAGAAAAATTACACATTTGGGTCTAATTATATCTACCATCTACTTATAAACTATTACACAAATGGCAGAAACTAGCAAAGATTTTATTTTACAGAATGAGCTTCAGAACCTTTCTTTCATAGGTAAAAAGAAAAAAAGCAAGCAAAGGAGTGAAGAATTGAGAACTCTTTCTGGGTGTTTATCTTTATACCCTGAGCAACCAAAAGCTAAAAGATGAGCAGCTATAGGAAGGCATGGTAGTTTAAAAAGTCATAAAAGGGATGGTTGCATTAAGACAACCAGGATTGGAGAATCTATTCACAGACAAACAATTAAGATTAAGATCTGAAGCCAATTATCTCCATTCCTAATAGTTTGGATGTACAGCTGCCTAAATGGGGCAGCACAAAGTGGGAGAATTTAAAGTATCCTTTAATGTGATAGTCTGGACTCTCAAGTTTAAACATATACAATTCTTTGGTGCCTCTGTAAACAAGTAATTTTTTTTTTGCTATTATTACAGTGAATTCTTTTTAAGCTAAAGGTCTCTTAAAATTTTCAAAACATCTTTTCTCTCCCAGCAGCCCTTTAGTTATTTTGTATATTATTAGTTCCTTTAAAGTTTGATGAAAAGAGAAGATAACTTGCTCTTTAAATCCCTTAACAATGTTCTTCATCCGTTCATTCAACCAGTATTTACAGGGAGCCTACCATAGTCAAATTGCTGGGTGCTGGGCCTCGCTAGGGAGGCCACGAAGGAGCTGGGGGCCATGACTAAGCTGAAGTTGGCAGGACGCAGAAACAATGAGACAGAGGAATCATCACTTGTAATACTGACTCACAGGGCAGGGGTTTTCAACAACACTGAGACTCACAGGAGTGGAGGAATGAGATGCTGGTGAGAAGCAGAGTAGCCAAACACAGACACCAGATAAACAAAGAGCAACTGGGTGACAGGGTGGAAATTCAAGAGGAAAAATTCAAACCTCCTCTTCTGAATTTATGCCTTGAACTGAGATGGTCATCCAGCTGGTCTCCATGAAGCCACAACCACTGTGGTTCCTGCCCATCCTAAAGGCCTGGGAAGGCAGCTTTCCTGGGTTCCCTTGAGGTCTAGTCTCATAGCTGAGATTCTGATGCTCTTATATATTCTCAGAACTATCATACCCTTATTACTTAACACAAACAGTAGTGGGTCTCTATTACTTGCAATCAAAAGCATCTTTCTGAACAAATACTAACATAGTTGTGTAAGAAATTGCTTCTTGGAAGTTAGCACTTAGCAATATCAAGTTATTTCAAGAGAGAAATAAGACGATGTCAGGCAGTACCACCCGCTTATTAAGACAATTACTAAATTATTTCCATTTTCTTTCAAATCATTTATTATTAACAAAACTGCCCTCACTTTACCTATATGTTCAGCAAGTTTTGTGTTCATCTTTCTTATCATTCCAATTAAAGGGTTGCCTGGGGTCCAAAAAGCAAAGAAAAAAACCACAAGCTTCTCATACATAATCTGAGCTGTCTCAAATTCTGTAAAAGGTGTGACAAGATATAGCCTCCCCTCCCCAACTCCCCCCAAAACTCACATACAAATTAGACTATCCTTCATCAAACTTAGTATGTCTTTAATGTTTATCTATTTCAATGTCTCTAAAATAAACTAACATTTGGTATGTAAGAGAGAGGTTATTTGCTACAAATTCTTCTAAAAAGTATATACGATGTATTATTTAAGTAAGTCCGAGAAATTCTAGTTTGTTAAGTGTATGTGTTTTAAATCAAAGGAGGCATCTTTTTGCTATTAGAAGTCAACAGATTTTTTACAAGATGGGCTTAAGGGTTGTGTTATATTTTGGGAATGAGTACTTCCTTTCCAGATTTGTGCTGCCGCCTCATTCCCTGGTGACTTCTAAACAACCTAGGGGTCACAGTGGCCTCTCTTTAATTAGTATCTCACTAGAGGGAGGGGACACGTCCAGAGGAAAAGAATGCAGGAAAACATTATAAACAAAAGTCTTCAAGGCAACTTAGTGATTTCGTCAAGGAACGAAACAAGCTTAGTTCCTTCTTTGTTACCAAAGTAAAGCGTGAAACGGTTTTGATTCCTACAAACTGAGAAGGCTGGAATTTTATGTATGTTTGTTTGTTAATTCTAGCTTAATGTGTTAGACTTCTTCTCTATCTTAATTTGATGGCCTTGATTGAAATCTACACATTCACTGTTTAGACAGCAAAAGAGTTATCCGTAAGGTAAACAACGGATTCAAGTAAAATCTTTTCCATTATTTATTAGGGGTTAGCAATATCCAAGTTATAGTCATACAACACTTTCTTTTTTAAAAGTAGTGTTAAAAAAATAAAAAAATAGGGGTCCCTGGGTGGCTCAGTCGTTAAACGTCTGCCTTCTGCTCAGGTCACGGTCCCAGGGTCCTGGGATCGTGCCCCGCATCGGGCTCCCTGCTCTGCGGGAAGCCTGCTTCTCCCTCTCCCACTCCCCCTGCTTGTGTTCCCTCTCTCTCTGTGTCTCTCTCTGTCAAATAAATAAAATCTTTAAAAATAAATAAATAAATAAAAATAAAAATAAAAAAATAAAGAACAATACTTAAGAGAATAAAAGCCAGTAATATCTATCTACCTGAAAGATAATTTTGAATAGATATTAAATAGCTAAAGCTGTACCTCTTATATTTATATGTAATCAACCAATCTTATAAGCCAGGAACAAAGATTCTATTTAAATTAGGCTCCATGAAACAAATGAATGGCTGAATTAATTAAACTGAATCAAAAATAAATTTTCCCTGAAACTCAAGAATAACCCAGTTTAAAAATTCTGAAAAGCTTAAATAATATATGTATGTATATATGTATATGTATTTTTTAGAACTATATCAATCTATCTATAAGAGTGTGTGTACATAGATTCCACATAAATATTCCACAAGGGAATTATATTTTCAAAATACCAAAGGGTAAAATTCTTGAAAATTATTATGGTTATGTATATGAATAGGCAATGCTTTTGGATTATTAAATTTTCAGTTAAAAACACTGACACTGATTAATGGTTTCTATTGGGTACCATTTACAAGAAATCACCTCAGCAGGGTGCCCCTGTCCAGTTTCATAATCACATAGTACACTAGCCCTACAGGATTATGTTCCAGGCAAGTTCGCATGTTAAGTTGAATTTCATTCTCTTCAGGAAGTGACTTTTACTCAAGATTGAATACAGCTGTTAGCACAGACCACTGTTCCAAAAACATTTCTATGAGAAGTGGAAGAAAACACCATTTTTAAGAATTGCAAATTCACTTTCATTATTCCAAATCTGTGCAACTAAATGGGAGGGGAATCTTTGGTCTCTGTTAGTTAAATTAGGTTTTCATAAATATTCAAAAGAAAACCTGCAGGGTGGTTGGAAGATGGCTATGAAACTTTCCATGTACTTTGTAGCCTATATATTTTAATAACCAGACCATGAGTTTGTTTACAACAAATTTAGTGCTTCATTTTTTTTGTTTCAAAAATCAATGCTATACCGGCACTTAATTTTTTCTTAAGTTTCACTCTCTAATATGACTTGGTTTTCTCTCTTTATATTCACAGAAGTGAAGCCTGGCAAATAAAGTGGGGCCTCAACAAAGGAAACGCTGCCAGCTAAAAACACCGGATGTAATCGAGACCACAAGAGACACATACTGGGTTATAAATGTCGAACTAAAAAAGAGGTATTGGAAAGAAACGAAGTCTAACTTTTCATTGGATGGTTTAATTGTTTTTATGAAATCTTACTAGTTCATTGTTTACTCCCAAACTAAACAAAATCTCTCGGAATTATTATAATCCTGGGTTCCACTTTCTGGAGTTTTAAAAGGAAAAAAAAAATCTATAGATTCTGGTTTTGTTTTTTTTTTTTTAATTTTATTTTTAAGTAATCTCTACACCCAATGTGGGGCTCAAACCCACAACCCTGAGATCTACCGACTGAGCCAGCCAGGTGCCCCAAAACCTCTGGATTCTTGGCTACCTTCCCTGCCCACTCTCCTACTATCTTTCGGGGAATATAGAGGGGATGAGAGTCTTCACCTGCCAGGCAAGACAATGCAGTACAAGTAACCTGGATCAGCCTCAGCGAACAGTTGAGAAAACAGCATTTTCTAAGAATGTCTTTGCTGACAGCATTACAGAAAATGTCCTTTTCAAGAGAAATTGGAATAAATCTGCCTATAAATGGACAGATAACAGAGTAAGTTAATGAGCATTATTAACTCTCTTTGGCGGTGGGTGGGGATAGGAAAACTTCATGTACAAAGTCCATAGTAGCTATGCTTCTATTCCCACCCTTTGACGTGCTTCCTTTTTGTAGAGTGATGGTGATAGCTATGATGAATATTGTTTCCCAACCGGCTATGAAAATCTAAATGTGAACTTTTTTAAGAGGAACACATAAGGTTTTGGCACCTCTATTTTTTTTTAATTTGGTTATCAGTGCTTTCCAAGCTTCCCATTTCAATAGCTCTCTACTGCCCTCCTAAAGATTTTTGCCATTAAGTACATATATCTGTTCAAAAAATATTCCTCAGACAAAAATTAAAAACTCAATTTATTTTTTAATCAGAGATCAGGATATTTTAGTTGTCAAAATATAATAATTTTTACTTAAGACTTTGATGAGAACAGTTAATAGTTTTTACAACTTTAAAAGGTAAGAGGAATTCTCCTTTCATTTTTTTTCATAAAATATGACCAAAGTTTCTTAGTAAAGTGAACATTTCTCATAAGGGATGAAGGAATCCTATTATAACTCACACAGGAGAAAGCATACATCTCAGTAAGAACCAGTCATTTCTGAAACTGTTCCGTTATATAGGTCAGCCATCTTACTATTTCAAGCAAGCTCTTTGGGGAAAAAAATGAAATCTTTTGCCACTAGAGGGAGTTCAAAATTCCCTTTGTATCAATAAACATCTAGAGTGAATTTAACTTCTGAAACAATAAAAAGTATGATTGTAGTATATTTCTTTTTTACTAAACAATAAGACTAAATCAGGAATTAGGTTTTTAGGTGATATATTTTCCCCTTTCAACTAGAATAACTACTGTGGATATATTTGATGATTATTATGCACAGCACATTTATATTAAAAACAACTTTGCAATGTTCTTCTCCAGAAGTAGTATACATCAAGAGTTTCATTCTGATTGCTTCACTGAGTATGGAATCTTTTTTTTTTTTTTAAGATTTTATTTATTTATTTGCCAGAGAGAGACACAGCGAGAGAGGGAACACAAGCAGGGGAAGTGGGAGAGGGAGAAGCAGGCTTCCCGCAGAGCAGGGAGCCCGATGCGGGGCTCGATCCCAGGACGCTGGAATCATGACCTGAGCTGAAGGCAGACATTTAACGACTGAGCCACCCAGGCGCCCCGAGTATGGAATCTTTTAATCTATGAAGCTTTGGTCAAGAATGATTGTGATAGAATGTTCCAAAGCCACAATCCCCTCCGTTCTGCGTATGCTTTCCCAGTATGAATTTGCCCTCCTTGGTCCAGATTGGAGCCTATTTTTAATCCCCGTGAATGTGGGATGGCCCTGTGACCAAGCCAGAAGAATGCAAAAGTATTGCTGAGTGACTTGCAGGTCTAGGCCTTATGAGGCCTTGAGCCAATAGCCATTAGCTCTAGAAGTCTGGGCTGTTCTGCCATTCAGGCAGAGAGCCTACAAGGAAAGAGAGGTCCTGCAGAATGAGAAGCCAGAGAGAGGAGAATGGAGGCACTCCAGTCAAGACCCAGACAACTGTAAGATACAGGACTGTGGCCATTTTGGACACTCCATCTGCAGCCAAGCTCCCAAGTACTTGCAGCTGCAGGAGTAGCCCAAAGCAATATGGAGCAGAAGAAGCTCCGAGCTGATCCCAGTTGACCCAGGGAATTATGCAAAATAATAAATCATCGTTTTAAATTTGAGATGGTTTGCTCCTCGGTAACAGATAACTGAAACAATAACACTAGTAAATATATTTGTATGGTGCTCTACAGTTTTGTTTTTTTTTTAAGATTTTATTTCTTTATTTGAGAGAGCACACGAGCGAGAGAGCACAAGCGGGGGGGCAGCAGAGGGAGATGGAGAAACAGACTCCCCACTGAGCCTGACCTAGGGCTCGATCCCAAGACTCTGAGATCATGACCTGAGCCAAAGGCAGACACTTAACTGGCTGAGCCACCCAGGCACCCTGGTGCTCTATAGTTTTTATTATTTTTTTATTTTTTAAAGATTTTATTTATTTATCTGACAGAGAGAACAAGTAGGCAGAGAGACAGGCAGAGGGAGTGGGAGAAGCAGGCTCCCCGCTGAGCAGGGAGCCCGATGCGGGGCTCGATCCCAGGACCCTGGGATCATGACCTGAGCCGAAGGTAGCCGCTTAACCAGCTGAGCCACCCAGGCGCCCCTATAGTTTTTAAAAGCGCTTTCAAATCCATGGTCTTCTATGAGCCCTACCAGGGGCCCAGTTTCCCAGTAGGAGACTGGGTCAGAGATTAAATACCATGTCCAAGAGCTGAGAGTGCTTAAAAGCAAATATAGTTTACATTTTAAAAAGAATGATGTTTCCTGAACACTTTGTGTCAATTATACTTCAAAAAAATAAAATTAAAAAAATTTTTTGAACTAAATTTAATTAAATATGAGAAGTCATGAGGCACACCCAAGTGAAGGAGATAGTAAAAAGATCTTTCTCATAAGAAAAGACCACACCAAAACAGTTTTCTGTTTTGTATCTAGGATAATAGTGATAATCAAGTAATCAAGCACTGACTTAAAACTATATAATGTATGTAGTTCTACTAGTCCTCAGGATTCAAAAAGCAGAAATAACCTTTCTGGACCTGTGTCTCTTCATGCACACTTCGACTTTGGTTCCATGTTTAAGAAATGTTAATGTTAATCATTTAAAAGTGCTATGTACAAAGCACTGATATCTCCAAGCAGTATTTATTATATACTGGATTTTTAAATTTGAAAAGACCCTTTAAGAATTCTTGCCTTCCTTGTTCTCACTGCATTTACAAATTTTACAACTCTCCTCTCTGCTTGAGTTCCAGTTCAACAAAATAATCACTGGACACCAAGCACAGGTCCTTTGCATTTTGGTCCCTCCGCCCCTTCCTTTCTCTCCTCCAGACTTACCAGGGAGACTGCTTACATGATTGATATGGACACACAGCTCCAGCAAGAGAAAAATGCTGGAATTTGCCCTTTGATGGCTAAGTGTTGTGGGGAGGGGGTTGTGTGCAGCAGGGGGAATGGTTTCGGAATTCAAGAAAGGCCAAGTTCACCTAGGCAAAAGTCCAAGAATAAATTGAGAGGAAGATGATTGCCAGAAATCAGTTTGTTTGTTTTTTTCCCAGAATAAACTGAGTGGTCCATGTCTAAGACAGAATAAAATTCAAATTTTGAAAGCCTTGGATCCAGACTGGTAGTCCTTCAACCTACTAGTCAGTTTCATTTCCAAAGAGGCATCTCATCATCTTCCAGTAAAGAGATTCCAAGTACCTGTATAAGTCATGCCTCTTCGTTTTCCCCCCCAACAGTCAGTGCGAAGGAGAACAGTGAGTATAACATTCTGTAACAATGTAAGTTACAGAAGCTGGAAGCCAGAGGCTCTTAGGATTTAACTGAATAAATGTGGATTAAGCATCTTCTACTTTCTACCTTTTCAGTGGCAGTTTCTTGATCTTACACTAAAGATTCAAATCCTTCACACGGTCCACAAATCCCTGTGGGATGTGATGCCTATCTACTCCTCCAGCACCATCTTGTCCTCACGCACTTAGTTCCAGGCATTCTGGTCTTTCAGCTCTTGGTAACTGTAACGCAACCTATCCAGCAATATACTTCACACATGCTGTTCCCTCTGCATGGAATCGAATCCTCTACTGCCTGCTTAGCTCCTACTGATCCTTCACATCTCAGTTTACAACCACTCCTACCAGAACATCTTCCCCCTGACCCCCCAGAAGAGGCTAGGCCCTCCTGTTACATAATCTGACATAGAGCACAGTGTTCATCTCCTTTCCAAGTTGTAATTTAAATTATTACTTAATATCCACCCTCTGATGAAAGCTCCTTGAGAGAAGGAGTCATATCTGTTTTGTTCATTGCTTTTTTTCACCGGCATCATGTACAAATGTAGAGTAGGTACTCAATCCTATTGACTGAATGTGAATTCATATTTAAGGAACTAAAAAAATATACATGTCTGTGTATAAACTTATATATTATATGGTTATATCATAGGTGTTTCTAAAGGTACAAAGAAGAACCTGACAGTTTCCAGAAGACAGAGACATGCACAGATGACCAAGTAGTAAAGCAGAACCTGATCAGTGATATAAGAGATCTAAATGACAAGCAGCAGGAGAACAGGGAAAAGGAGACTGACTCCAAACGGTGACTATGGAAACCTCTGTGGCAAAGGTTCGGAAAGGACCTGTGAGAACGGTAAGATTGGCACACATTTTTCTGGCCTGCTAGAAACAGTAGAATTTCCAAGTGTGTATCCTCTCCACAAACACTTTTCTGTTCTTCACTTTTCCTTATCACCTGGTGTCTCAAATGCCTTCTAAGCTCTAGGAAATAAATAAAATGGAGGTTTCATAGAACAATGCCATGATTAACTCAAAGAAATGTCATTTTAATGGTATCCTACCAGACCTGCGTGTAAAGACTGATTTAACCCCTGGCAACAATGACACTGTGGCATCTGTGGAGGAATTCAGGTTAGGAATTGCAAACCAATCCTGCCCAAGAAAAGTCCTTAACTAAATCCAGATATCAGGGAGGTAGAATGTTTGGTGCGTCGAGACAGCAGGTAGCCTAATGGCAGTGCATCCAAGAAAGAGCCAGAGTTCTGGGAGAAGTCAGGCCCTCCTGCAACACTGCAGGGAAATCTTTGTGACTCCTTGATGTGTCATTACAGTTACTGGGAAACACTGATGACCGGCATTGCATTTAATGGTTTGGAATTCTGGGACGTGAGGGCGATCTGGCTGTGACATCTGTCACCCCATTGATCGCCAGGGTTGATTCGGCTGATCCGGCTGGCTAGGCGGGTGTCCCCTTCCTCCCTCACTGCTCCATGTGCATCCCTCCCGAAGCTGCGTGCTCGGTCGAAGAGGACGACCTTCCCCGATAGAGGAGGACCGTTCTTCGGTCAAGGGTATAGGAGCAGCTGCGCTCCCCTGCTAGAACCTCCAAACAAGCTTTCATAATGGTTTGGAATTCTGTACAGATATGCTAAGTAGCCTGCCCAACTACCTAGAAAAAAGCAGATTTAGACCTGGGACATCACCCTCATTGCTCAACCCTCAAGCAATTCACATCATGTAGGAAATCTAGTAAGAGAAGCTATGAGCTATTCTTCCCTTCTGAAGTTCGAGGCTCCTGGCTAACTGGCTGGATCTCCTGGGTGAGTACCTAATGAGTACCTATTCTCAATGGTTTTGATTAAAAAAAAAAAAGGAAAACATGCTTTAAACAACTCTGTTCACGGAATTAAAGTTTTCAGCAACAAAACTTCCTTTTTAGTTTTACAACTGAAATTTGGTCCATGTAGCAAATATTAAGTGGTAGTAAGGTATAATTTGTTTCCTGGTTTTACATAAATTATGTCAATGTTATGTAAAAAGCAGGCTTCCATTATGGAAGACCTGCTTGGCAAACTACACTACTTCACAAATTTTTCTGGTTCTGAATCTGAAGAAATGTGGCTTGGCTTTGAAGACTGTTCTTTTTTACACCACATCTCTGCAGTGCTATCTTAAAGCCTTTTTAGCAACTATTCATCATAACTGAATTTTAATTCCCAGTATATTTCAATATCAATCCCTCAACATGAAGCACTATAATTTAAAAGCAGTTTAGAATATCCAGGAGCATGCCTGTGCAACTGAACTGAGTTTCTTAAGTACAGAATTGTGCAATGCTCGTTTACTTTGGGTTAGGTGATAAGGACTCAGCTCCTAATCATTTTAATCTTACGCTTTTTATGACCCCTCTGTTTAAGTCAATATTTTAATTGGCATATACCAAGATCCGAACATATCTTGGATCAGAAATTTTGTTTAAACTGAAAAAAAGGCACGTACTACTTCAAATGTCTTAGATATGAGCATAGTGGCCTAATTTTCACCTAGTAAAGGGAGTTTGCAGTAAAGTGAAATTTTTAGAAGTAATGAAACAATACTCAGTAAGAAAAGTGCTGTCACCAGCTCATGAAAAGTATTTGGCTAACACATGATTCTAGTCCACTTAAAAACCACATATAGCCACCTCTACAACAGCTGCTTCAGGCAATAGATATAAATTAAGTTCAAAGGTACTTCAAAAATCTTACTCTAGTCAATAGTTTTAGTCCACCCAGTTATCAACCATTTCATCAACACTACTGAAAACCAGATATACTGGACATGAGTTTGAGCTCTTTTTCCCCACTGCTTACCCACAACAAACAAGCATGAAAGGAAAAGCCTTCAAAGGAGATAGCAGGAGAAAAAAAAAAACAGCAACAAATGAGTTCGACAAGTCTAAAATAGTACTAGCCATTAAAATTTTCTATGATAAAAACGTTCTACCTGCTCACCGTCCAACAGGGTGGCCACCAAGCCCATGTGGCCAGGGTGCACTTGCAATATGGCTAGAGGAACTGAGAAACTGAATTTTGTATTTTAATTAAATTTAAAATGTTACACATAGCTAGGGGCGTCCATATTAGACAGCACAGGCTATAATTTACTAAATCCATGAGAAATGAAGAAGCAAATTCATCAGATAAATGTGGCAATTACTTATGGCCAGTAGGAGTCTAGAATTATTTTTATCTGCTGATTAACTGATGATCTCTCAAAATCTTTATTAATTCAGTCATGAAAAGGATCTCTGACCACAAATAAGTAAAAGTATTGTCAAGGAAGGCCAGGAATGATAGAATCAGGGCAGAAAGGACAAGCTCAATCCTGAGTCCTGCGGTTACTGTTCTGCCATGTTATCCAGCTTTTCCAGGGAATTTCCTGGTATTTTGGCCAGGGCAGTTCAGCCTGACTGAAACTTTCGACATAACCAGCAGAACCAAACAGAACTGGAAACAAAAGTTCTTGTTAACTCTTTCTGGAAATAATTAGGGTTATTTTAAACCATCCCTATGCCTTAACTAGATATGATACTAGAAATATTCTAAGGAGACATGAGTCCCTTGGGGGGGGATACATATACATATACATATACGTATATGTAGTGTGTATATATATACGTATATATATACGTATATATATATATATATATACGTATATATATATAAAGTTCTTCCTCACTTTTTTTGGAATCTCAACACTTCTTTTATTATCATTTCTTATGTATGGCCCTGAAATGCTTTCATCCATCTAAATTTCACAAACATTCTCTGAGGTAGGTAGGTGGAGTATAGAGTATTCTCAAAACAGCCATCACCAATTCCTTCCCTTCCTGAAGTCACCTGCCACTCCACGCATCAAGGGGTGGAGTCTATCTCGCTTCATCTTGAATCTGGGCTGGAATGTAATTTGCTCTGACCAACAAAGTATGGTATAAGCGATGCTGTGCCTGGCAGCTTCTACTTTTCCTCTTGGAAGCCAGCCACCATTAAGAAGTCCAACTATCAGGGCGCCTGGGTGATTCAGTGGGTTGAGCATCTGACTCTTGATTTCGGCTCAGGTCATGATCTCAGGGTCGTGAGATCAAGCCCTGCGCTGGGCTCAGCTAAGCATGGAGTCTGCTTAAGATTCTCTCTCCCTCCCCTCTGCCCCTACACCTGCTCACACGCGCATGTGCACACGCGTGCTCTCTCTCTCTAAAAAGAAAAAAAAATAAGTCCAACTGTCTTGAGACTACTGTCTTATAAGAAAAGGCCAAGCTACCAAGATGGAGAGAGAAAGGGTAAGTGCAAAGCAAGAGACACTAGCTATTCAAAGTGAAACAGTCACAACTTCCCCGCTCATCCAAGCCACCAGCTGAATGCCGCTCAGTGAGTGAACCCAGCTGAATACAGCCCAGCGCCCCCACCCTGAGTGATGACATGTAGAACGGCCAACCCTGACCCTGTCCAAATTCCTGTGCCACAGAATCATGAGAAAGAATAAATTCTTGTTGTTTTAAGCTCTAAAGTTTGGGGTTGATTTGTTATCTACTCCATACTTTAGTACCAAACTTGTGCTTCTACTTTTTATTCCAAAGAAAAGAAATAACTTGGAAATACTGGCTGTCCGCTTTTACCCATGCTTCAATATGGCATAGATATGAGGGTGTTACTGCCACCACTAAGTAAAAAGAAAGTAAAATTAAAAAGGAGCCAACAGAGTAATAATGGGTTCTTGGACAACTGTAGCGTACATGTTTATACTGTTAGGAAAGAATGTATTTAGAAAAAGAATCCTCAGCTAAGACCTTTAAACTGAAATGTGAAGGGTGATGAACAAAAAAAAGCCAAATTAACTGAATGCAAGCAGCCAGGCTGTCTGTCTCTGGAGTATATCCTAGAATCACCCCTGCCCCCACTCTATTTCTTATCTTTTCTTTTTTACCATGCATATTTAATTCAATGATGGGATTACAACTTTAAATCATTAAAAGATGTAAGTAGATAAGGCTAAGTTTGCACATTAATCTTGTTTGCCTTTAGAGGAGGAGACTACATTTCCCTACAATGAAATGATGCTGGGAAAATATTTTTAGTAGGTAAAATAAGTATGAATGATATGAAAAAAAATTTGCTGGACAAGTCTAAAATGCTAAAAGGAATACTCACCAAGGTAAAACCTGCTTGAGAGTTCCCAAGTCACTTAGACTGAACCTTGAAAGAATGTTAAAGGGGGAAAATCTTACATAAAAATAGAATAATAAATTGGCAACTACTATCCTGAAGGCCATCATCCCAGACTTTTAGGATTATTCTTCATGACAGTGATTTAACTTCACCACAGCCACCTCCTTAGTTTTTTGTCTAGGTTTGTGGCTCCCACCTGAGCTCTTTAAAGGCATTCTGGGAAGGCAGAGGTGCAAAGCATAGACTGATCTCATTTCTCTTGCAGTCTCTCCAAGTTTAGCACAATTAGCAAGAATGGTATGTAATCCATAATAAAGTGATATATAATCCATAAAGCAAAGTCTACCTAACACCTCACTCAATTTGAAAAATTGCCAGTTCTATCAGAAATGCCAACACTCCAATCCAATATTCACTGCTCAGAATCTTCATCTTTCCATCAGTATGTGCCAGAGTAACAGATGTTGAAATACGACCAATTTTGTGGCTGACAAATGAATCTTGAAATGTCTATAACCATATGAACAAAGGCATCCCATGAATATGACGCTTCCCCTGGGTCAAACTCCCAAGGGTTCTGGGGACAGTGTCTCACGACATTTTTGCATCTTATAATATATAACATAGGAAATGTTCAAATTGTGAGGGTTACAAGTACAAAGGAGCAGTCCATATCACAGGCAATACACACTGCTGTCATTCAGGGGGAAAATGAGAGGCACTGATTATTAACGGATGCAAGTGATACTTCATGGTTTTTCTAAAACCAAGTTCCAAACCAAAACCAAGTTCCAAACCAAAACCAAGTTCCAAACCAAGCCCTATTAGATACTTCCCCATTTAAGGGATTAAGGACATATAAGTAAATTTCTCTAACAGAGTTTTCAAGAGGCTGACTCCAAAAATGCAGGGGGATCACCCTATTCTTACCATTTTCACTGCTGTGATCGGCTGAGATTTTTGACAGGACCTGGATAAGAAGTAAGAAATGCCTCAGGGTCCTGCTGTTCCTACCACTGCAGGAAGGGAATAAGCTACTCTGATGTCAATGCCCTCTCTGACTTCCTATCAAGTCCTTTTTGCTTCTCAGCAGCATTGAAAGCATTCAGAAGTCAAGAATACTCTTTGAGATCATTATAAGGAACTCCGTAGGGGAACTGAGTTATATAAAGTCCATTGTTTATGCAGATGAAAGGCAATCTTTGGAGATCAATGCTTTCTGGTAACTGGGAACACAAAGGAATTCTCCTTCTCCATCAGGAAAGCTGATCACATGGATCCAGCCTCATGTCTGAGGCAGAACTCAATATTTCTGGCCTTAAGAAACAGGGTCCAAGGTGTAATTCTGATACCAAAAACCAATCCAGCATCCCTGACTTCTGGATGCTGCTACCTCAGCTCCACCTTCGACATACACTGACTAACTGATCTTTTGGTCAGTCAACTCTCAAGCCAAGGAACACTAGAGGTATCTTCAGAAGCATCCCCATGAACCACATTCTCCCCTCGGTGAAGCATGACAGTCACCATCTTAACTGCTGGCAAAGCCCACTCCTGCTCCCTACAAACCCCCACCAAAATCTGTGTGCTCTAAAATAGTTTATTCAGTGATGTCCCTAGATCTGCTGGTATAACAGCAGTGCTTTCCATTTGCATTTCCTTAGTAGGTTGTTGGCTACAGGTCCTCCTCTCGAAGATTCTTTTGAAGGGTCCTCAGAGCACAGACATACATATGCGCATTGGAGGCAGCCAATTTCTTCTTTTTCCAAGAAATCACACATATAACATTTTCTCACATTCTCTAGGCTCCCATCTTGGATTATTCATCAGTCTGCAATCATTTTGGTGGAAGAAGACAGATTCTTATTTTTTTAATTGAGATATAATTAACATAGAATAAAACACATGGATCTTAAATGTTTAGTCCACGAATGTTGACAATTACATGCAGTTGTGTAACAACCACTCAAAACAAGACACAGGTCATTTCTGTCCCTAACAGAGTTACATCAGACCCCTTTCCTGTCAATCTCCCTCTCCAACCACTATCTGACATCACCATATAGTTTTGCCTGTATTTGGAGTTCATGTAAATGAAATAATAGAATAAGGCCCCCCCCCTTTTTTTTTTGGCAACAGGCTTCTTTCACTCAGCATGTATGTGAGATTCATCGATGTTGCTTCAATCAGTAGTTTATTCTTTTTTACTGCTGAGTAGTACTCCATTATAAAGAAATTTGCTTATTCATTCTCCTGTTAATGGACATTTGGATTGTTTCCAGTTTGGGGCTTTATGAATAAGACTGCTATAGACATTCTTATGCAAGCCTTTTTGTGGGCCTATATTTTTATTTCTCATTGGTAAATACTAAGAGTCAAACTGCTGGGTCATATGGTAGATGCATGTTTATCTTTATAAAAAAAATTGTGAAACGGTTCTCCAATGTGATTAGACCATTTTATACTCCCAGCAATGACTGAGAATTCCAGGTGCTCCACATCCTCCCCAATAATCAGTGTTGGCAGTCTTCTTTATTTTAGCTATTCTAGTGGATGTGAAATGACATCTCACTGTGGCTATAATTTGCATTTTCCTGATGTCTAATGATGTCGAGCACCTTTTATGAGCTTATTGGCCATTCACAGATATTCTTTTGTGCAGTATCTGCTCAAGTCTTTATGTATTCTGGATTCAAGTCCTTTGTCATGTGAATACATGCTGTGAATATTGTCCCAGTCTGTACCTGTCCATTAATTTTCTTAAAGGTACATTTTGGTGAGCAGACATGTTTAATATAGATGATGTCCAATTTAACAATTTTTTTAAGTTTATGATTTGTCTTTTTGTGTGGTGTCCAAGAAATCTTTGCCTACTATGAGATCACAAAGACATCCTCTTTTGTCTTCTAGAAGATTTATGGTTCTGAGTTTATACTTGGGTCTATGATTCCAATGAAACCAATTTTTTTTTTTAATTTTTGAAAAAGATTTTATTTATTTAGTTAGAGAGTGAGTAAGCAGGGGGAAAGGCAGACGAGAGGTAAAAAGAATCTTAAGCAGACTCTGTGCTGAGCATGGAGCCTGATACGGGGCTCAATCTCACAACCTTGTGATTATGACCTGAGCCAAAATCAAGAGTTGGACCCTTAACTGACTGAGAGCCATCCAGGCATCCCAAAACCAATTTTTTAGTATGGAGATAGGTGTCAATGTTCATTTTCTTTCCAGAATAAGAATATTATACTATTAATGTACGTATGTTTGCATGCATGTATATATTTATTTACACTATTCAATACTATTTCTCAATAAATAGTTGGAACCCAGTACATTTAAATATAATTTATGCTTAACACTTTAGTTTACATGCAAGTTGTACATGCCCATACCATGCTGATTTTATTTTCTATTGCATTCAATATTCTAGTAGAACTGGCCATCCCAACACTGAAAAGTATTACAGGGATAGATCACTTAAATTGCACATCCTATAGCAGCTAGACACTGCACTATATAAATACTTCATTTTATTTTTTTTTTTAACAGGAGCGCAGATATAAAGACTCTTAGGTTTCTAATTTTAGTAAAAGTCTTATAATCTCACTCATAGGTACAACTATTTAAAATGAAATGTTTATAAGTATAAAATATCCATGATTCGTTCATGTACTCAAAATGGGATAGGGAGGTAAGAAATGGGCCCAACTCATACAACATGAATTCAGAAGGCAGGAAAAGACTGTTTTCTATGAAGAGGGCTAAGAGAATCCATGGGCATTTTCTAGCTTGCTTTTTCTCCTCTCCCCAACCCTCCCCCCCCCCTTTTTAAACCTTGCCTGCCAAAGAGAAACCACCTTGATTGATATTTATAGAGAATACAGCTCCTCCTTTAGACTTAGAAAGAGCCACAAAGGAATGGAGACCATCTGATAGTATGTGCTACAAATCTTGAAAAAATAATTATTTGAGAATCAGTTAAAGTGTACTTTCTCCACCTTTTTAGTTCAATTCAAATTCCAGTCGGTGTTCAGTTTAACATAGGACATAGAATATTGGCCAATAAGTTGGGCAATTGTACCTTGCCTGTAGAGCTACTGGTAAGTTGTCCACTATTTTCTACTGAACTTTCCAAGACTCTAACTAAATAAGGCTATCTTTGACCCCAAACTCCCTATAAGTAGAACTGAAAGACTACTGCATTTCTAAAATAAAGTACCTTGATTTCCACAGCAATAAGTTATATAACCATGTGTTTTATTTTTAATTTTACAAGAAGGAAAGCATGTGTGTGTGTGTGCATGCGCTAAGTAATAGGAAATGTAGAGAATTCCTTTTTCTGTTGCTAGGACAGTTACTCTGCCCTGGCTTTTTGGTAGAATGCACACAATGTCATCCTGAAACCTTTCAGTGATAAACAGTAGAGGGTCCTAAGTCTTTTTGGAGAGTAGACATTCTGTAGTGCTGGACAGAATGGGGAGGAGTAGGGAGACCAGATCAACACTGATGGGGAAAACTTCTTTGTAAGAACTTTATAAAGTAAAATATATTCTATTCTCCTATATTCAAGCATCTATCAAGATTCAGGGGAAATATTTCAAAGGCATGCTGTGTATTCCCAGTGTCAGTATTCACTGATATCCATAAAGATGAAGTACTTCAGTATCACATATATAAAATCACAAAAGTCTTAGCTAAAGGTACAAATATCTAATCAGATATTTGGTAATAACTAACATTTATTGAATACTTACTAGATGCCATACACTAAGTATACTGCATGTCTTAACTCATTTATTCAACATGATAAACCATGAAAGAATTACTATCTTCATTCTAAGTTTATACAAAACCAAGAAACAGAGAGGCTAAGTAACTAGCCCCAGGTCACATTCAAACTCAAGCAGTCTGACTCCAGAACCCACTCGTATGTGCTGTGGACTGTATTGTATCTCCCCAAAATTCATTATGTTGAAGCCCCAACTTCCAATGTAACCATATTGGGAGATGAGGCTTTTAGGAGGAAATTAAAGTTAAATGAGGTTATAAGGGTGGGGTCCTAACGCAGCAGGGCTGGTAAATTCTCTCCAAGCGCATGCACCAAGGAGAGACCCTCTGAGCATACAGTGAGAAGACAGTCATCTGCAAGCCAGGAAAATAAAAAAAAGCTCTCTTTAGAACATGACCATGCTGGCACCCTGACCTCATACTAGCAGCCTCCAAAAACTGTGAGAAAATACATTTTTCGGTTTTTAACCCACCCCATTTATGGTATTATGGTATTTTGTTATGGCAACCTGAGCAGACTAAGAGACTATGGAAATCACTCTTCCCAGACTCTTCCAAATAAGGAGAGAATCAGAACAAAAGATCTAATTTTTGCTTCACCTATCATTTCTTTGCATACTAGTAAACTTGCCCCTCTTTCCTAGGGTACTAAAAGCATCTAAGAAACTGAAATCTTATTGGATTTTATCACTATAAATATTCATAGATTTTTAAAATATATGCATCAATACACGCAGGTTAGGACACGTTTACTGTATTGATCTTTGCAAAAGAAACATAAAAGCTTCTGATCAATATAAATGTAAAAATTTTTGGTCAGATTTTTAGCGTAACTAGATTTTCAGGCAATGACTCTGGGAATAAAATGGAATAAGAATGAAGACCTTAAATGGCTGCCATTACAGTGCTCCTGATTTATTAAAAATAATCACAGAGCACTCCTGGTAATGCTAAATCTCCAGCATTCCAATCTAGTGCAAGGAATTATCAGTGTCTAAAAGGTCTTTGTCAACTTGAACATCTATAAACATTTAAGTGGTATCGAGCAGGTTCCATAATCTCAACTGCTTTTAACTGTGGAAATCAATGCAATTATTAAGAAGCGATTTAAATAATTCATGTTGTAAGAGAAAGCCTTCAGAGCAGCCATAATGTGTTTGCATCTTAATGGTATTTTAAATAAAGTTGGGTCTTGCTACAGTGCACATTCAAGACCAATCAATCCCCATTCGTCAGTTCGGAGGCAGCAATGAGAGAAATTCTGACAATGTAGAGGAATAGTTGGGCTATCTGGCATTGATAAATAAGGGAGTTAAGAGAAAGTTTCTTCCCCCAATATGGCAGAGGAAGATAGTATCTGCCTTTTCATTCACCCTACTGTCTTCTTGTTGGAGTTTGACACTGTTGGAGATATCATTCAGTGATATCATTGTAAGGTCATTTAGCCATATTAACCAGACTAAATGCCTATTCATCAGCCCCAACAAAAAGTATGTAGTAAGTGCCAAATGGTTAGCTCTGGGTAAAGACATTTCTGTGCAGGCATAGTTTTCTCTCTGGAAGTTTTTTAACCTTATGCACTTCCTTGACTTTGAAATCAGGGTGAATGTAAGTAAAGTTGGCCTTCATAATTTAAATTAACTATCAAAGAATATGAGACTATTATTAGCAAAAACATCAAAAGTTTTCTAATCCCAGCCTCATCCAATCCCTGAACCACCTCCATCATAGTATCTCCAAGTTGTGGTGCCAGTCTATTTCAACCCTTCTTGTTCTTAAAATGCATTGCCATCTTCTCTAGGACTGAACAATTGCTATTCAGGCAATTATGACAGAAAGTTCTTCCTTATGCTAAACCCAAATCTGTCTCCCTACCCTTCTACCTATTGTTTAACTAGCCCTTTGGGACCATTTAGTCAAGTATAATTCTCTTCCACCTGCTATCCATACTTGAAGATAATGATTATAGTCTTTCCAATTTCCCTCCTCTTCAAGTGGAACATTCCCCATGTTCCATCAATGTCCATATCCATGTCCATGTTAGCACAATGGAGAGGTCTATGATCACAAACTTTTGAAGACCATGTGTGTGGGAAAACCCACTAAAAGCATGTCCATTACTAAAAATTACCTCAATTATGAGAAATTGTTTCTAGTATTAAGCCATTCACCAAATCTGGGTTAGTTCTTATTCTTTACTGTTTGAACATCACCATTACACACTTTATCCCTTACACTGCTTTCCTCTCAAGTCTAGGTGGTTTTCCCTTAGCTTGGCTCACAAAGCTTTCCATGATCTGCCCTTCACTTTACTCTCCAGTCCCATCACTTAAATACTGCCCTTCATTCCCACTACACCTGGCCACACCAAACTTCTTACTGTTTCCTGAAAGCTCCAACCTTTCTCCCTCCCCTATATGTTGTTAGCCCCACCCGGAATACTCTTCCTCCTCCTTCTTTACATAATTAATGCTTACTAGGGGCAGATATCCTTAGAGTGGAGAGAGAGTACATTAATCAGTACAATTAACTGCTATAAAAAATAAGCTCAAATCTAAGGACTTAACATAATAAAAGCTTATTTCTCATTTATATTACAATTCAATATTGTTTGGAGGGTCAGTGTTTAAGGTGGGTGAGTGAACTGCACACAATCGTTCCGGGAGCCAGGCTCCTTCTATCTGATAATGCTGCCATCTTCTATATCTGGCCTCCGAGGTCATCTTAGAAAGAGAAGAAGGAGAGTGAAGGATTTTATATCCAGTCCAAACTGTGGTGTACATCACTCTGCCCACATTCCACTCACCACAGCCCAGTCACAGGGCTCCACCCTAACTACAAAAGAAGCTGGGAAATGAAGCTGCCTGAGGAAACTGAAACGGGGTTGCTAAATCCACAGCCCTGTCTCTGGCTGATTCTACTACATTGTTCACAAAAGTCTATGGTTACTGATCTCATTGCCCTTACTGTTCTGGCTGGGGAAATTATGTATGTTGACTTGTTTTTTTCCCCAACTGAACTGTAAGCTCCTTGAAGACATCAATGGGCTTTCACCTTTATATTGTTAGTATGTGGCACAGGACATCTCTGCCACAAAGGGCAGCTTATACTTATGAGTGAATGGATTAATGAAGGAGTCTTGCCCACTCTTTCTAATATTCCTAACTAACTTGCTGAAATTCTGAAGACTCAAAAATCAAGACAGACTGGAACATGGCTCCTCTGAGCACAGGGGGTCAAGAGAGACTACAGTGGCTCTTAGAGTGGATTGGATGATGCTCTTGATGACCACAGAGAAGATTAAGTCATCTCCTTTTCCCCTAGACTATGGACTCTCCAAAAGCACAGGCTAGGTCTTACTCATCTATGAATTCTTAGCACTCAGCACTCTTAGAAAGTGTTGACTGAATGAATGCAAAATATTGTTATAAATAGGGGTAATCAGATCATAGGCTCTATGAACTTTAATTTCACGCCAAAGGTAACAAAATTATCAGGACCAGCCATGAAATGCCAAAAGAGTTAGTTTTACTATGGCTCACAACAATTATATCTTTATATCCTTTTATAATACTGTCTATTCTGATATTCTTTTTATAGTAACAGCCTGAATACATTTTAAGGCTAGGAAATTTTTGAAAAAGCTGCATTAATTTTTAAATAAAGTGAAATGGTGAAAATCATTTAACCACTTGAACCTAACAACCCTGACCCCCAGCTTTTAAGAGCGATGGTTTCTTCTGTAGATGTATAAAGAATGCCTTCTTCCTTTGGATTTATTCATTATAAATTGAGATATCATCATTAGGAAACTGCAAAAGCAGGAAAGGCTGTCTTCCTTTTCCAGTCTATAAATAAACAGGAAGACAAAGATAAAGACTGAAGTAGCTCCCAAGCCAATATTTTGAAACTCATGTTGACCTGCCTTAACTGCTTTACTTACTTACCGTGACCAATTTTCAAGGGGAAAACAAAAGCAAAAACAATCAAAAAACAAAAACAATTAATGTCTAAACTAGAAAAAAAATTCATAGAGTGTTTCTTTTCCTGACACATCATATTAACTTTAAAGAAATAATGAGGATCCTTAAATGTATTTGTTTATGTCAAAATTAATTCAAATGCTTGCTCTTTGGATGTTGGTTGTTGTGATCAAAATATCTGAGATTAATCTACTGAAATGAGCGTTCACCTTCCAGTGCCTTCATAGTTCTTCTCTCAATAAATAGAATAGATAAGCAACAGGTCCAAAACTAATCCAAAAATATACAGTAGTCCCCCATTACCCACAGGGAATATGTTCCAAGACCCCCAGTGGAAGCCTGAAACTGCAGACAGAAGCAAACCAAATATTATGCTTTTACATATATACCTATGAAAAAGCTTAATTTATAAATCAGGCATAGTAAGAAATAAACAATAATAACTAATAATAAAATAGATCAATTATAACAATACACTGTAATAAAAGTTATGTGAATATAGTCTCTCTCTCTCAAGATATCTTACTGACCTGCACTCACCCTTCTTGCAATGACGTGAGATGATAAGATGTCTACGTGATGAGAAGGGGTGAGGTGAATGTCACAGGCATGGTGATACAGCATTTGGCTACTACTGACCTTCTGACAATATGTCGGAGGAAGGATCATCAGTTTCCAGACCATGGTTGACCATCGGTAACTGACAGCCCAGAAAGTGAAACCATAGATAAGGGGGGGGGGGGGGGGGAACTCCTGTATTTACTTTAAAATGTACAGTGCAACCCACATTTAAACTAAACTGTAAAAATTAAGAGTTTATTTCTTTGTACTAAAGAAATCCATTTATTGGTAATTGTCAGATCTACTTAAATCCAATCCATCAGAAAAAACACGAAAATCAAACTTTTAATGCAGCATTACCTTGAAAAATCATCTTCTATGATCTCTTATTTTTTTCTTTCAAATTATAAAGCCTTCAAAGTTTAATGAAAATCAGATGGATAAAACCTGAATAAAAGCAAACTTGAACCCTTAAAATAAGCTGCTCAGAGAATTGGAACATCAACCTTGGCAGGCTTGGAGTCCCTACTGTCTAGACTTGCACGAGGATGTGACTAGTTCAAGGCCTGGAAAATCAAATCAATTAAGGGATGGCACCACGGAATAAAGGAAACTGAAAGGAGATGGAAAAGAAGATACACAGTTTGATCTAGAGGCATTTAAGCCCCAGAAAATCCCAAAGCCCTCATTATCTCAAGGCCCCAGGGCTATCATGGAGCTTAGCTAACAAGGATCCTCTTCCAATGTGGGTGCTTTTATGAGGTTGGTGCATTACAGGCTGAGACTAACCTTACCACAAGAGCAGCAGTCTCTAGTGTCAATTGGTTGGTTAACTGAACACCCTACTGTGTGGCATGTGATCACAAAGCTAAGCACGGGAGGGGACAGCCAGGAACAAGACAGACATAGAACATGCTCTCACAGGGCTTACGATCTAACACGGAAGATCCACCTTTAGCAAGTAAGTTCTAGTGTGATACAAGTCTTCCAGGAGAACTTAGGGGCTATGAGAACACATTATAGTTCCTAACTAGGTCAGGGATGTGAGCAGTTAGAGAAGGCTTTCCTAGGGAATGATAAGGAGCCATATTTATCCCTGCTAAAGTCACTTAATGTGGCAGTGTCTTAGTATCTTCATCCATAGAATGAGATCATCATGGGGCGCCTGGGTGGCTCAGTCAGTTGAGCATCTGACTCTTGATTTTGGCTCAGGTCATGATCTCAGGGATCCCTGTATCGGGCTCCATGCTCAGTGGGGAGACTGCCTGAGATTCTCTCTCTCCCTCTGCCCCTTCCCCTGCTCACTCTTCCCCTCTCTCAAAATAAATAAATAAAATCTTAAAAAAAAAAAAAAAAGAATGAGATCCCATACCCACCTTATAGAAATCTTGTAAGGATTAAACTACATAACAAATGAAAGCACTAACCACAGTGACTAGCAACTGGCAAGCGATCAACATATGTTTCTGCAAGTATTGTTATTATTATGATGCTTATTATTATTATTACTACTATTTGCCTGAAGGAGTAAAAATTAGCCAGGTAAAAGGAGGAGAGGAGGAACAGCAAGAGGAACTACTCCAGACAGAGGGAAAAAAAAAAAAAGCAAAAGCCCTGAGACCAAGAAGGCTGTGGGCCCTCTAAGTGGATAAAATCAGGACCTGAAAACAAACAAAGGGATCTCTATAAAGGAAGATACTTCTGGATCTTTTCCAAAAGATCCCCCCTCACTTTGACCATCTGAAGAGCACTTTCTCTTGACTCTTATTTCCCTGCCAGTACCATATTGTAATCTTTATTTTCTTTCTTATAATTTGCTGCATTTTCCAAATTCTCTCTATTAAGCACATATTACTGTCATAATTTTTTTAAAAAAGAAAGATTTTAAAAAGAGATCCCATCATTATTTCTCTTCCCATAACAACCTAACTTCTGCAAAGTTGGGCTGTTATTCCTTGCCTTCTTCTGTCCCACTCTTGTCAGCAACTCATTGCCACCACTCAATTGAACTCTCTGGGTAAGGTCTTCAGATAGAACTCCAGCATTATGTTTCTAAAACACTGATTTGCTCTCTCACGCACAAGCTTAAAATATTTCATGGCCTCTGTGGCCTACAAAATAGCACCCAAACCTGTAAGCAAAATCACCCATATGATCCAGAACCCAAGTCCAATCTGTCCTTCCAGTATCATTCCCTGCCCTTGGGTACTATCCTTATGCTGCCTTCCAAAGAGTTAAATGTTTATCTCTCTGCTTCTATTGTGAGTTTCATTAAGGGGAAGCTACATCTAATGTACCTCTGTGTGTAGAACCACCCAGCTCATAACTCAATAAACGTCGTTGCTACTCAAACTAAAATAATAATGTTTTTTGTTGAGGAAATCACATGAGATGTGGAATATTTACAGCAAACTAGAGAGAGAAAAGAAGCAAAGACACATGCAAACCATCTCAATTATGTATTCTTCTCTTGCAATCTTATATGAGTGTTTACCAATTTGGCACAGAGTTACTGAGTGCTTGGTATCTGCCAGTGCCCGGCACTAGGCACGTATACTTGTGACTAAGTCAGAATCCTTGTCTTCACGGGGCTTACAATCTATTTGTGAGATGGATCCTAAAGAAACACACAAATAAATATACAGTCACAGATTGTGGTAAATGTCATACAGTTAAAGAACAGGAGACCGTGAAAAATTTTGAGGTTCCAAATTAAATCAGGGAATGAGGGAAGCCCTCTCAGAAAACTGTGACAATGAAGTTTAGGCTGAGGAGGAGGAATTAACCATGTAAAGAACGGGGAGAAAAAGCATTCCGAAAGAGGGGAAATGGTCCTGGCAGGCCCTGAGGCAGGGTGGACATGGAGCATGAGGAAGTGAAGGATGGCCAGTGTGCCAGGAAGCTGGTGAAGAAGCGGAAGAAGCGCGATGGGCCAGTTCCTCGAAGGCATCCTGGTTCTATGAAAGAGATTGTACTTCCTTCTCAGGGTACCCATAAGCCACTGAAGATTTCAGGCAGTGTTGTCTGTTTAGGCGTGGGGTGACAACAGGATCAGATTTACATTTTTTAAAATATCACTCTGAAGTGAGGAATTAAAATTCCTTTTAGGTAGAATTACTCATGAGATGGAAAACTTCTCCGTTTATTTGATTTTTCAGTACATTTAGGATAATCGTTATTTGAACATCCATCAGTCAAATATTATATTCATCAGTAAAATATTTGTCTCTGATCATTCTCGAAAGTTAAACCTGACCCACCCCTGTAGCTCTTGTTTCTCTGAATAGGAGAGTGTACAAAGTTACAGTACGGCTAGATCCTGGTTCCTAGAATGCCACAGGGTACGTGCCAACAAATATTTAATCAGAGCTACCTTTCCAAAGTGTGTAAGTCCTCTTGTCAAGATAAAGACTAGTATCTGACATTGACTGAAACTCAGATTTTTCATTTTAACTTCAGTTGAAGCCTTGGTCTTTTCTACCTGAACTGACACTTTATGAATGGCATATTAAGAAACAGTGAAAGCTATTATTTTTGTTTGTGTAGAAATGGCACAATCCTTCCCTCTGTTAAGAACAAATTCACTTAAGTCACAATTATGTCACAAAAAGGAGATGAAGCACAGTCTCATTGTAAGAATGTTTTTGTGACAATTCGTTAAACCAAAAGAAACATTACAAGCAGGACGAGGGAGAGGAAAGGAGAAGAGAAATGGAGTTGCAGATTGGACAAAGACTAACAGGAACATACTTGCACACTTCAGCATATGGACTCTGGCTGGCAAGCAGCAGGGACGCATGGGCACGACTTAGAGCTTGGGAAGGAAAACTGTGAACACACATGGTGAGGACATATCCAACACCCAGCCAAGAAAGAAGAGAAAGAGAGCACACAACGATGGAATATAAACTCTTTTCCCAAGCTTTTAATGTGCAGCAATTTCTCCAATATAAAAACAATGTTTGGAAACTGAATGAAAGAAAAGGACATCTAGACCAAACAAAGGAGTCCAGAACAAGGACCTCCAGGTGATACAAAAGGAGTGGAATTTAATGGTTTCAGAAAACTAATCTGGAAAAGGTAAAATAGCAGTTGTAACATTCATAGTAAGAACACACCTATAATGAAAGCTAACCTTTATTTGGCAGGTACTATGCTGCTAAGGCTTTCCAGGGATTATTTTAAAACTCTTACTAGCTCTATAATGGGGAGTAATTTTATTTCCCTTTGAAAGGTGAGGAAACTGTTGCTAACTGCAATATCTCCCAGCCAAGAGTCAGCTCCCTCTGACTGGGGCTTTTGCAAATGAATTCCAGGTTAAGCTCTGTTGTTGTTTTTAATCTAGATAACTAAGGCTTAAATTAAATACAATACAGATTTCTACCTTAAGTCTTTTCATGACAAGCTTTCTAAGTCATATTTTAGATTTTCCTGCTTTCTTGAGCTCAATAACCCAAGCATAATTTAAAGTTCTCCTAATGCTTCACAATATACTGAGCATAATTTAAACATTAGCTATCATGTTCTGCCTATTACTAGTAACAACCTCAAGAGATACTAAGATATGTAGGACTATTTGTTCCTCCACCAAATTGGAGCCAAAGCTCTTCGAGTTGTTCCTGTTCTTCATACTGTGTCTAGCCCAGCCCCGCACTGCCAGGTTATCAGCTCTACCCACCCACTGCCATCGGGCACGCAGCCTGCGCGCCCCTTCCCCCCAATTCGGCTGCTTCTTGCTTCTCCGACCTCCTCTTGCAGCATCCACGGTCTTCCGAATTCCAACCAGGCCAATTCGACACATTTTCATAAAGTCTGCTTTGCCCTGTATTTGTTCTCTGTGGGCCATTTCATCAACAGTAATAGTAGAGTCGCTGTGCCAAACCCAGAAAATACACACTTCCTCTCCAGCAAACCTCAGCTAGTAGCCAGTTCCGACGGACTCTGTGTAGCTTAACAGAGGTTGAGAAGACTAATGATCCTGTGAATTAGTAGTAGGGTCCTCGTTTTCCAGAGAGGTAAACTGAGGCTCAGAGAGGTGAAGCAACTCTGTTAGGCTTTCACAGCTAATAAGCAGCAGCGCTTGCATTTGAGCACGGTCCGATTCCTAAGCTTTGCGGCCACAACTGGGGTGGGCAAAAAACACAGCACAATTTGCTTTCGTCTCTCAAGTAAGGTAAGTAGTGAAATATCACAAACCCACCCTGAAGCTGGAAAACAGGATTCAAAACACAGACCAGAGATTTGCTAAACAAATTGTAAAGCGTACAATATTTGAGTTGTGCATGAATCAGCGCCAGCCTGAATGTCACACTTTCACGTATCGTGTGACTTCCTCAGTGATTTCCTGGCTCTGTTGGGTGCAACCCACCACTTTGGAGGCAGACGATTGCATAAGAGTACAACTATACAGACAGAAAGATTTCTCTAGTATATGTTCAATATCTCTTACAGTCCAAATATTGCTGGCATCAACTTTCGCATATCATCACACTTGGGCTTTACTGATCACCTTATTCAGACACCCAGTTACCTCTCCCCTTTAGACCTAATTCTATTACAGCCTAGTTGTCCAAATTCATTTATTTATTTAACTGATATTTATTAAGTAGATACTCTGCTACAGAGACTCTGTGCTGCACATTACATGAGACAGCAAACAGACGGTAACTCTTTTTATGGTGTGTAACCCTGGATATTTACTCAGGTACAGTGATTGTAACTGGATTAACATGCACCTTCATTATTCTCGGTAATCCTTCCAGTTGTCAATATTTAAAAGCAAATCAAGAAACTTGCTATAGAAGTTGTTTCATACATGAAATTACATTTCTCCCCAGTTACTAATATTTGAAGTTACAGAAGTCTTTATTTATATGGAGCAGAGAGGTTGTTATACGGCAACCATACCCTAAAAAGTTGCTTACACCCGTAGTAAGCGCTGTGGGTTATGCCTCGGGGTTCTGGGTCTCAGAAGGAAATCTCCAGAGAAACTGTTAAACACAAAGGCCAATAATATATACTATGTACACGCAAGTGTGGAGAATGGCTTCTTGGATGGGGCAGGTCCCTATGTTTCACCCACTTTAGACTCACACGGCCTTTATTTGCTGCTTTGACTCTTTGAGACCACAAATCAGAGGCACCCTGGCAAAAATTGCATCAGCATAAGTAGCTCCTCAGAAATTCAGGCAGCACCTTTATGGCTCTGCTGGAGACAAGACCTAATGCCCACCGTGTGGGCTAATTGTTCTTGTGATGCAATTACATTTGGAAATTGTTGGGCCTTCACCCGGTCAGCATTTGTGTTCCGAACAATCCTACTGACAGACCATCTATGGCATTTCAGATAGTTTTCATTCATGTAGAATCGAGAGCTTTCTTGGTCTCTTTTCTAACACTGGCATATGTATTTCTATTTCCTATAAGTATCCACTCTTGTTTAGGGCTAATAAGTTGTTACCACCCTTCCAAAAAACTCTAGTAGGCTTCCTAAGTACACACCATTTAGTTTCATCTTAGAAAAATAAACAGGACACCACAGAGTGCTGCCATTCTTCTTGCTTACAAGATTTACATTTAAAATGCTTTTACTTGATCCTCCATGATCTTTTTAATAGCACAAATGCTTAAAAGATTAAATGCATTTGGGGGAACTTTAAATCCATAATTCTTAATGGCATATTTCAAAAAACTGAAAATGATACATATGCTTAGCTTTAAATTTTTCTACAGAAATACAAGCCGACAGAAACATTACATTTCTGACCTATTTTAAAATATTTTCCTCTTTCTTCCACTCATTAATCATTATTAACTGTTGACCAAATCGCCGTATTATCTCCCCTTACACGGTTAATCTTATTGCCTGAGGTGATCAGGGAGCATTTTATAACCAAAGTTCTCAGTAAATAATTTATTCCACTTTTCCATTACTTGGAAAGCAAAGTGTCAGAATAGTTCCTGAGACTAATACTTGAAGCTGACTTACTGGACAGATGAGGTAAGGTTTAATGCACTTACCTTCTTTCTAAAAGATCAGTTCGTCAATATTGATTGAACCCAGTGTGCACAAAGGTATATATTAGGAGAGAGGAACTTCATCTAAACACTATTTTATTTCAAGTTTAAGCTAACTGAGACATGGGAGAATTTATGGCTTTTCCTACACCAGCATCACTAACTGGGAAGAATCCTTAATTACAATCTAACACATAATTAAATCCATTAACCTTGTAGATAAGTTAAAACAAGAAGGACCACAGAAAGTAGAGTCTCCCTGAAACAGGTGATGATCCCATCCCGCCCCAACTGTTCCACCTTCACCTGAAGCAAGGCAATCAAGGTGAATGTCCAGCTTCTGGTCAGAAATTTCGGGACTCATCTGCTTTCTGTGGGGAATAGGAAATTAAGGCCATTTAATGACTCTGAAAGGTACCAAGCGAGAGGAGCAGAAGGGAAAGGAGGTGGCGACCACTTCTGGGCACCTTCATCACTCAGCATGTCACCACGGGGTTGGGGATCAACAACCTGGGGTCCCACAAACCACAACTTGCTGATACGGACACTGCAGTTCAGAGAGACTGAGTCTCGATTAAGGTTACTGTACAATTAACTGCTGGGGTCTGGCCACAGGTCAGACCTCTGGAAGCTACCAGGAGAAGAAAGTTCCAGAAGCTGCTGCAGCAATAGTACTCATTCTCTTTTCAACCACAGAAAACCTGTTACTTTTTTTGTGTTTTTCTCTTTGGCTGTTTTGCCAAAATCCTGGTGTGGACTCAGTTTATTCGAGTTTCACTAACAAAACAACCACACTGAGTAAAACACGTGAGGTGGGGAGGAAGGAGGTGCATTTATTTTCTCTCTGGTCCCTAAATTCCCTGAGGAATGACCTTCCCCCAACCTCCCTTTCTGGTGACCTTTTTGGAGCTCTTCTGAAGACATACAGCACCCTCTTGTTGTCTTTGTTCTTCATCCAGCCTACTACAGTAAGAGCTAAATGCACAGTGAAGCTTAATGCTATCCTCTTAAGAAACTGTGCTTTAAAAAAAACAAAAAAACAAAAAAACAGGGACAGTGCTCTGATGAAAGCAAGAAAGTGGTGGCATTACAAACATCAGAGGTAGGCAGGGTGACTATGGCTTTGTCTGCAGTTCTAGAACTTAATTTAATCCAATTCAAGTAAGTGGAGGGGCAGGGTGTGACTTCGATCCTGTGGTCAGTCACTGAAGGGGCAGAGCCAGCACCACTGTCCCCTCCGGTAGGAGGGACCACGTGGCTGGTCAGGCTCTGAGAGCTCAGGGGCTGCAGAGAGAGCACAGGGCTACCAAGACTGAGGAAGGCACTCTCCTCCCTAGCTCATCCATGGCTGCCACGCACTGCCTTCCTCCCTGAGTTATAACCTCCCTTTAGGCCCACACGAGTATTTGCCTACAGCAAAGGCCTCAAAAATTCTTCACAAATATAAATTTCCAGTAGAATGTAATAGAAAGGGAGTCAGGGAAAGGAGAGAGTTGAATTTCCCATGGACGTGCTGCTTCTTTTAGGCATCAGCCATGTGGCCTTCTGCTTATCTAAAAGAATTCCTCGGGCTAATAGGCAGCTGAATGGCCTCACCATTGTCACCTTGATTTATAATTTCTTTCAGCATTAAGTTTTCTATGACAATGGAGGGCAAGGAGCAGAGCCAGTGACCCAGAACAACAGATAACGCGGGTTATTATTATGTTTTAGCTATTGTTGTTTTACATGCTCTGCCCCCACTGATTTCCTTCCCAAATTCTCTTCCGCTTAGCCCTAGGGGGCCCAAACTTGAACAGGCACCAAATTCTCTGGGAGGGGGTATTCAAGTGGCCCGAATGCATATTGTGTGTTGAGGAAAACCAATCTGCTTTGTGCCATTTATCACAAATAACTGGCAAGTGGACATTCAAGAGTTTGTGCTTAGAATTTACTGAGTTCACAAACGTGCTAAGTACTATACTGAAATGACAAGGACAGGATCCCTGCCCTTTGCTCCTATATATGCCTTTCGCTCTGGGGGCGTTTCAAGGTAGCATCCCCGAGGAAACCTTCTCCTGACCTATAATTTACATATCACTCTGGTCAGATTAGAGCAGGAAAGGGAAGGCTGACTACAAGGACAGTGAGTAGACCCAGAAGGAACTTGACAACCACATGATATCTGAGATTCTAGTACTGAGTAGATAGAAAGCATACTCTCAACAATAAAAATCGTTGGCAAGAAAAACAGAGAATTTAAACAAAAGGTAAAGAGCATCATATTAGCCATGGCCATCTGCTCCATTTAGATAGACATTTCAGTTGAAGAATGAGTATCTGAGAAGAATGGAAGAGATTTGGGGTTAAAAAGGCAGTCTAACCCTTGCTATTTATACATGAAAGGAAAAGCATGGCAAGGAAATGAGCTTTTCCTGCAGAACTGAGAGGAAAACAGAGCCCACTGTCAGAAGAGAGAGAGGGGAAAAAAAAGACAAAAACAAAACATGATAAAATACATAAAATAAAATTAGTCATAATGCTTTTTTTTTTTCCTTCTGACAAAACTAGGGTTTCATTTCTGCTAATAGGAGCCTCCACAGAAAAGAGGTATCTTTTCTAGAAAAAAAAAAGGTTCACGAAGATGTTCAGAGTGGTCAGGATGGTTAATCCAATGGCTGTGAAAGCTGATTCTTACCCACTTAAGCTATTTAATCCAGAACCTTTCATTAGATATCTACTTTCATTTCTTAATATGCCTCTCAAACAGCATCAGTTCAGGCTACTACAAGACTGGGAATTTGGGCTGAAAATGATTATTACATTGTCTTGTCAGCTGGGAATGTCACTGGGAGGTTTAGCCACCACCCTTTCTGAATGAGATGCACTTCAGTGTAGTTCAAAGCAACCCCAATGGAGGGCAACAAAAGGGCTTTTAACCTAATACCTTCTATTTCATTCCATGACTATCCCCTTTTTTCATTCACAAGTGTTTTATGTATTATGTTGTCTTCCTTTCTCCTCTATGGTTATGAAAAAGAATTTGAATTTTGTGAAATTAAGTAGCAGTTAATCCATCTACCATGAACTTTAAAAAAAAACCATTTTACTGAGGAGAGGTCCTTTCCTGTATGCTGGTGGAAGGATAAAGACGGCCCTTTCAGAACAACACACCGAGACTTTCCACTCCACTTCCGGAATCCTCCTCAGAGAAGCTTCCCTACATGCGCACAAAGAGATCCAGATAGGGATGATCAAGGGCACATTTCCATAACAATGAAAAAAATGTGCAACAATTTAATTATGCATCAAAAATTGAATAGAAAAATTATGGCATAAGACAGAAAACTACTAAGCAATAAAACAAATATAACACATATGCAATATGTAAACAACATGGACATTCCTCAAAAATATAAGTCTGCAAGGACCAAACTGTAGAATGAAACTCTATCACAGAGTATGATATCATAAATGTAAATTTAAAAACACAAAATAATCCACTACTGTATGTTATTAATATACATAAATGTAGGAAAAGTATCCAGACATGAACAGTAGTCTCAAAATTCACAATGAGAGGTAACTGTGAGGAAGTAGGGAAGGCAAATTTTGTCTTTTATTAAAAAAGAAAAAAGGAAGTAAAGCATATGTGGCAAACTTAATGGCTATTAATACTTTCAGGTAGATATATGGGTTCTTATGTTATTTCCCTGCAGCTTTCTGAATGTTACATTGGTTTTTTAAAATAGTTTACCTTTGATTACCATTTATTTAAAAGTCATACATTTTTTAAAATTCATTCAATTGCCCATTTACTCAACAAATATTTGTTGAACGTGTCATTAACCCTGGGATATGAAGAAAAGATCCTTGCCCTTGTAAGGCCCACATGAGTGGACTAATTCCTATTTAGGAATCTTGTCACGTTCTGCAATGTAGTTCTCTGTATACAGTAAGGAAGGATTTCTGTTAGGTTTGAAATTGCCCAAGAGTAACTGCAGTGTGCTTATTTACAGGATAGCGTACTACTAAAGTTCCAAAAATATAATTGTCAATATTTGCCTTTAACTATCTTCTTGCCAAGAGTTTTTGAAAGGGCATTAAAGCAAATGAGTTTTGAAGATGTTCCAAAGTGAGTTATTATCAAACAGACGATTATAATGACAAAAAGTCAAGTAAGTTAGTCTTTCTTTGAAAGTTTTCCAAAGAGACAGATTAATTGGCCAACCTGTCACTACTAATAACAACAGCAGGTGATAGAGTGAAACTTGAATGTGGCAGTCTCTACAACACCACCATAGCACTTCCAACACTTCATAGCTCAATTCTGTAGAAATCCAAGACTAAAAATATTGTCTATCCTGTTTTTCTCTAAGGTAGCTGTATATAGTTTCTACACAACAAATACACATTACAAATATACTGAAAAAATCAGGCCTCAAGATTGTTGGCTAACTCCCAAAGTTACTGCAACTGACCAACTCAATCCTACATTTTTCATTCAGCTTTTTTATTCGATAAAGATGAGAAAGGCACGGGGCGCCTGGGTGGCTCAGTTGGTTAAGCGACTGCCTTCGGCTCAGGTCATGATCCTGGAGTCCCTGGATCGAGTCCCGCATCGGGCTCCCTGCTCGGCGGGGAGTCTGCTTCTCCCTCTGACCCTCCCCCCTCTCTACTCCTGCTCTCTGTCTCATTCTCTCTCTCAAATAAATAAATAAAATCTTTAAAAAAAAAAAAAAAAGATGAGAAAGGCACCACTCTCAGTCATCACCTGTCAGCCCCCAGGCCTGCAGTCAGGCTACCCTGGCCAGGTCTGAGGGTGTGAAAAAGTCAGACACTAAGCAGATCAGAGCCATATCAGGAATAAGGAATCCCGATGTGGAATCATTTAAAAAGGCTTGGCTCAGAAACCAAGAGTTGAGGACTGTGGGGCAGTATTCTCTCCTCTCTCTAATGCCCTCTCCTGAGAGTACTTATCAATCATCAAAGTTCCCAGTATAGCCTGTAAGATTAGGAGGCCGGTTCAGATTACCCAAGTTTATTATGGCTGGGTCTGATCAGCCAGTAGGGACCAAGAAGCCAGGTAATAAATTGGGCTTAGTAGGGCTACAGGTATGTGTACAAACAAACACACACACACACACACACACTTCTGAATTTCAATCTTTACCTAGTAATTATGAATGTCACCTAGCTTCCATAAAACCTCCCTCTCTAGGTTGTAACACTGATCAGAAAAGTTTTTTTTTTTAGCTTAACGTGTATTCATGTGTTATTATCATATGGCATATATATATACTTGAAGTGTTTTATTATAATTTTACTGCAATTATTGCCATCCCAAGTGGTTTAGATGTCTGTCAATCATACCTAAAAAAACAAAAGTTTCTAAAATCATTTTCTTTTAGGACATTAAAGTTACTCAATAAATTATATCTTAAGTTCCAGAGATTCTCAGAATGTAGCTGAAGGTAAATACAAAATAGTGTTTGCTTTCAACTGATGCTTTACCAAATCCTAAAGAGGAAGAAACTCAAAAGTAGCCATCCATGTAAAAATGAGACACCAAAGCAGATACCAGACTAATTTTAAGATTTTTAGGTTTGAGAACTGGATCAGCAAGGCCTCAGCTTTTGTTTTTAACTGAGGTAAAAGTACACATTTCTCAACTGTTAACACAGTAACCAAAACCAACAAGTATACAATATACACACACACACCCCCCTCAAAACGGAAGCCCGAATTTCATTTAACTATACCTGTGATGCAGCCTGATGCAGCATCTGTTTTAGCTCAATTCTGTATGTGTGTTCAATCTTTATTGCAGATATATCACTTAAGAGAGCCTAAGAGAAGCTAAAACAAACAAACAAAAACTCGGTGAAGCTCAGACCTCAGATGAAGCACTGAGATAGAATGAAATAGTCTGGCTTTTCACAGTCTGACACAGGTTTCAAAGACTGGTTCAACTCCTTACCTGCTTTATGGCCTTGGGCAGGTGCTTGGCCTCCATGAACCTCAGTCTCCTCTTATGTAAAATAGTATAATAATAATTATCTGCCACAGCCCGCTATAAGGATTATATAAAATAATTTCATAAAGTACCTGGCAATAGTAGGCAATAAATATATGTTAATTCTCTTCCTCCTGCCTCTTTTCCCAAAGAAGAAGAGAATCACCTGGGGACAGAACCATTAAGAGAATGTTGGCAACATTCATGAAGGAGAGAAATAAACAGTCTGTTGACAAGTGGAGACTGTAATTCAGGAGGGCATTCTGGTATGCACATGTGAGAGCAAAGAAACGGTGAGGACTAACTGCTATGAGAAAAGCAAAGGGATGCAGCTGACCAGCAAGTTCGTAAAGTAGAAGTGTGGCCAGTAAGGAAAAGGCGGGGTATTCAGTGAGAGCTAATGAAAAGAATCGGGACTTCTGATTAAATGCCACTTGGCCTCCCGATTGTATCACCTGAGTGCCATCTCCCAGTGAACCTTAGGCAGAGCAAAGAACCATGATGAAGTAACTATAGTGGGACCTTGTTTCCCAAACCCCAAACAGGCTTAGCAGAATTAACACTGCTAAGACATCAGCTGTCACCCAGATTGGCTCACACCTTCAGACCCACAAGGGCATCATAACCATCTTCTATACAAAATAAGCTTACTGGCCCCATGGGCAGCCCAATCCACAGAAGGTGTCTGGGCTTTCAAATGCCATGGATCAGCCAGATAACTGCATCCTCAAAGTACTGTCTTTCATCACATCTAAGATACAATCAACAACAGACACCATTATTTTATGTACCACTTAGAAATAAGAGATGCTCCGAAATGAGGAATCGGATAGAAGAGCGCCACAGACAACCAGGACACCAGAAGGTCACATTCTCTGGGGAAAGGCAAACAAGAAATCAACCTACCATGCTGAAAGAGACAGCGAGGAGATGTGCATGTCTCAAGCTCGTGACTGGATGAAGACAAGGAAAAAGAAAATCTCTGCTGAGAGTTTGAACTATCAGCTGGTACGACACCCACACAACCGGTGTGGCACAAGGAAACCTCAAGCAGAGAATTTAAATTCAAGTGCTTTCAGACTGAGAGTGTCCCCATGTGGCTATCACAAGTAAACACAAATCCAGAAGTCCCCTCCGGAAGAACTGGACTTGAATCCAGGCTGTAAACCCCTCAAACATGCCATCAACTATATAATGCACTCCAATTTCAGGGAGGTGAAGGTACTGCGGGGGGCGGGGGAGGGAGGGAGGGAAATGTATGCATCTGGAATTTTTAAAATGCAGTATCTATTTTCTTAAAAAGAATAAGATGATGCTATATATGGATCTGGGTCACTCCTCAGGTATTTATTAGTATGTATCCACTATGCGCAAAGCAGAGATTTCAAAGCAATTGAAGCATGACCTTGCTCACAAGCAGTTTACTAACAATCTCTCTGGGAACAGAGATTCATGTTTCTAGCTGATTTACTTTTGGATTATTATCGTTATGGTACTGTCACGAAATGGTTAGAGGAGTAAATGCACACACCCCTCATCCTGGGTCTGCTTTTTTATGGTCTAGCATTGAAAAGGTATCTATATAAAATCAGTTCTAATGGAAGTAAACTTACTTTCATTCCTCCAATTTCAGCAAAATTCGATAAACAGCAAAGTACTTTATGATTACTTTGGTTAGCTTTTGCTCGAAATAACAGTATTATGCCCAGCATGTGGGAGATGCAATTTTGATCATTTGGTTAAAATCTGTAGCATAAGTAAATATGATTAACTTCTACACTGGGCAGGAAAGTTTGAAGGAACTTCATCCTTAAGGCTTTTTTTTTTTAAGATTTTATTTATTTACTTCACAGAGAGAGAAAGAGAGAGTGAGAGAGAGCACAAGCAGGGGGAGAGGCAGGCAGAGGAGAGGGAGAAGCAGACTCGCTGCTGAGCAAGGAGCCCAACGCAGGACTCAATCCCAGGACGCTGGGATCACGACCTGAGCCGAAGGCAGACACTTAACCGACTGAACCACCCAGGTGCTCCAAGGCTTTTTTAAAAAACTGTAATGTTAGAAATCATTAGAGCAACTTTTATTCGTTAATCAGCTTTGAAAGGGAACATCCTAATTTACTGGGCAAGAGAGATCCGAACTCTTGCATACAAAGAGGTAGCAGGGCTAGCTTAGTAACAACTCACTGAAAAACCGTTAGCATTAGTTCTGTCCTCACCCATGATAGAGTTAGTATTCACCAGTGCCGAGATTACCACATGTACAAATGCCAAAACCCAGCCCTAAGGGACCCTCACACAAAAAGTCTCTGTTATCTGATGCCACTTCTTGGGAAATGTTTGGTTATCACCGCCTGAAGGAATACAGGTTTCTCCTCCAAAGACAGTCACTTGGTTTCATGCTTTGGTACTTTTCTTATGCCCTCAATCACCACTCTGAGTCCTCAGCACTGCATGTTCAGAAAATCATTTAAACCAGACAAAATGCCTGACTTGGTAACTGCTCACAGGCAAAAATGAAGACTCTCAGAGAATAAACTATATACAAATTATATACATTCCAGGGCGCCTGGGTGGCTCAGTTGGTTGAGCGACTGCCTTCGGCTCAGGTCATGATCCCGGAGTCCCGGGATCGAGTCCCACATCGGGCTCCCTGCTCGGCAGGGAGCCTGCTTCTGCCTCTGATCCTCCCCACTCTCATGCTCTCTCTCTCATTCTCGCTGTCTCAAATAAATAAATAAAATCTTAAAAAAAAAAAAAAAAAAGACTGGCTCTTTAAAAAAAAAAAAAAATTATATACATTCCAGATACATACTCTCCCATTGCACCTGGGCTAGCTCACACTAGATCATTTCAAGGCTCTTCTCCAAGTGCACCCCACTCTCAACCTTAGCTGAAACAGAGACCTCTGTCTGCCTCCTCGGACATGAAGGACCCAAAAGTTCTTGCCTGGGTCTGGTCCTTATCCCCTGGGTCCTTGCTGCCATGACAGGCCTGACTCCCAAGTCTTCTTAGACTCTGCCCATACAGGTGACATGGCCCCTGATGGCAACTCAGGGCTGCAAGGTTTCGAAGGCTTCAAGTGTTTTCTACACTTGTCACTCTGCTAGTAGGTTCTAGCTTCTTCACAGTTGGACAACCCCCTGCCAGAATCACTACTCAAAAGTTTCTAGTTACCCACGTTGGTACCCCACCCCCGACACCATTTTTCTTCAGGGAGTCAGTAACCTCAGCATTTAAATCCTGACCCGTGTTCTCTCAGGTCTTTCTGGTATCCCTATAGATCTCCCTCTTTGCCACAGACTTATGCAAACAACTTGAAAATTATTCTGGGGAAGCACTGAGAGAATTGTCACAAGATATTTAATTACAGGAGATACACATTCTGGAATGTAACTCCATAAATGAGTTTAAAAAAAAAGAGAGAGATTTCAAAAAATAAAATTAAGGAAACAAAAAGCGGACCTCATAGTGAATAGATAAAACAGTGAAAAGAGGGAGGAGGGCGGGGTTATAAATTTCTGAAAGGAGGAATGAAAGGGAAAATTCTCTCTTTTTTAAAGGTTTTATTTATTTATTTGAGAGAGAGAGAGCGAACATGAACAGGGGGAGAGGGAGAAGAGGACTCCCTGCTGAGCAGGGAGCCCAATGCCGGGCTCAATCCCAGGACCCTGGGATCATGACCTGAGCTGAAATCAGATGCTTAACCACCTGAGCCACCCAGGTGCTCCAAGAAGATTCTTAATAGAAGATGCTCGACCTGCACTGGCAGCATCTGAAGCCTAATGCAGAGAACTATGATTTTCATTGAGCGTGGAGCTCTTGAACCAAGATGGTAAGACTGCGCAGATATATTTTTAAATCCATGAGGCTGTTGGGCAGGTGTAGATGTAAAAGAAAAACAAATCCAAGCTGGTGTTCTGCTTGGAATAGCTCCACATCACAATCCCCAAATATTATTCTGTACACCCAATTTATTTTTACTTTCTGGCATATATTAACTACATTATAGATTTTTTTCAATTGTCAATATAAAACAGCATCATTATTCATTTCCTACAGTGCCTTGTATATAGGTATTTTCTTGATTATATGAAAAGGGACAATATTTGTAGATTAAATTTGCCCTATTTATCAACCACATTAATATGTTGTTCTCTTCCCTTTTTTTATTGTTTAACCTAAGATATATTCATACTTAACTACTATATGTTATATTTTAACAATAGTGATTTGCATACATACATCTACATATAAATTCCTTGGAACAGCGCCTGGCACACAGCAAATATTCAACAAATGTTAGCTGTAATCACTAGCATTATTATTTTTGTTATTGTTGTTAAAAACAATTTACCTTACTCTAATGAAATCTAATTATATCATAGCTTATACCTGCTAGGAAATTCCTACACTGTGCAGAATGGATTTACACAGTACTTGAGTTTATAAAGTGGATTTCAAATTCAAGCAATTAATGGAAAAATGTAGAATCACTTTGGCTATATATTGTAGGCACATTTGATTTTATACTTAAATAATTTTGTGATCAGTAGTGAAAAGAGATGTTCAACACTAATTTTCTTTGAAGAATATAGACGGTACCTCAGCTAGGGGTTTCCAAGAAATCTTTGACAAGATTCTCAGAGAATCAACTTTAAAATACTTACAAAGCTTTATTATGCTTAGAGTTACCCTCACCTTCACCATTCTTCGTGCATCTGCTAAATTAATCTCCCTAAAATGTTGTCATTCTTCAGCTTAAAAACGTTAATGGCGCCCATTGCCCAAAGGATAAGAGTAAGAACTTTTCACTTGCCTCATCTTCCTACATGGTTTGCCAGACTGAATGCACACTGCTCCTCCCATCCCCTCAAACATAACAAGGTTTTTCTGCCACCGACACCACTCGTCGTGATCATTATTTCTTTCAAAGCTGAGCACAAATATTGCCCCATCCACAGAACCTTTCTGATGTCCCCTAGAGAGAAGTGAGCTCTGTTTCTCCAGTTTTCCACAGACCATTCTCCTCATACCATCACGGCCCTCATCTTGGGTTGTTAATGGCCATTAATTATATAGTACTTCCTCGAGTTATGCTGCACTCTCTCCAAGAGTGGGGATATGTCCGACCCTTGAATCCTCCATATGCCTAGTAAAGAATATGCGTGCAAAGAACACTATTATGGAAGGATATGTAACAAGACACCAACATAAAAATCATGATCTAAGTTCCTTAAGTTCCTTGAAGTTACTGTAAGTTCTAAGAATGGTCTCCCTCGGACTAATGTCTAGCTTAACTTAACATTTTTATGTAGCATTTAAAAGAAGCAGTACACATTGAAACACCCACATCTACATACAACTCTCTACTCTTTCATCACACTAACATACTGAGCTGATGAGGATGAGCTGTGGGAAAGTGGGTCAAAGAGGTAACAGATGATCTTCAGTACCTGTAGGAATGAGACTAAAGTAAAGTAGATACCCCACTAAACTAGGAGTCACAACTGGAACAATGTTTGGAAGTCATTTTGGACTACCTGAAAAGTAGATGCCCAACATGAACCATAACCAAAAGAGCAATTAACATTGGGCATGGAGAATTATTTATTGGAAATAAAAATCGAAAACCTAATGTTAGTATGTACAAAACTCAAGTGCATCTGGGATGCTACAGGAAGTTGTAATTATTGCCCTTCCAACAAAATGAAAAACAACTAATATGATTCAAAGAATAGAAATACTTCTATGCGAGTATAATCTTAAAGTCAGAACTCTTCAGTCTGGAAAAAATATTAATTTAAAGGGGATATTTTTAAAGTTTACAAATTCATAACCAAACTTCTTCCTTAAATCATGGAAAATCAGGAGTGGAGGAAACTTTTGAAATGTTATTTTCTTGGGGGAAAAAAACGCCAATAGCACTTCAGAAATGTGTGTGGATCACATTGCTTTCAGTGTCCCAAACACATAAACAGGTCCAAGAATGGTCTAGCCACACTCACAGATGATAGATCACTGGTTATTTAAAGGATATTTGGGGCATTTGGTTGAACTCGTCCAACTGTCAACTAATACTCCCCAAAATTCTTCCCTTATTTCCAAAAGTAGGGTCAAAATCATGTTTGGAAAATCCTTGGTCTAACTCAATATAACCTTTCATATATTCTAATTATAAATGGAAGCTCACCAAGTATTTTGAGAAGTCAGTAGAAGGATTTTTAAAGGATTTATACTCTAAGAGAAAGTAAAGGACTACAGAGAAAGTTGTCTGTATTGAGAGCTCCAAACTCAGTTTAGCTTTAGGCCAGGGGTAAGGGGGAGGCAACAATTTAATTTTTTATTGAAAAATAATACTTCAGATAACTTTTAATTTTTTGACGTGCTCTAACACTCAGTCATTCAAATATCATGATGCAAACCTTTCATAGATCAGGTTGACAGTGTTTTTCTGAAAAAAAGACAAATTTTTACTGAAAAAAATCTTTTGGCTGTATAATGGGTCAACTTTCTGTCAAGCAGTTCAAGCCTCTCTAGAAATGTTCTTGACAAATTCTCAAATTTTAGACAGCAGACTAGAAAGAGGAGGTAAAAACAGCTGTAACCACTGTCCTACACTGAATTCAAGCCTTCCTCTCAGTATGGAGTTATGTGATCTTGCTATGCTTTATTTTTCATGTTGATGTAAACTAGTTTTCATTATTATAAAGCCAAACATCCCTGGGAAACTGACAGGAAAAAAAAAATTACAGAGAAAACCCAGTATGTGTATTAAATATACATAGTTATATTACTAAAGCACGGAACTATAAGTCACTCTTAAATATTTCCCCTTCCAAAAAAAAAAAAAAGGCTGCTCCAGTTATGTATCTTTGCCTCTTATTGCCATCAGTACTGAAGGATCAACCCTTCAGATATTGGCTATAACCACTAGATTAGCCTAATCGAACTTTAATAAACACAATGTGGATTTAACACTTAGTCTGTGTTCAGTTTCATTTTAATCTATGATATTCTCTTGCCCCATTGCATTTGCTATTTTTAGTAAATGTCTGAAAGTGGGAACCAGGAAGTGTATTTTGTACTAATTTCTAGTGTAAAGTTATTTTCAAACAAATAAAATTCACTTTGTAATAAATTTAAACACAATCTCCCTTGTTTATATAAGCTTACATAAAAGTCCAAAGAGCTGAATGCTTAGGCTCAGTTGCAAACAAAATAAAAGTATTAAATTCTTTGACAGTCAAAGAAATAATCCTCATTCAGTGATCCCTTTATTATTGCTATCTTTAGTTTCCATGGGGGTTTGTGTGAATCAAATCAAATCAAATCCCACATGCACTTAGATAGAATTACAAATCAATGTTCTCCATTCCTGTTTAGGTGAAGAGTTCCAAGCATGACTACCATGTGAGTATAATGGCGGTCTTTTAACAGTCCTGACATAAAAGGGCTATTCAACTGTGTTGTTTAATTGTATATATTCCAATGCTAGGCAACTCTCCAAACCTTATTGTAAACATTGTATGAGGCCTGTAAGTTCAGGAAAATAATGGAGAGTTCAGGCTTTTTACAGTTAACTCCACGTGACAGTTGACTTCTCCTTAGGATTTTATATATTGTTTACCATGATTAGTGCAGATTGCTTTGTCACATAAAACAAGCTGACATTTGGAAGCTCAGACTCATGTTATGCTCTAAGGGTGTCATTTTTTTCTCCATGAACACTGCCTTGGTACAGCGTTTTGTTTCCATGTCTATAGAAAAAGGTAATCTATTGCAAACTGACGTACAGTTATGTTAAGGTTAGTAATACAACAGAACATAATAGAAATATATAATCAGTAGCTATATTGAGCAGGTATTAAGTATCCTGGTTATTATGTTACAGCAACAGAGAAATTTTAATTTGATGGAAATTATACTTTAACTGTATTTCTAGGCAAAAATTCATGTTTTTGTACACTCTTGCAGGAGTCACTAGTTTCTGGTCACTGGTGGGATGATTAAGGAGGAAAAAAAGGCAGAGAACCACAGGATAAAAGGTAGTACATTTCTACCCTTTCGTTTTATAAGAATGAGGCTCATTTACTGTTCAAAGGACATTGTTTATACATTCCAGACTTCCATCTTATAATTGCTCCAGGATTTGTAAAAAGGAAATCTCAGCAGGGCAGCACAATTTATTCAAAGCAATAGCTGCACATAATTGGTATAAAATACCAGAACAGTCTGCTCTGAAAACTCTTCTCAGCAACACAGATTTCCACTCCTTCAACTGTCTTTCCATATTCAAATAAAGTTTGCCTTCTCTTCCACTACTTGAACCTTTCCTTCCCCTGCCAGGCTAACATATTTTTTTAAAAGGTCCTATGAAGAATTTTCAACACAAATTATATGGGAAACTTTGACGCCCATTTAGTTTTATTAGTGTTTACCTGGTTACCATGGCAACAGATAAGTAGGATGAACCCTGTTGTGGAAGAAAAGTTGGTTTTAGGTTTCATATTTTCACAGAATGTTGTAAGTTTGTTATGTGTTTGGTTTTTTTTAAAGATTTTTTATTTATTTATTTATTTGACAGAGAGAGACACAGCGAGAGAGGGAACACAAGGAGGGGGAGCGGGAGAGGGAGAAGCAGGCTTCCTGCCGAGCAGGGAGCCCCATGCGGGGCTCGATCCCAGGACCCCGGGATCATGACCTGAGCCGAAGGCAGACACCTAACGACTAAGCCACCCAGGCGCCCCCGTTATGTGTTTTATCACACATAAAAATGAGTAAAAATTTCATTGTTGTGTTAGTATCATGTCAAGAAATCCATTAAATGAACAAAAGAAAGGAAGCTTAAGTCTGAATATTATGATACAAACTTAAGAATAAAGGAAGGCGAGTCACAAAATGTGACAGAGCCCATACCTTAAAATCACAACCTTTCTCTAGCACACTGTGTTCCAGAGTGTTAGCTGGGCTTCTGACGAAATGCCTTCAAAAGTGATATGGAAAGAAGCAAAATCAACTGCTTCTTCCTATTTAAAGTGCCATTTTCATTTTAAAAGTTATTTCAACAAGTTCTTTTTGTGTGTTAACGAACAAGCTTACAAGAGCTTTGCTAATTTAATACCACTTTAAAATGCCATTAGATAGGATTTTGGCAGATGTTTCTTTACAGACATGAAGGGGGATCTGTGGATGATTTTCTTGTTGTTCTTTTTGGAAAAGAAACAAATCTTCATGAAACTGGAAACATCACCTCCCAATATTAAGGATTAAAAAATGTTCTTGAGTGGTGACGGTTGCACAACAAGGTGAATGTACTTAATGCCACGGAACTGTACACTTAAAAATAGTTAAAACTGTAAATGCTATGTTATGTGTATGTTACCACAGTAAACAAAACAGAAACACTCTTGAGCCATTTTCAAAATCTGTCATATTGAACTTAGAACTCGTTCCTTTTAAAAGGCACAGTCTCACATACAATCTTTATGTCCTATTTAAGACAGGTCAAAGAGAGTATAATTTGGAAAAAGGTAGGCAAAAGGTAGGCTTGAGTAGAATGAGAATAACCTGAAAACAAATATCCACGAACTTAATGCCCTGAGAAGTATTTTCAGCTGTATTACAGGTAATATACTATGATGTGATAATGTGCTTTTCCTTATGAAATAATTATGAGCTTCAAGTGATTTTTTTTTCAGATGAACTCCAAGAGAACTCTCAGATCAGATTGAAGCATTTTATCATAAAGCTGAATACACACACACATACACAGACACATATATGTAATACATACACATACACACATACATATATCCCATAAACTCAAAAAAATGAATGAAGCTACTACATATCAAAATCTTGAAGATACATATGCCTTTAATATATTTTCAGTCATATATTCTTCTAGCTGTGTACCATTAATTTCCTATTTTCACTCTTTGAGTATCTTTGTAACCAATTCCCTTTGCATGGAAGCAACTAGTATGGTAATTAAGGATCAAATATCCAGAATAACTACATCATGGAAATAAATGTATTGTTTTTTTAATTGAAGTAGACATCTTAATGATAAGAAACGTGGACACAGTAGTCATTTTAAAATAGAATTCAGTCTAAATAAATATAACCAAAACTTGTAAAGCATATACTATGTAACAGGAAGGGTTCTTGTATTTCTTGCTTTGCTTTTATTATCCAAAGCCTTAGGACCTGCTCTACCTTAGTTGCTTTCAATTTCTTCTCTTTACATTCCCGTGACCAGTATTTATAAGGTTCCTATATATGGAGGATAGTAATCTGAAAATCTGAAAATGCTACACCCAACTTCTTACTTCAAAATGGATTTCATACAGGAATTAAATTGGGTTGTGCATATTTACCTAACAATTTGTTACAACTGCAGAGTCCAATATGAGAGCCACCAGCCACATGTAGCTAAAAATGTTAAATTCAGTTCCTCTGTTGCACTAGCCATATTTCAAGTGCCTAATAGCTCCCATGGGGCCAGTGGCCCCTGCATCACAGTGTAGATACTGAACGTTTCTACCATCTCTGAAACTTGTACTGGACAGGGATGCCCTACAGGATTGCTCTAAAAAGCAAGCTTCCCAAATTTACTTGGAATGAGGTATTTTGAATTACCTTATAATGCCACTTCAAATGGTTTGGCATCAACACTTGTTTCACTGCTTTCAGCATCTATCTGTTACGTAAGGCAAGGGACAACTGCACTACCAGCTAATTTCTTAGAAAGTTATCCACTGTTGATAACAGTGATGTGATACTATGTGATACCACTGACAGGCCTGGCAAAATGCTTTCCACATTCCACAAAACGCAATCCACTATGTGGATTACATCCTACCATGTGGATAGTAAGAGAAGTATCGCTTATCTTATTCGAGTAATAATGCAGATTTTTAAGAAGGCAGTAAGTAGCAGTGTTAATTAAAAGAAACAAAACTGGGGCGCCTGGGTGGCTCAGTCAGTCAGGAACCACCTCTTGATTTTGGCTTAGGTCCTAATCTCAGGGTCATGAGATCAAGTGCTTAGGGCTCCACGCTCAGCGGCGAGTCTGCTTAAGAGACTCTGTCCCTCGAGAACTCACACACACCTTCTCTCTCTCTAAAAATAAATAAATAAATCGTAAAAAAAAAAGAAACACAGAAAAGAAATAAAACCATCCGTTAAGAAAAGTAGCAAGCAGCCATTCATTTATCCAACAAATATTTAAGGAACCCCACCCTCTGTCTTTCCACCCTATTCTATGCCCTGAGAGGCTGACCTATAATGACCTATGCATCAAAGGAATCCTCCTCCCTCCAGGTTCCTACTGGTTCCAAAAGAAGGCACAGGCAGGAGATCCCTCTGTGGGAAGAGTGAGGGATATCTGCCTAACATGGGTTGCCCTTGGTCCTCAGCTGAAGGTCACTGCTCCTCTCTGGCAGTCCTCTTCGAAGGGCTACCCCTCTAAGTTCCAATAACGGTTGCCAACCTAGCCCTTCAGACCCTGCTTTAGCAAAGGTAGGTGCCCATCTTTTGCTGGCCTCAGAATATGTCATTACCCCTTTCTGGTTTCCCTAATTTTTGCCAACACATTTGTAAATATTCTTATTTATTCAACATCCTTTAATTACCAAGTTTATGTTAAGTACATAACCGTATGTTTCCTGCCAGAACCTTGATAAATATAATCACACACCCTTCCACCCAGTTCTAGGCCCTTAGAGACCTCCAGCTAATCCTAGGAAAATATATTTCTTAGAAATGTAACCCTTTTAAAAAATTAAAGTGTTTTTCAATAATAATGCCCCAACCATGTTATTTAAAAAATGACACTAATCGAGTAGAGACTGTATTTTAACGGGCCTCCCATTTCTATACACATGATATTCGCTGTATTTAACTTAAGGCAGTCGTTGAATATTTTGTTTCTGTACTTCATGAAGTGCTTATGTGACAAATGACAGACGAGCTTGATAGTAGAAATGGGGTCTAGGCATGAACAAGGAGTCCAGTAGTAAAGCTAGAGACTGATAAAATTATTTAGGTAATTTAGACTAACAGCCCATTTTTAGCTGAATCATGTGTGTATTTTAAGCAGAAGCATTTCATCCCTAAAGAATTCTGCCTGGGCGTCATATTTCTCTTTATCATGTTAGTAAACAAAAGATATGGATTCAATTTAATCAACATTTATTAAGTACCTACTATGTACAAAGCATAAAATAGGCACAAATATGAACATTTGTGTGTGAACAGTTGTGTGAACAGTTATTTTAAACTGTTACTAAATATATATATATAATTTTATGCTATGCTTTTTTCTTTCCTGATATCTTCTGACTTTTTCAATCTTTTCCCCTAACATGTAAATTATATTATAATGTAAATTTATTATACAGTATAATCTAAATGAAATGCCACTTGATAGGAGTTAAAATATAATAAGAAAAGGAAAAATCGAATTACTAAACTCTCACATCTCATTTTAAGCATCCTAAAAATGAGATTTTATAAACTGCTGAAGAGCGAATACGTAAGAGTGAGTACATAACCAACACAGAATTTGATACGTCTGCCTCAATTTGTCTGTATATTCTTAACAACGGGGGTAAAAAAATTGCTCGAAAGCTTCATCATATGTTGAGGAAGTTGGATGAAAGCTACTCAAACCAGGAACTTTTAGTTTAGGAAAACTTGGACCAGACAGGAAACTCCCTGTATATTGAGAGATAATAATTACTCATATGCTTATTGGAACCCCAACTTTCTTCTTGTACTTTATGTCACGCTCATTGAACATGTATGTTTTAACCTAGGCAGATAATGCACAGGACTTCTAAAGTGTCAAGTATGCCCACCCACCTTCCATAGCAGACTATTAAATAAGTAAAGGAAATCCAAGTACAGGCTACTTTTGTGTTTGAGTAGAGATTCAGAACAATTTACACACAAACATCAACAGTAAAATGTGCTGGATCAACATGTTTTAAGATGATTTGCTTGATCCACCTGAGAGAACTTCCTAGCTCAAGCAGTCAATTGATCTTAAAAAACAAAACAAAACAAAACAAAAAACACCTAAAATGTCTAAAAAGGCATGTCTCTCCCCAACATTTAAACATACCACCACCCTGGAAACCTCCCTGGCTGTGACACGTGTCAACTACCAATGGTCCACAAACAACTCTGTTGTACAAATACAGAGGCCCTAACAGCATTTCCATCGCTCACAGCCCTTTCTGCCATTTCCTTTTGTGCATCCCGTGCCTTCCAGAGTTTACCAGTTACGGTTACACACACTTACAGGAAGAGAAACAAAAAGGTTTGAACCAATCAGTGAAGAGGATCCTTGAGACAGTGATAAAAAAAAAAAAAATAGCTACAGTTGTACCCTGCTTTACTCAACCACACATTCCTAAAATGTCGGGTATAAATCAAATACAACAAAATATCCTCATCCTTTCCAAATGACTGAAATGATTTCACAAACTATTTTTCTTAATATCTCGTTAATCTTTAATAGGCCACGGTTCCTGATGGCTTTAACTTTAAATACACTTTCCATCAAAGACGTAGTGATCCACAATAACCTTTGAAATATGTAAATGAACTGAGGATACATTTTTACCGGTGACTCTTTTCGTAAAGTGTGGAAAAACCATTCTCTCTTGTTTGTTTAATATACCCTAATTTCTCCTGTGTTTGATTTCCCTAACGCGTGGCACAAAGCCAGGCATGATAATTTCAGCTAGGGTACTTAATCAGTGTATGATAAAACAGTATGAGGGAAAAGCTATGTCCAAGTGGTATAATGGGCTTGTTGATGCCCCCTACTGTGCATTTTGTTTTCCCAAGGTGCCCCTCATAATTGACTAAAACAGAGTTCCTGAAGCCTGATCATATGCTGAGTGCTGAAGGCCTCCAACTATGTTCAAATACCTCATGAAAAAACAAGAGATGCTAGAGACTAGCGTGGTGTGCTTGGCATTAGGAAGAAGGTGGTTCCCATCAGAGTGATTGGCTTCAACACATAAAGGAGGTGTTAATCAGAGTCTCTCCGGGGCTTTTTCTGTGGCAACCAAACACATTACAGCAGGTGGTGATGGCAGGACAGAAAAAGGTTAGCAAGAATGAAGTAGCTGGGACTCTATTAGTGTGGGAAAGCTCCAGGCGTGTCGAGCAAGTGAGAGGGTTTTGGCTCCAGACCCAGGGCTGCAAAAACAAAGACCCTTAGGAACACGGTAAAGGAAGAATCCAGAAGCACAACAAGGTCATGAATGGGCCAAAAGCCATGGAGGATGAGCAGAGCCCAGCTATGGGTTTCCCAGCTAAGCTGCAAGGTTAGAAACATGAGAACAAAGCAGGATCACCTCTGGAGAAGCAACCAGGCTAGAGGAAGGGAGTGCAGAAGTCTCACCGGCCCTGCCTGCAGGGGTGACCTCAGACACAGTGACCACTACTGGCCTCTGATCAGATACTGGTGACACTGGCCCACTCACACCCCTCGACCTCTGTGATAAATCTCCTGGAATGACTGCTAGAACTGTGTGTGGCCCCTCTTTTCTCTTCCTCATCTTCAGGCCACTGCACTGACCAGTCATGTGAGATCAGGCCTGGGCCTCCCCCCTGACGCCCCCACTCTGTCCCTCAGAGCCAGCCCAGCTTCCGTCTTTCCACTTTGGGTAGCTTTCCTCACCAGCACAGTGAGGGGCTTGGACCGGATTATCTTAAAAGTTCCCCCCAGGTCTAACATTCTGCGATTCCTGGATGTTACCAATTCCCAGAATCATAAAATTTAGAGTTGAAAGGAACTTCGGAAGTTGTCTATTCAACCTCCTGCTCAGCCTAAACTAGCCTAGCCAGAGCTAATAAGCTCTGAAAGTTCTATGCAGTTGTTTCTGGCTGGCTGAATACAACAATAATCAAAGCTTGAAAACCTTAACTATAAAGCATGAAAAAAATATGTGTAAGATTTTTTAAACATCTAAGAAAAAGTTTGAAGGAGCCAACGCCCGTGGAGCGGCATGTTCTATTGCTTAGAAGTTCATACCTAAGCAACGCTTCCCAATCTCTGCACAATCTCCAGAGCATCTTGAAAAATCACAAACGGGGGGCACCTGGGTGGCTCAGTCGTTAAGCGTCTGCCTTCGGCTCAGGTCATGATCCCAGGGTCCTGGGATCGAGCCCCGCATGGGGCTCCTTGCTCAGCGGGAAGCCTGCTTCTCTTCTCCCTCTCCCACTCCCCCTGCTTGTGTTCCCTCTCTCGCTGTCTCTCTCTCTGTCAAAAAATAAATAAAATCTTTAAAAAAAAAAAAATCACAAACGGTCTCAGAAAATTCTCCAAACAAAACTAATTTTCAATTTCTCATTAGGCTTGTAAGTTCGTAAGACAGGATGATGGGATGGCACATCAAATAAGGTCTCAGAAAGGAGAATAAAAAGTACTAAGGGGAAATACAGTGATACTTTGAAATGCATTCAAGAAAAATCAAAAAGAATGTCATCTGTTCTTAAACAGTGTGTTTTAGCTAGTCAGCTGCTTTTCAAAACTAATTTTGATCTCTAAAAATAAATATTCTCTCTCCCTCTTCAAAAACACTATTTTCTTAACAGGGTCTACGCCAACTATCATAGTACAGATCTTGAAGAAATCACTGGTTGTATTTAAGAAACAAGCATTTAAAACAATAATATTTTCCATTGTGTCTTATTATTAATTACTTAAAAGTCATAAGTTTGCAAAACAAAATAAAATAAAAGTCATAAGTTCATCCATAAATAAGAAGAGCTATATTTACAGTTTGGAAGACATCAAATTCTCCCAAAATTAACATACAGATTTCATTAAGCCCAGTCCAATAAAAATGCTGTTATTTCTTTTTTATGGAAATTAAGCTGATTTTAAAATTTATAACGAAATACAAAAGATCTAGAATAATTAAGACCGCTTTGAAGAACATGCACTTAATATACTGCAACAGTAATTATAGCCCTATAGTACTGACACAAGGATCCACGTGGAATCACACAGAAAAGTCCAGAGAAAGAAACATATAAACATGGTCACCTGATTTACAATGAAGGCCACACTGAAATTCAAAGGGGAAAATGAAAATATCTTCTCAATAAATGGTGCTGGATCAACTAGATACTCATATGGTGGCGCATGGGTCGGGGGGCATGGACACGACTAAAAACGAATCTTGACCCTGTCCACACCAAACACAAAAAGACAGGTGTAAGACCAGTGGTTACCTTTGGGAAGTACAAACTGGGGAGAGGGACGTGAGGGTGCTTTTCAGGCGCTAGCATGTTTTATAGTGACCTGGGGGGCCATCCCATGAATACATTAATCTCTATATTTAAAATTTGTGTACTATACGCATGTTCTACCTCAATAAAAATTTTAAATAAACACACAAGTAAACAAAATTATCCCACTGTGCTCCACGATGGCCCAAATCATGTCTTATTTACATATTTGCACCTTCCAGGGCCCGATACAATGCCTGCTCGGTGTTTGTTGAATTTAATTAAATTTGCCAGGTAGCTCCAACTATGTGATTTTGGTACAATATGTCTGAGTCATCAATAGCAGAACTATAGCTGCGCGCTTTTGGCAGACTCCTTTTAAATTCCCAATGCATTCATATTTAAAATATCTGGCTTTTTTTTCCCCCCAAAAGAGGGAGATAACATTTGCATATTGAAAACCAGCCCATTTTCAGGGTTTAACAAGATTCAAATCAAAAAGGCAAAGGAAGAAAAACAAAGAAAGGTGCTGCCATGTGGCGCCCTAGCAAGCAGATGTTCATTAGGGCCCAGACACACAGATTACTATCACAATGTACTTATCTGCACACGCTATCATCAGACCACACAGTCAAATCAAATTTTGAAGGCTCAAAGGATGTGCACTGAAGAACATCCTGTACTGCTGAAACATGAATTTGAATTTTGTGACAGAGACAGAGGGGTAGAAAAGAACACCAGAGATCACCCACTGTCATTGTAAATCCTATTTATATAGTAAGAGATAATCTATTCTTTAAGAAAGCAATCAAAATCAACATTTAAGATTTCTACTATTAAAATGAAAATCTGAGGAACTATGACCAAAGAAGAAACATACCTTTTTTTTTAGTCTTTAGCAAATGAGACAACACAGAATATGCTTGTGATTATTTTTAGATAAAGAATTGTTTTGTGAAATATTCAAGAAATAGAAAAAGGTGGTTATATGTGATTTTAAAAATTAGTTTGAGTGAAAAAATTGTAAACGGCTTACCATTTCACTGGCTTACCATTTCACTACCTCGTATTTAAATTCTAATCTCATTAGGAGTACGCATTTGTCATCAAAATACTTTCTATTATGCTAATTATGTTCTCTTTTGTTCAAAGTATTACATCATGTCTGCACTTCTGTAACTACATTTATACATTGCCAAATAAAATTTTATTTTAAATTTCCATATAAAATTGGATAAGGAATCAGAAAGAAAATCTGATTCAAAGAGGCAATTGTAGTTAGCAAATTCTTAATCATAATCTGTAGCATGAAGAGGTAGTAAAGATTTTTTTTTTTTTTTTAGTCACATTAAGTCAGACACACTTGGTCCCTGATTTGGGCCGACTGCAGTGGGACTAGCTTGTCTGCAACAATCACCCCGGTAGATTGACCAGTAGCGCAATACATACACCCGTGGCCGGTCAGAAGTCAGTCCAGAGTGACACCACTCTCCCAGTGCAGGAAGAAACGCTGGGGGCAGGAACAGAGGAGAAGGGAAAAGAAGGAGGGAGGAGGGGAAAAGGAGTAAAGAGAGTGGAAACATACTCCGAGATTGCCCAAACCCATGCACTTTATTCTCACCCATTTTCATTTTGCAGGCCCTTGGGTCTTGTCTAGCTCTTCACCCCAGAGTCAAGCCACAATCCAGAAACAAAATACCAGGGATCCGTGGTCTGAATCATCCTCTTAAGCACTGACTGTTCTGTTCTGACTTCCTCTCAGGGTAGGATTCTTAACGTGTGCTCCACAGGCTGCCTTGGTAAAAATTGGAGGTGAAGGGGAATGTGCCACCATCAGATTCCCAAGGTCTGGAGTTCCCCTATGAGTTATGAGCCATTGTTGGACCAGGACTAGATGAAAATAAGAGAAGCGATGGAACTGGACAGTTTGTTCTTTGTTGTTTTGTTTCATTTTTGTTCCCAGCCTCAGAAGCTGTTTGCTTGATTTGATGCTCAAGGAAAGCAAGGAAAGCTGGAAGGCTGTAATAATCGAGCCAGTGATGAGCAAGGGATGAAAAGCACTACTAGAAAGCTTTGGACCGTATTTTTTAAAGTGAGATTTTTGGCTGGGGTGGGGGACCAGCACAGGACAATAGCTGAATAGGAAGCTAGTCTCCCAGGGACTGAGGAATAAGGAGGGGTCCCAGGGCCTCACTCACCGCAGGGGGAAGCTCCAGAGTCCACACCTCACAGGACTTCACCAGCCACACCTCCCATCTCTTCTGTAAACCCAGTACCAGTCCTAGAAGCTTAAAGCCCTACTGAAGGACTGCAAGGGAGCTCCTGTCTTCCCACTGCCCCTCAGATGAGTTAGGAAAACTTACCCACTAACCTGAAGGGGGCAAAGATGGGTTCCTGGAACCTGGAATTCCAACTCTGAATACTCATGCTCTCCCCCTACCCAAACATTGCCCAGCACAGTGCTTTGGTTCTATGATGAGATTAGTATGGAACAACTATCTGTGAATTATAAAGTGGGCTATTTTTACAGGCTCTTAAAGGTTGGCTGGGGACCCTATCATTAAGAATAACAATTTACATATGAAATATATTAGATGAGTTTCAAGTTCTAAATAACTGATAAGTGAACTTTTTAGAACAAACTTGAAAACAATTCACCTGTAAGTTAAGTTATTCCCAATCACTGAACAAATCACATAGAGCTCTAGAAAAACATCATCTGCCAGCTATAGAATTTTTGCTATAGAAAATTTTCTGGTAGCCATTTCTTTTAGGGCTGTTTAAATAAAAGTGTGCAAATAATCATGTGGAATGAAACCTAAGAAGAGGCTGAGATTAGGAAGGGTTTTTTTAAGGCTTCATTCTTTAAAACAATGGAAATTAATCAAAGTCATGCTTTGTAGGAGGCAAAGAAGGTTTTGGGAACACATCAGTTAATGACCTGAAAATAAAAACTGGCAATTTTTTTTTATTAATGTCTGCATTGGTCAAAAGTCTGTTTAGTGATGAATCCAAATGCTGTTGAGAAGACAAAGGTAAAGTTGATGGTATTACAAATTTCTAATAAAATTTACTTTTGCTTACAACCAAATATTTTATCTGAGACCTTATTTTATAAGCTGTTATTGTTGGGGCATATGCGTGGCTCAGTCGGTTAAATGACTGACTCTTGATTTCAACTCAAGATCCTGAGATCAAGCCCCACATCAGGATCGCTCAGCCAGGAGTCTGCGTCTCTCCAGAGTGCACATGTCATATGCTATATAGTCAAGGAAGGGCTTAGAAGTTCTCCAGTACAAATATACTACCAATTGCAACTCTCAAAATCACCATGTTTAAAAAGTGTTAAATAGGGAAAACAGTATAGTGCTATTTGAGGAGCTTAAGTATAATAAAAATATAAGTTTAAAATCTAAAATTCATTTTTGGCAACTTTGATCTCCCCCCACCCACGAAGAAACTTAAGAGCAGTATTCCATGATGTATCCATCCAATTCTGCCCATTTTAATTAGTAAATTTTTCAGCTGATTAAAAAAAAACAAAACCCAAAACTGGTATCATCTAAAATGGGGCCAACACTTGCAGAGCTGGGAAAGTATGATGCACTTTTCCTACAAGATCAATAAAAATTATTTGTGATACCTATGAAATGATTTAGTTTTGTTGCACAAAACCTTTCCCTGAAATCACTCCTCATCTGGGATGAAGCCCAATAGCACCTGCTGCTCAATGGGCAGCCAGAAGGGTGGGTCCATGCTTCCCAATGAGGCAAACAGAGGACAATAGGACTCCCAAAGGACTTAGTTTCATTTGCAGAGATAAGAAAGCTTTTTTTTAGAATTAAAACTGAGAATGACCAAATAAAAAGAATAAATTGTTTTATCTATGAAAGATCATGAATAATAAAAAATCTGTTATCTTCTGAAGAAATAACAGCTCACATTGGATACATTATCAACATGTAGATTGCAGGCACATGATGATATAATTAGCAGCATAACAAAACTCTAGACATTTTCTCCCTTTGCCGCGAGCAAGCCTAATAAATTAGGAGAAATAACCATTTCAAATGGTTTAAAACAGTAAGAGTAACAATTCTGTATAACCATTATGTCATCATTTAAGCATTATATTCTCAGCCTGTCACAAGTGAATAGGTTGGCTTAGTAGCACATTTATAAGCATAAAACTTGAAAAATAATAATGTAAAATAAAGTAACTGAATGTGAAACTTTGAGGCTTAGGAGTTAAGGTAAAGTACCAAAAAAAAAGTGTTATTCTGTAAAATTCTAAGTACTCATAAGAGGATTAAAAAGGGCACAAAATACAAAACAGTGCTGATTATAAATTCAAGAAATTTTCACTCATTAATCTAATGCCCCAATTTCTTTCTAAAATTCCCAGGTTATTGTGGCCTTTATTTGCCCTTTACTTTTTCTCACAAAACACATGGCAGAGTTTTTAACCCCACAGATGGATATCTTAGTGCTTTCTCTGTCACTCAGACCCTTAGTATGCCCCCTTCCTGGGTGTACGATTTTGTAAATATTTTTCTTCACTTCTTTCTTGTATTGTGTCTATTTTGTCTTTCCTGGTAGCTGGTGAGATGCTGGAGAGCAAGGACCAGATATACACTCCCTAACCTTTTCCAATATCAAGTGCAGAGAACAGTGCTCTGGGATCAGTCCGGAAATACAACCTATTAGTTAGTATTTCAGTCCTTCGTGAACCTTCATGAACCTCAGCAATTTTTCAACAAGCTTAAAAACTTAACCTAATTCCAGAATATAGATGTTACAGCCAACATTGGAAATCATCTGCCAGACATTGTGTTTATAGTACCAGAGTTATAAGCAAGTTAACTGTTGATATTAACATCTAATCTCACTTTTAGGATTTAGGTTTTCCTATTTGTCATCTAGAAACTGTTCTCCATCCTCTAAAATGACAAATGCATCCATTTAAGAATTAGCTAAAAGACAGCATATGGAGAGGGAAGTGTTCAGTTCTGCATGTTTTCTTTCCCAGGAGGTCTAGGTGTTGATTTTTGCCCCCCTCCTTTTTGTCTCTCTCTCACCATCTTTGACACACTTCTTTTCCAGTGCTTATTTGAAAAACTAAAATATTCATGTAATTATGTTAAGGGGACAAAATACATTAAGAAAAAGTAAGGAATTCAGCTATGGGAGATACATATTCGGTTTATTTTTGGCTTAGCCATCACCATCCCCTTTACACTTCCCCTTCATATTAAGAAATGTTCAGGGGCGCCTGTGTGGCTCAGTCAGTTAAGCCTCCGACTCTTGGTTTCAGCTCAGGTCATGATCTCAGGATCCTGGGATGGAGCCCCTCATCGGGCTCCAGGCTCCAGCTCCGTGCTCAGCAGTCAGCAGAGAGTCTGCTTCTCTGCCTCTCTCCCTCTCCCTCTGCTCAAGCGCTCATGCCCTCCCTCCCTCCTCCAAGCGCTCCCTCGTGCTCTCTCTCTCTCTAAAATAAATAAATAAATAAATATTTTAAAAGAAAGAAAGAAAAGCTTAGTTTCTATTATCAAATTTGTGTGTATGCTCAAATTTGTATGTATGCTTCACACACCTAATTCTAAGGAGACATTTTGCTGTGTATCATCATCTGGCCAAGCTCCCACTGTTAAACGTCTGTATCATCCAAGTGCTGCCTCTCATGAGGCACTGACAACTTCCATCAGGTTTTACTGTTTATCCATTAAAATAACAGAACAGAGAAACCAGAACATTTAAAATAATTCCACATAAAATCTCCAAGTCCAATGTTCAATTTTGAATATATTGTTTGATTTTACACCAAATATTATGACATTGCATTTAAATCACTCACATATCATTACTACATTTTCTTTAATAAAGCTATGTTACATTGAATATAGTACTTCCACTTAACGACTGCTTATTCCTCTAATCCCAATGAATGGGATAACAAGCTAATCCCAAGAATGTCATGTTTAGGGTCATGCAACAGTCAGTAATTGAGAGATAACTAATTTTGGACACCTCAATGCTAGTTTACATTTTAGTTGTTATCCATTAAATGAATAAATGTTTTTATCAAGTCTGAAATACATTTTTTAAAAAAGGCAATATGCTTGAAAATTGAGCAGGAAAAAGTTTGAACTGTGCAGGTGGGCACCACTGACAAGAAGCAAAGACCAGGCTAATCACCAGTTCATCACATGTAACACTTCCCCCCTCAGTCTAATACTAGGAGATTTTTTTTTCTGGCACTATATGCTTTAATGAAGAGTGCACAAAAAGGTACTTTGATTCCATAGGTTAAGCCCTGACCAATTAATATGTGATTCCTCTTAGGGATCTTACTCAATTCATAAAACAGCTTAACGTTGTCATGATAGGGACAAAATAAATCAAAACACAAATCAAAATATAATAAGATTTCCATAGAAAATTAGACTGGATTATCATGTTTGTTGACTTTGGTCTACAACTTTTTTCCTGGTCTAAAAAAATTTTGCATATACTTATTCCAAATAATAATAGTCACTAACAAGCATTGATTTAGCACCTACTGTTCCGTGGATCAGGCAAGAAACTAAGGAGGTGTTGATATCCCTTGCAGAGAGACATACAGTGGGATTGGAGACCATGCTTGGGGAGAATAAACGTTAGTGAACTGAGCATCCAATAAAAAACAAACTAGACAAAAAATTCCTCATCCTTAAAAAGAATGAACAATATTTAAGTGTCAATATGATTTTACTAAGCACTTATCCTTCCATTCTATATATCCCTCATGTGATTTTTACTGGTTAAGCAGACATGGGGGAAAATATTTTATTTTCTGAAAACCCTCTATTTAATAAAAAGAAAAGGAAGAAAGACCCCTTTGTCTTTAACTAAGACCCATAACTTAAAATTTCAGTACTCATTAAATAAGCTGGGGTAATTTTAAAGTCCAATAAACCATTAAGCAAAATACAAAGTCTGAGCAATATATCAGTAAAGCTTAACATTTTTTTCTTGAAACTGTATTACATGGAAATTGCCCATATTTGAACTTAAATTTAAAACCAAGATTGCCAACCACATGAGGTATATGTGGTTATACTAATACTAAATGATTGAAAACTCTCCTATTTCTCTTCACTTATCTTTTCCTGTTTCTTTCTAGTAGCTCAAGATTTGGCTCCCAACATATAAAAATGAAATAGACACTATGGGAAATCCAAAAGAAAGCTACCTGAAGGGAAGAATGCTATAATATTGCATTATAATGCATCTTCATTTTAACCGTCCCATGACCTTGAGTCTTCCAACACCACTTTTAGACAGCCACACTATCCCACTCACCTAAGCAACTAAGGTGTATTCAGGGTGTAAAATATTGTATGGCTGTATTGATACATTTAAGCAAACTTTATTCCCTGTATAAATGTGGTTACTTCTTAGGACACAGAGCTCCCTAAGTCTTAATATCATCCCTCTGTATGGTCCAACCACCTTAATATACTCAGTAGCTCTATGTATCAAATCATAACCCCTAATTCCTACAGAAACAGACTGATACATTATTCCTATGGCTACTAAGTAAAAGTTAAGGAATTCCACAAAATGTTAATGCACACGAAAATTCAATTCAGAAAAACTACTTTGCTCTAGCAGCCTTTATTAATACAATCCCAAATTACATCACTCAATATTTTTCACATTTTGAAACTTAGGTTCAAATATGTTCTTTAGCATACACTTATACAAGAATAGCTTTAAAAGAAACTTTTGTTTCAGAACATTTCATATACAATACTGTTTATGCATAAAAATTTTAAAAGCAAGCTTTGAATATGGTATATTTTATAGAAATGTCTTTTGATAACTATGAATAAAGATCACAAATGTGTCAAATTGCATTTAGCTGGTACAAAATATTAGCTAAGCATGTAAAGAACATTTTGTACTTTCCTTTCTTCAAAAGAAATAGAATAAGTATTTCAATTCCCATCTGTATTTGCATACATGTATTGGCAGTAATGTATGTTGTAGTATCTTTGAAATAAACAGACCATGAGGGGTGCCTTTATACTAAGTGAAATTAAGACAGCCAATGTTTGAAAATATGCACATACAAATCTTTAGGTTAAAATACGTTAAATTATCAGGTTTTTTTGGTCTGTGTAGCTGAAAAGTGGATACCAAATTTAATTTTTCATAACACAGCATAGGTCATATATAATTCAGAAAATCCTTTAGAACAATATGTGCTTATGTTTACGAAGGTACATCAAACTACCTCTTAGAATGAACGTGTCAGGTGATAAAGGGAGCCTGCTGTGATAAGACCACCCTGACAGAGGAACACAAAGACACCCAACAAGCATGTAAAATCGGGTTACTTGCAATCTGTGTCACTCCACACTAAGATATTATGAAAATTTCACAATCTCCTTTATTTCCCCTCATGTCCTGCCCTTCCACAGCATCCTCAGATTTACTCTATGTTTAATGCAGCTGTACTCTATTTCTAATGATTTTCTCTTTCTGTCAATGTACAAAACATACTGAGATGGTCACACACTGTAACAGAGCTCCATAGATTTTTGTTGTTGTTGTTGTTAATAAGCGTAGAAGTAACTAACATGTTTTTATGGAGTTAAAGTTCTAAATAAAATTTCCAAAACAGACTCTGATTGGATGAGTAACTCAAGAAGAATTATTTGACATAAGTTAGTTTTGTTAAGTCTGGTAACAAAATTCATTTCAAGTGCCATTTTAATTGGTATGTATTCCTTCCAATGAAAAGAAATCCAATCCATGTATTCTTTCTTGATTCAAAACCATCACATCCATCTTTCAATTGCAGGTTTAAGTCAGATATCACTTTGTAAACAACCATGCCATTCCTCAGTTTTTGATATAGCTTCCAAACAGAAGTTTCAAAACAACTCTGACAGCAAACACATCACTGTACTTTAAACAGACTGATGTTTTCTATCCCATGTTTCAGGAAGGTTAAAAGGCACACGCACCAAGGCAAGGATCATCGCTGTAGACAACAGATTCTAAGTGAGACTATTAACCCTTTAGGTAGATTAGGCAACACTTGTTTTTAAACTAACTACAAATCAAACGAAGTCTCTCTCTCTCTCTCTCTCTCTCTCTTTTAAATTGACTCATACTACCATGTTAGCAACAAATATGTCAGGGAGAAAAAAACAGAGCTAGGTGTTTCAAACTGTGCTTACCTAAAATCTGCACGTAGTCACTTTACATTTTAGGAGATGTCCCTTTCTGAGATAATGAAGATTCTTTACAATAGGGAATTTAGGTTTAATTGTCGAACTTGAATACCATGTTATATAGGTCAAGTCAGTAATGTGCATCTTTCTCCTGAAAGAATGAAATTCAAGAGTAATAGGATTTCAGATTTCATAGTAGAAACAGCAAGATATGTTTTAAGAATGTCATTTACTGTAACACAAATCAATATTAAATGCTTTATGCAGGAAGCACACTTTCAGAAAATGAGCCCTAAAGCTTTCTGGGCTCCGACCCTAATTACTAGAGCAGGCTCTCGCCGTTCGTCTCTCTCTTCAATTATTTACGGGGCAAAAAGAGCCAAATGGCATTGCATTAGCTATATTAAATGCTATGTACTTGGTTTCTAACTTACTAATGGTACATAAAAATTACTAAGGTGAATGTGCCTGTAGAAACATGGCCCTTTTTCTTCGGCACCTGAGTGTTCGTATTTATTATTCATACAGTTAAGCGTTGAATAGGCTTCCTTTAGGCACCCAATGCTGCATAATTTAAACAAGTGCATTAAACATATATGATATCAAAAAGGTAATGCATTGATTATACCTCAAAATTTCTTTGAACAACCCGTATTTACAATGTAGCTCACAAAAAAATGAGCGCCTACTTGGGTCCCTGAAAACAAATATGTGGGGACTACACAGAAATGAATACTGGGTATCCTCGCTTCTACCATCTTGCTGCTTTCTGGCCACCCAAAGTAAGATGCAAATTGGGGGGAGTAAAAAGGAGGCCCTTGATTGCTAGAAAATTTCTGGTCTCAGTGCTGACAAGTGTCCTTTTTTATGTGAGCAAATACAGAGCTATGTTGTAGGTACATAACATGGACCACACACACTGTAAGAAAGGAAAGCTTATCAAGTTCGAATCAGAGATTCTTTGCACCAGGCCAGGAACGTCCTCGGCCAGCAAGGAGGACATGATTACAACCTACCAAAGGAAATTCAAGCACTACATCCATACTTGATTCTTTTGTGATCTAGAAGGGCACCCGGAGTAGTGATAGAAGATGCTAATCGCTGAAGAAGGCTGATGCATCCAACTTCAACCCTCCCAGATTATGAGAGAAGCTTCCAAAGCAGTGAGACGCTCACTCTTCATGGGCCCAATACATACAATCATACATACATACATACACACATACATACATGAATGTATTTTTTAATGCGTTCGGAATGCCTCAAATCTTACTGTAAAAAGGTAGGCCCACTAACAAGGTACCCAGGGTCCCCAGAAAGTCAGTTGCCATTTGTATGGCTATATGTCACCAGCTGTGTTACCTAAGAGTACTCCAAGGCCACTTTTGAGACAGCACCATTGGAAATGGATCTGTGGTCCACATACACGGTAGTATTCTTCTAAACTAAAGTCACTTCTTTCTCTGCACTAAATCTGCCCATTGTCCCTCCTTTGCAAAAGCTACAGGGAAGATTAAAAAGGACATCAATGAACGGTGAGTGAACTTTGGCCACTTCTCTACCCAAAACACCAGCGTAAAAGTAGAAATCAGTAACCAGGTGAAGTGCCACACCGCACAAAGATCAAGGCGAGGGGCGGGCGCGCAAGGCCCGGAGGCGGGGAAGAAAATGCCCCGTCCTTCCCCCACCGCCCCCCCTCACGCCCCAGTCGTCGCGCGCGCGGGAGGTTGAGGGGCGTCCCTGGGGGGGCGGGAGGCTGCGCACCACTCCGAGGGAAGGCAGGAGTTACCGCTCGCAGGGCGAGGCCCAGGAGAAGCGGTCGAAAAGCCGCGCCGCCCGCGGGGCCCGCCGCGGGGCCCCAAGCGTCCGCAGCCGAACCGCCAAGGTTCGGCGAGGGGCGCCGCTCGGCCCCGCGACCCTCCCGGCCTCCCGGGCCAGGAGGGGGCCGGCGGCTCTTTCCTGTCTAGTCTCTCCCCCCACGGCTCTCTGTAACCCGATCCCCGCACTCCGCTCCCGGGCAGCCGCCGCCCCGCGCGCCGCCCCACGCGCCGCCCCGCGCCACCCAGGCCAGCGCTATAGTTAGCAACCCTCCATCAACTCCGCCGGGGGTGGCGGGGGCTCGTCGCGCGCGCCCCTGCCCGGGCCCGGCCCGCGCGCGCCCCCGGCGTCCCCCGCCCCCGGCTCCCCTTTACCTTCGCTTGAAGATACTGGGGGTAGTAGTAGGTGGCGTACTGAGGGTACATCTGCTGTTTCCACACTTTGCCCATGAAGCTGGAAGGGAGCCTGCCGGGAGCCTGCCGTGCAGGGTCGCGGGCACTTTGGGGTTTCCAAGTCTCGATCTCTCCTGCCTCTCCCTTTCCGGCGGCGGCGGCGGCGGCGGCGGCGGCGGCTGCCGCTGCTCCACCTCCCAGCCCGGACCAGACGTCGTCGTCGTCGTCCTCCTCCTCCTCCTCTTTCTTCTCCTCCTCCTCCCAGGCAGAGAGAAAGACACTGCAGAGCGGAGAGGGCACCCCGGACAGGGCGCTCCCACGGAGTTGCCTCCCGGAGCCCGACTGCTCCGAGGCTGCCAAGGGCTGGCGCGCGGGCCGCGCTCCGCTCGGGCGAGCAGGCAGAGCGGGGCTCGGAGGTGATCAGTACAAGCGGAAAGTGCTGCGGCGGCGGCGGCGGCTACGCTCGGTGCCGGGCGGCATCTGGGGTGGGTGCGCCCGATGGGGAGAGGGGAGAGGGGAGAGGGGCTGGCGCGCCGAGGCGGTGGGGGAAGGGCGCGCGGGGCGGGGCTTGGGCGCCGCGGAGCCCGGGACCCGCTGGAGGTGAGGGCTGAGTTTTAACCACTCCTCACCTCCGGGGCTCGCGGTTGGACGGGCGGAAACCCTGGGAGCCCGGATCGCTTTGTGTCGGGGGTGGGGGTAGCTTGGGGACCCAGCTTAAAAACTGCGAAGTGGACACGTCGTTTTCTTTCCTGAGTTTTATCTTCATAAGGGGGAGGGGAAGTAAGGGGAAAGCAGAGGAAAACTGATCAATTTCTCACTTCCCCCGCCCAACGATTTTTTTTTTTTTTTTTAACAAGAGATCGAAAATGATTTAGTGTCCAACCACAAAGCTGGAGTCGGGACACTTGGGTTCTGCTCCCCCCACCCCCCAGGCCACAACACTAATTTTCTAGGTGACCTTGGGAGGGTTAGTGTCCTTCGGTTTGGGTTTCCCAGATGTGAGAGGTGAAATCATGCCCCCTGCACAAGGGGAGGCTAGCTCTCTGAAACGCACACACTCCTCCCAACAAACAGACGGACCCTTCTAAGGGGAGGTGCCGCAGAGAGGCAGAATGTTATTATCAGAGGACACAATATAGACATCAGCTTTTCTCTGCCTCTTTCTAATGCTGCCAGACAGTCTGTCAACTCCCACTCAGGAGCAAGGAAACTCCCTGAGTTTGGAATATTTTAAGGCCATTTTGAAAGTCACACTGGCATATTGTTGCAGTGTGCTTCAGTGACATATAAAATCAATCTCTCTTTCTGCCTTTCTCCATCTCCTAATTGTCACAGTTCTAGACAGCCCCAGACAGCCGTGGTCCAGTTCACTACGTAACTGGATATAATTTAATGGACTTAATTGGTTCCTGAAGCTGCCTGTAGAAGACTTTTATATTCTAGCTCCAAAAGAGATAATACCAAAATGTATAATAGGATAAGTAAGAAATCACCTCCAAATTGGAGTTCTTGCACATCTAATAAAATGTAATAAAAATTCATTTGTTATTAAATAGACCTTGATTACTTTGTTTTGTCATTTTGGTTTTCTGAGAGTCTATTTTCCTAACAGCACAAAAGGTAAATCAGACTGAAATGGAATGCGTGATTTTCTTAAACAGTTATATTTTTATACGGTTACATTTCAAAGCAGGTTAATAAGATACTTTAAGACAAAGAAACAGTGACATGAAACCCTTATAATCTTATATGATTTAGACAAATTTTAAGGTTATACATTTTGACAAAACAAAATAAATATAAGTTCAGATGAGAACATTTTGGATATGCCAGGAGACAAATCGTGTTCTCTTAAAAAAAAAAAATTAACAGCCTATGTAAAATCCTATACAGAAACTAGTATTTACTGAGCTTCTGCTATCTGGTGGGCATTGTTGAGGTTAATGTAAATCTGAAGGTCAGAATGGTTCACTGTCTAGTGAGGGGAGCTTTAAAGTTCCTTACATTGTTTCAATGTAGGACCCTTTAATGTTTTTGAGCAGAGAACTGACATGAACTAACCTGTGTTTTAGGAACTTGTGTTTGAAAGGCTTGAGGTGATAAGGGAAATTACCAAACTTAGACTGTTCTACTTTTTTCTGGATGATGACAATTCAGCCTGTGTTAAAGAACCCAGAAGCACACACACAATTATGTAGACACTTGATTTATGACTGAATTGGTATTGCAGGGCAGTGGAGAAAGAATGAGCTTTTCAATAAATGATTCTAGGTCAATTGGCTATCCATATGGAAAAAATGAAATTGGAGCCCTGCCTCACAAAAGGGAAACAAAAAAGTTCAAGTGAATTAAAGACCTAAATTAAAAAACAAAATGATAAAAGTGTTAGAAGATAATGTAGGGTAATATCTTTATACCCTTGAGGTAGGGAGAGATTCCTTTAATAAGGTGACCAAGAGTGCAAGATTGATCAATTTGACCACCTGAAAATTGAGAACACTGGTTCATCAAAGGATTCTATAAAGTGAAAAAGCAAGCCACAAAATAGTTATGTCTAATCCATAAAACTATAGAAAGTTAATATACAAAAGATACAAAGTACTCCTTGGAATCAATAAGAAAAAGAGAAACAACTTTTTAGAACATGAGCAAAAGACTAATGCACATTTCAGAGGAGGAAGTTCAAATGTTCCTATAACTTGTGAAAAGATGCTCACACTCATTAATAATAAAGGAAATGCAGGTTAAAATAATAATAAGACACCATTTCACACTTACCAGATTGACAAAAAATAAGACTGAAAATATTGTTAGGTGAAGATATGGAAGAGGGGAAAATCTTGAAAACTGCTTTCCAAAAAAGTGAATTGGTACAACCACCGTTTTAAGAAAACAGTTTGGCATTGCCCAATTTCATTTGCATGTATATTATGACGCAGTAATTCTGCATGTAGGTACATACCTCAAAGAAAGCATTTATAAATGCACCAAGAGAAAAATACTGAAATGTTCACAATATACTAAAAATTCAAATGTCTATCAACCGTTGAATGGATAAAGAGGTTATGGTACATGCACACAATGGAACACTTTGCAGCAGTGAAAATGAATAAACTATAGTTAAATGCATCAACATGCATCTTTTCAAAATTGATGTTGAAGAAGCAAGCCAACATAGAGCATCATTCCATTTGTATCAAGTTCAGAAACAAAAAAATAACTAAATATTGTGTAAGAGTGGTACATGAATAGTAAAACAAAAAATTCTACAAAGAAAAATAAGGAGATATCAGAAAATTCAGAATGGTGGATATCTATGAGGGAGATGGGTGAGATATTCAGGGAGGGACCAAAGGGGACTGGTAGAGATGGTAACATTTCATGTTTTGCATTGGGTTGTGGATACACAGGAATATATTTCAATGTTTTTCTTTAAGAGGTTCATAGACTTTTTTGTATGTTTGCCATATTTTATACTAAAACATTTTAAAAACAAAACTCAGCTTTTAATTTTAATCCCGATCATTTTCAAACAAATACAAAAGCAGAGAGAATAATGAGTCAGCTTCAACACTTACCATTTGTCAATCTTGTTACACCCGTACCCACACCCACACCCACTCACACACACACACACAAACATGCTTTTATTTTTCTGTAGTATTTTGAAGCAAATCCCAAACATCATGTTGTTTCACCTGCAACTATTTTAATATCTACTTCAAACGAATAAGAACTTTTTTTAGCACAATATCATGATCACACCTAACAAAGTTCGTAATAATTTATTAAGATCAACTCATACACCATTCTTGTTCATTTTTCTCTGGTTATCTAAAAATCACTTTTGTAGTTCATTTAAATTGACTGAAACAATGTCCACATCTTAAATTTGGTTGATGTATCACATAAGCCTCTTTTAATATATAAAAGTTCGCTCCCACTCACTTTTTAATTTGTTGTTTATTTGTTAAAGAAATCAGGGTGTTTGTTTTATAAAATGTCCCACATGGCTGATTTTAACCTCCTGGTGTCATTTAAAGTGATGGTTAGTTCTAGAGGTTTCATTACATTGAGGTTCACTTTTTTTTTTTTTGGCAAAGAATGCTTCCTAGATGGAGCTGAACATACATAGGTGATGTGATATGCGTCATATCACATCAGGAGACACATAATGCTTGATTGTCATTTTTAGTGATACTAAGATTGATCAGAAGTTCTGGGTATTATCAGTCTGATTTATCCATTAAAAAGTTCCATGGTTTTAATAGTCATTCATGAGTGTTACCTTAACCCATTATTTCATTTGGTGTGACAGAATTATGCTTTTAAAATTTTATCATTTCTTTTGTACTTATTAGTTGGAAATTGTCTATGGAGAAGAATTTTTTTCAAACTCTTGGGTTAACTTGAAATACAATTAGCAGAGGAAAAGCAGGATAAATTTTTCCCTATTTACTAATTTTCAGAATAATGAGTTGATGCCATAGGAAACTCCAAAGCTAACCAGTTTTAAATAATATTCTGAACTTAGAGGTTTTTACATATTTTATTTGTTCCAAACCATGACAGTCATTATTCTTATTGGTGTGCAAATTGTCCCATCTTTGGCCAATGGGAGACTCTTTGACTTGGCTCCTGTGTCTTCTTTTTTTTTTTAACCATATCCCAATAGTCTGATAGATTTTTTGCTTTCTTGTTTGATAAAATTGTCCCAGGTTGTTGTACAGCTCATGCCCAAACCTGGATCAGCTATTTCTCTAACAAACCCACATTGGCTTGCTCTTTAAAAAAAATTTTTTTTTAAATAACAAATTCTTTGAAATGTGTTCTTCATACTTAGCATGTTTGGGAGAAGGAGCTCATGAAAGATTCTTAATGAAATTTGTGCCAAGATGACCCCTAGGAAAGCATGAGCCACTGAGTGATGTTCCCCAAGAGAATCTGTAATTTACACCTTCGCCAACATTTAAGAAGCATCCTCTAGAAGCAGGACACATATAGATATCATTGGGGATGCAGTTGACTTGGTGCTTGCCCGCATGGAGCTTACCATCTAGTGAGAGAGACAGAAATAAAACAACAGTAAATTGTGGTAAACTCTATGAAGAAAGTGACAGTATGATGGGAGGAGACCAACTTTGTGAGAGTTGGGTTAGAAATTTTAAGGAGAGTTGTCAGGAAAAACCTCTTTGAGGAGACAGGCTGGAAGAGAATGGGTCAGCCATGAGAAGCTCGTGTGAGGTGAAAGGTGGCGAGCTGTGTCCATGCAGAAGCAGCAGCCAGTTAAAGACATTGAAGCACAGGGGCACCTGGGTGGCTCAGTTGGTTAAGCGACTGCCTTCGGCTCAGGTCATGATCCTGGAGTCCCTGGATCGAGTCCCGCATCGGGCTCCCTGCTCGGCAGGGAGTCTGCTTCTCCCTCTGACCCTCCCCACTCTCATGTGCTCTCTCTCTCTCATTCTCTCTCTCAAATAAATAAATAAAATCTTAAAAAAAAAAAAAAAAAGACATTGAAGCACAAATTGTCCCATCCGAGATCTCCAGTCTGGTTTCACTTAAAACCAAGGGTAAACATTTTTTTTTTTAACTATGGAAATGGACCAAACCAATTAGCATTGATTAATGCCTTTGCTCTAATGCCATCTGCCAAAGAGTATTAAAATAATCAAAGGATAAGATTAGAAAGTTTGCTATAACCCCCACTGTAGTAGAGCATTAGCGAACTAGAAATGGGATTTAGATTCATTAGAAAGACTGCACACAGAACTTAGAGAATTACTGATGGTGAGTACTCTTGCTTCCACACTAGGTAACTAGGTGATGTCTGTAATACATTGACTGAACACTTAAAATAGAAAGGCCAGGTTTTGCAAGGTGAAAGTGTGACTGACATAAATGTTAGAAGTCTGAGAGGCTTAAACAAATAAGAATGTAGATAAAAGGGAACCAGTGGTTTGACTGCACAATAAAGTTTTGTCATGAACAGGGGATTGTTTTACAGTCTTCAAGAAGGTTCTGTATAAATCTTCTAGCTTGATATTTCTTAGATATTTATCTTTAGGCCCTATTTTGTAGACCCCTGCCTTAAGAAACAAAAATCATATTATCTTTATAAGTGGAATATTCTTTAAACATGTTTTTTTATCAAAATAAAACACGAATTTAAAAATTCTCAGACTGTGTCCCCTATCCTGCATTGGAGTTTGGGAAGCACTGTTTAGTTCACACTTTTTATCACAGCTCACAACTCCCTTCTTGACCAGATCCTTCCCATTTTTCCAGATTCATCCCCTTCCTCTACATTACCTCTTGGCTTGTGGTTCTTTCCTACCCTCCATGCCTGCTCCTTTCAACTCCCACCATATTGTTGTATAACTCCAACCAAGAAATGAAATAGACAAAAAGTATACATGAACTAAAAATTGTTTTTGATAAATTTACTGAGAGCTAAAATTGGGCACAGTGGAGGGCACTCCATTACAGTGAATATTTATTAACGTTGATGATGATGGACTACTATGTCCTAAATTTAGCAAGTAATTCATGGAGTTGGGTGCTGGTATCTAAGAACGTGGTGAAACTAAGGACTCAGTTTACTATCTAGGACATACATTCCCAGAAACAGCTCTGTTTGGAAAGGGTGGTCCATAAAGAAGATTCCACCTCTTTATCATTTTAACTGACCTAACACAGATGATCATCTCCACCAAGGGACAAATGAAATAATATAGAAACTAATTAATTCATCCAGTGAGCATGCAGTAAGCACCATCTGTGTGCAAGAGACTATTTGTTGATAGGCTCTAAAGGCAAGTAAAGATATGGACTCTACCCTCAAGGAACCATGGTTTTATTCTATTTATTAGCTCATCTTAAGAATCTGTTTGTAAACAGTTCTCTGATAAGTATTATTATAACCTTTGATGACCTCAAATCCCCAACTAATTAAAAATTTTCAGGAGTCAAGGGAGTAAGCCAGTGGAATGGGAAGGGAAAACATTTCTCTCACCTTATTATCTGATTTCTTTTCTATAGGCCAGCAGTCCTTGAGCCAATTTTGGTTAGAAATTTGGATTTTGTGGAGGTCAGTGTTTCCTAGAGATAGATGTAAAATGGTGTGCCCTTACTTTCCAGGTTTTTAAAATGCTTTTGATAAAAATCATTTAATGGCATGACTTTTTAAAAAATGTTTTAAGAGAACCAACAAAATCATGTTATTAAACATGTGTCTACTGAGGGTAATTTCACTTTTTAAAATAGCCTGCCTATGTAGCAGTATGTTTAGATGCCTATGTGAGGTAGGCTGTGATTTTATGACTTCACAGATGAGGTCAAGAAAAGGTGCTTGTGTTCCCAAAATTTTGAGGCTCTTTTAATGAGGATGTTTCCAGTGTGCTTTCCAATAACAGACCTTTTACAGAAAGTCTCCAAAGAGAGGCACCTGGGTGTCTCAGTCAGTTAAGCGTCTGCCTTCAGCTTAGGTCATGATCTCGGGGTCCTGGGATTGAGTCCCACATCGGGCTCCCTGCTCATCGAGGAGCCTGCTTCTCCCTCAGCCTGCAGCTCCTCCTGCTTGTGTTCCCTCTCTGTCAAGTAAATAAATTAATAAATCTGAAAGAAAGAAAGAAAGAAAGAAAGAAAGAAAGAAAGAAAGAAAGAA